>NW_017728932.1:2513953-2567416 GCF_001723895.1 Crocodylus porosus | reverse complement strand
GTCAATGCTGCTGCAGGCAGAGGCAGGCGGGCAGGGGGCACAGTCTGGCTGGGGGGCACAGCTGCACGGTGCATGCCTGACCCAGCTCCTCCTGAGCTGTGGTTGGAGGCAGGGAGCAGCATGGGCTGGGCACCGCTCCAGTCCACCCACCTTGCTCCCACCCAGCAGCTCTGGTACCTGCACACACACCTGCCTGGCACACCATGCTGCTCTGCCTCGCCGCTGGACTGCACCCCACAGCCCTGCTGACCTACCTCTGCCTCTGTTTCCAGAACCTTTCATTAACCGGCCAGCACCAACCTACAAAGTCCAGGACTGTCCTGGCTCAACCAAGATGTATGGACACCCTATTTCTACAGGGCTGGGGAGGTACAGTGCTGAGGTTGCTCTGCTTTGCTTAGATCATTTATTTTGCAAGTGCACCAAGAAGCCCAGGGATGGGCAAGTCACTTTTCTCTTAGCACAGCCTGGATCCTTTCAAAGGCAAGTGAGGCGCTTATGACCCATCAAAGCGCCTGCCTTGCAGTGACCAATCCAGAGGACTAAGCAGCACCAACTGCTTGAAGGGCACAATCTGCCTTTCAAACAGGCAGCAGCCTCCAACAATACAATTAAAAACCTGCGCTATCAGAACAGAGAAACACAGATTTTTTTTATTGCCCTGTTTGTACTCAGAAGAAAATCCTTCCCCAATCACCATTTTACACACAGTCCCAGCCTCCCTCCATATCCTTTATCCCTTCTATATCCTAAAGCCCCTTAAACTCCATCCTCTAATACACTCTCTCTTGTCCCCACACAAAGTCCCTTAAACTGCAGTAATTTGTCTCTCTCTCATGCCCCCCAAGAGTGTACTGGTTTCCAGCATTTCCACATACTCACAAACCCTACCACAATCTGTTCAAACTCTATAGCTCCAAAATGCTCTGCACAGTCTCATTCCCTAACATAGCCACACAGGACACTCTTGGGCACATACATGACCTCCTCTTAAACATGTCTCAGTGGACCCGTACAAAATGCCCTACATACAAACACACACGTGCGTACACATTTCCATAGTAACGCAACGGGCTAGATCCCCAGCTGGCAGTGTAAATCAGCAATGCTCTATCGAGGTCGGTATATTTTAGTACAGGTGGTACATTCCAGACAGTCTGGCAGGATGCAAAACACATTTGATCAGAATGCAATCTATTTTTGGGTCCACGATTCCCTTCAGCATACAGACTCTGCTACAAGGTGTCGCTGAACTGAATAAACGCAGGAATGTTGCTGGAATATGAAAAAGGCCTCCCCCCGCTTCTCTCTCTCTCCATCAGCACCAAGCATGTAGAGACATCACAGACCCAACTTTCCTGAAATTCCCGGGAATTAACGGAGAGCCACAGACACACCGTTCTCAGCGCTCCATCCTGCAGCACTTGTGTGGTCTGCCTCTTGTTAGAAAAATTATCTCGCTGAACCCTGCCATTCTCGTTCTCTTCAGCCTTGTATGTCAGATCCTGGTAGCACTGGCTGACTTGTAATTATTTTTTACTATGCTGCTTTGTCTGCACTAATCCTTTGAAAGTAGCTTTACTGAACATCTGAAATATTATGATGCTATAAAACCTCTGTAATATTTATAAATCCCTTAAGACATCATAAAGAGGGAAAAAAACCTTCCCCACAGAGTTCATCTAGCATAATTACATATACATTTCCCTCTGATTAATAAAAAATGATCACTTCCTTATGTAAAGATATTCTCAGCTTTCTTTCATTAAGACTATTTTTTTCTTTCCATTTTAAATCTGTTTCATGTTTCCCTGCACTATAAGGTACCTCGAAAGATGCTTTCCCAAAACAAAAGACACAGTGAAAAGAACTACCACCGATGGTAGAGCTGGGACTTGGGAGACAGAGTAGAATAATATTTTACTACATTCTGAGATATACTGCATTGCGCAATTTGGCTACAGAACGACTTGTCCTAATTATTCCAGAGTTGCAGGGGATTGTGGGAAAGGAGTCATTTCACCAAATAATGGAGAGAGAAAAATAACCCCGAGAGGCAAAAAAGAAAAACCCCAAGACCCAACACAAGCCACTGGATGAATAGCTGGCTTAGGTTCTAGCAAAGTCAAAGTACAGTTTATATACCCAAGGCCCAAGAAGGAAAACGCAGGACAGATACGATCTCCTCTAGACCACTGGTGAACATGGTTTAGTTGCTGGTGAGGCGTGTAATTGCAGAGCCCAAATTTTTATATTAGCCCTGAACAAGCTGAGACTACAACCTGGCTTTCAGCATGATTTTTACAAGTTGTTTCAAGTATCATTTGATCCTGTTCAGAACGTGGACTGGGCCACACTTATCACCGGCTTAAAGAGAGCCAGAATTTGAACAATGGTTTACAAAGGGATTTCAAGCAGAGTTCCCTCTCTGGTGTTCTCCACATCCAAATAATTCACAACCTTAGGACACCATTGGGAAATACTACACAGATAGAGTTTGAAAGGATGCAGGAAAAGGGTGAACAGAAAGAAACAGAGCCAAGACCTCCAGCTCTTTTTTAATAATACTGTAACAACTCCCATGAAATTGCAGGGGGAATCCAGAGCCAGATACTCGGACTGTATCTTAGATTAAAACTCTGCCCTTGATCTTTGAAACCACATGGGCCGAGGCAGTCATGCAGGGGTTCCCCTGTAAAAGGTCTTAGGGTCAACATGCTAGCACAAAGCAAGATGCCTTAAGTGAAGCTATGACAGTGTGTGGTAGAGTAGGGACACAACAGTTTCTGTAGTTATCCTTACCTCTCCCCTCCATACATCAATGGCAATGTATTCACAGGGTGCTCTCCTTGCAGCAGACCATATACCTTGGGGCTAATCAGCACCAGCAATAACATTAATTGCTCCCTAATCCCCACTATGGAACTAGGCTGGGAAACAGACTCCCGGTGAACTCTTCCCCCACTTAGTGAATCCATGCAACCTTGGCAGGATTGTGTCCAGACTACATCCACATTGAGTGCATTTATTAATCTGTACAAAATAGTGCTCTGGGATTCACAGCTCATCCAGTGTCCTTGGCCCTGGCTGTCTCCTCCATCTGAATGTGATTCTGTTTCAGTTTGGGATTTGGTGGGGGTCTGGCACTATTATCCTTGCTCCTGCTAGAATGATCAAGTTGAAAAGAAAGGAAAGGAGCTAAAGTCACAGAAAGGAAAGAAGAAAGGACAAGAAAAAGAAAGAGAGAAAGCAAGACAGGCATGGGAAAAAGTAAATCCTACCATGGTGCTGTTGATCCTTCTGCCCCTCCTGTGCCAACTAACCAGCCAGCAAACACAATGCCAATTGTCTCTTTATATAGTGTCACCGAGGAGTAAAAATATGCCTGCTCCAAGTTTAGACAATAGATGTAAGATTGGAAAAGTGCAGTAATTGGATCCCAATACCATTCCAAGCATCTGTTCCATGCAGGGCTTTTGCTTTCACAGAAATAATGCAGTAGATAAGTAGAGTAGGCAGTTGGGATACAATTGTACAGTCCTCACAATGAGTCAGAGCTGAAGGAGCTTTCCCATGTGCTTCTAAAGAGTGAATACAGGGCACACACTCAAAAGGATTTTAAATGGTCAAGGCCTCCTGGAAAGCCAGTGAGAGAGAAATACAGATACCCCTTGAGAAAGTGCAACAGAAATGAGCAGTAATTCAGGACCATCAACACTGCAATTTCAAGATACTGAAATTGATCCATTGACCTTGTCCCGTGAAACCTACATGCAGAAACAGATCATCTACTGCCAAGCCATGACTTCTGTCTGGAGATCACTGTGCCAGTTATCCAGTTCTGCAGCGGCCATTAGATTGTGCAGAGAGGCTCAGTTTGTAGGAAACGCACTTTCCACAACATGGAAAATCCTACATATTTATATTTCATTATTAATTACAACAATTCATTATTTTGAGGTTATATTGTTTTAAACTGAAGCCCTGATCTTGCCAGATGTGGCCAGCATCTGCCCAAAGCCTTAGAGAAGTACAGGAGGGTTCATGAAGGTGCCATCGTAATTGGGGTTTACATGTGAAGAGCACTGCATCATTAATGAAGCACTGTGACAGCATTGGGAAGACCAGGTCTGATTGCCTTGCCCCTTCCACCAGTGAAACTAAAGGAGGACTTCTGCAGAAATGTCTGAATGTATGAACATACAGCCTTTGAAGCATGAAAAGAGAGACTCTGACTACAGAGTGGTTTCACCAGTTCCCTGGTTTATGCCAGGGCTTTGGTGTGGATTCACTGTTTTGCTTAGTGGAAACATGCACTCTTAGAAAACAGGAAACAAAAGGCGCAGACAGAAGTGCAGCTCCCAGCTGTAACTTGGAACATTTTCTGCAAAGCGTTCTGAGTTACAACCGTCCCCCAGACCAAACAGAAGTGCACTGTTGGCTCCCCCCAAAAGGGGAATCTAGCTGGGGGCTGGGAGCTTGCAGCCAAGTTCCCATAGCAACTGCCACAGCTCTCTGCCAGTGCTCGCTGTTTTCCAAGTGGGAGGGGGGAAGGCATCAGAGGGAGCTCATTCTTGGGGCTCCCCAGGCAGTGCTGAAGGGTGGGTGAAATGGAGCCCCCCACTTGCGGCAAGGGGCTCCAATACACCCGCCCATCCTCCAGGGGAGTGAAAAAAAACCCAGACTGAACTCCCTCAGCCCCCTCTCCCCCCTCCCATTCTGAAAACAGCAACAGGCTGGGAGCTCTGCAGACACAAGTTACAGAAGATGCTACGTTTTGAAAGTCTTCATCTGACCCCTCATTCAAGGTCAGATTCTCACCCAATCCGCCATTTTTAAGCTGTCTGCAGGCATGCACTTGTGTTTGGTCACTGCTATAAACTGTTTTCAGTAGCCAGATTGGGTGAAAATGGTCACTTCTGTCTGTACCTAAAGGTGTAAAATTAGTGTGTGTGTCTATAGTCTGCATCTAGCACAATGGGTCCTAGTTCCTTACTGGCTGCATCCAAGGTCACTACAATATAAATAAAAAAAAAGAGGAAAATATACCTTTGGTTAGGGAAAGCGCCTATAAAACCAAGTTGGGTAAAAAATGTAGCAAATCGGACAAAATCCTTCTTTTTCTTATACCCATGTAAAGCCAGCATAACTGAAAGGATTTCAGTGGAGTTTTCTGGATTAACACTAATGTAACTGAAATCATCATCCCGTCCACTAACTGCAATCTCCTTTTCTGGAGCATGTATCTAGGCATTTCCTAGAGGCTGCATTACTTTTTGCATAACCAGAACCATGGCCCAAATGACCTATTTCCTGTATTATTATTATCACGGGCGTTGTAGCTGTACTGCTAACAGCTTTAATAATAGACCAGAACTCTTCTGTGGTTGTCACTATACAAATACAGACTGAAGGCAGTTCTCCTGTCACAAAGAACTTACTTGTGCAGATGATATTTAGGCACAGATATCTAGATTTATATAGAAGTGTCTGTTTAGAAAAATCCAGAGGTTTTTCTATGGCATCTGCATAAGTATTTTTGTGACCCCTGACTTCTTGCAGCCTTGCTCCCAGCCTTGCACATGTAACTGCAAATTACCAAAGCCTGCTGCCATCATGATATTAAGAGAAACTGTGGAACAATGGAATAAGCTGCCTAGGGAAGTCCTTCACTGGAGGTTTTCAAGAGGCTGGAAATGTATCTACCTGTGGCAGTTTAGGACTTATGAATCCTGCATCTTTGCAGAGGTTTGGACTACGTGTCTTTGAGGTCCCTTCTAACCTCATGATTCACTGTAAGACAGCAAAGAAACTAGGACAAATCACGCTTCTCAGTTCATGAGTGTGCAGGTGCAGAGACGCACACATACATTCAGTCCCACAACTCATAAATTATTTGTGGTACTGCAGTAGTGGGTCTGAGTCTCAGCTGATATAACCATGTTAGTATGGCTGCTTTATGCCCCAGGTTACACCCCTGCACATGCACTCTGGAGCAGGCCATATAGTCTTTGCTGGGGTAGGGGAGGCTGAGGCCAGCATCTGTGCTGGCCCCAACAACCTGGCCTGGCCTCCCAGGGCAGCAGTGGCACCTATCCAACTGCACAGCGCCTGGTCAGCAGCCAGAGCATGGCTCTGGATGGCCAGGCTCTGTTTCCAGTGGCCATTCTGCTTCCATGTTCCAGCTCCTGTGATTCTGAGTTTCTCTTCCGGCATAGTATTATTATTATCATCACCTTTATCAATTGGTATGCTGATCTGCAGATATAAGCAACACTGAAAACTATTTCCAACGATTGTTTTTTTCACAAGACTTTCTATATTTAATAAAACCTTCCAAGCTGTTTTTTTATGACAAAACATGTTACAGAAAAACCCGCCCTACTGTATGTTAATAATGTGCATATATTGAGAGAACAAAACTCACCAGATCCCTCTCTGCTCAGTCTATAAAGCAAACCCACAGAGGAATTCGGGGAGACATGCATCTTGGCTTTAAAGGTTTGCTTGCCTCTTGTAACTGTCTCCAAATTAGAAAAAGGCTCCAGACTGCAGAGAGGAGGGAGAGAAGGGGGATAACATGAGATCTGAAAAAGAAAAGCTTGAATTTAATTGCCCTAAAAATTTCAATCATTCAATCTGGTAATTAGAGAGCTGGCTGATTCAGAAGGCAATTTCCTTTGGAAAAAACACACAACAAGGATAATTGATGCTAAATGAGTATTTTACCTGAAATATTAAATACCAAACTTAAGTCTGCCTTCAGGGTCCTTTGCATTGTCCCTTTTTGATCTGCCTTTCTGCTGCTTTGTATTTTTCCGCATCACAAAACTCAACAGAACAGGACAGTCCTTTAGAGATTCAGATTGTCACCAGGCTGGGTTTACTTGAAAACCCTGTGCTATGAAGAGGGACAATACAATGATTAATTAGAAAAGAAAATAACAACAGGAAGTCTCCCAGATCCAGGCTGCCTGGAAACCCTAGATGAGCTGTTTCACTGAGGAGTCTCCACATCTCACTGGGCCCTAAGGTCTGGTCTGATGTGCTACCAAATGTAATGATATTCTCTATAACCTTAAAAGTTCTTGCCAGAAATGTCTCATATCTAATTATACAAGTTTGGATGCTGCAAGGTGATCCATGCAAGTAGACCTTAGCGCTCACATGGAGCAGCACAGATGTCAATGGCATAAGGAACTGACAACATAGATCTGATTCAGGATGGGAGTCTTAGATGTTTAATGGGCACAGTTCAAAAACAGTAACTGTTCTGTACTGTAGCATTTAATAGAATAATAAATTATGCTAGCATGTCAGACAAGCCTTTAAGGGACGACTGTCCTGGAGGAAAGGATGTTAATTTATACTTGATTTACAAGTAAGGCAACTGATGAAAAAATAAGTCAGGTGACTCTAAGTTATATGCTGTGTCAATGAAGTTCTACGGCTGTGCCTAATCCGTGGTCTATGTTCCCTCCTCCTGCAAAACCATTCTCTCTCCTGAAGCATGGCTACATTTTGGAAAATGAGTTTTGAGAAGAGTTTCCATATTTATTACCCCTTCATAAGATCCTATTGCAAGTGTCAGTGGACAAGGCAATTCTGCTAACTTTGCAAATTCAGCCCTGGAATTTGATAACCAGGTCATATCCTTTGCGTTCCTGATGCCATCCCTGCTGGCAAAGATGCAGTAAAGAGACCGCAGTCAATCATTCTTCCCATGACGTGGAAGGCACCATGGAAGCCAGCACTCTTTCCCAGTTCCTTGGCTCCTCCCAGTAAGGAGAAATAACACTAAAGGTGTAGGCAATATATCAGAAATACCCAGATTAAAAAGTGTACTCCCTGTGTATCTCAAAAATGCTGATAACACCTTTGTACAACAGCATTGCATCACACATTTAAGACAGAGACATATTCTTAAATATACATATATACACACATAACAACGTAATACAAGTTTACACACAAATAAATACACACACACACATTTATGTGTAAAGTAAATCGCTTTCCAGTAAAAGGAGTTATGAGAGATTAAAAAATCTGGATACTGAAGTCCTCTGACTTCCACCTTGAAACAGCACATTCACAAGTGAATTGCCCTTGTAATGTACCTTAGCTCTGAACACCATTAGTGACAGAGGATTTCAGTCTCCATGCATTAGTCAGTTCTGGGCTTTTATGGCTGAAATCTAACCTTGTGCAGAGGACAAAGCCACTTGGACCCCATTCTGCCCTCTTGCAGAGGGGTGAACGGCACCCTGTAAGATTGCCAATTATGGCTGTTCCCTGGCTCTAAAATCTGTTACCTTTAGGGAGGATGTGACTTCCAGCCTGACGGCATCTAAACTCCTTAGAATGCCGTTTTGAGACGCGGTGGTGCTACTAACCCTGTTTTACAGGTGAGAACACAACCAAGGTCCAAAACAAGAAGTCTGAGACAAAAGACACAACTGAACCTATGTCACCTACGTTCCATGAACCGGTCTTTACTCACTGTTCAAGAAGGACCCAAGCTTGGGAATTCTGGGTTAATTCACTGATCCAAGGACCTCTAGCACTGCTCCAAGTGAAGTGGGACTGTAAACTAGCACTACCTTAACCTGAGCCATCTGTTCTTAGTTAATTAGCCTAAATTAATGAGGGGCTCCCCTTCCTTTCAGATACACAAATACCCCCTTTTCCATTCTTAGCAGCTGATTAAATCTTGTTAAAGAGGATATGTTTTACACTGCTGCTCAGAAAGTACATTAGTAAAATGCTGGTCAAATTACTGTATTTTGAAAAAGTAGCAAAGAAGTTGGTAAGTCTCAGTGACACTAGTGCACCATGCAGTGTGACCGACTGCCAACAGAAGTAAAGCAAAGAAAGAGCCATTACAGGTGCCTCTACTAGCTCTTAAATAAGTTAAACAACTGAAAGTCCTCTTGAGAATCCTCTTCTCTTTGTTGAGCAGAGACACATAGACCTATCTGGAAACAGTCAGGGCAGCTGGGTTTCTGCAGTTTTAATTTCAGTTCTGAGCATCTGTCGTTCAGGACAACGAATCCAAACCTCTCTCTCGCTCACTGAGAATTTATAGCCACTATCTAATCTGGCAAAAACTGTGTTCTCTTTTATACTTGGAGGTCACTTTATGTTACTTACAGCATGTTGCACTGTGTCAAATGGCATAACACAACATAATGAAAAGCACGCTAATGTAACTCAACATGACAAGACTGACATAATATGATGTGGCCTCAGAAGAATGCACTGTTGTCATTGTTTTGTGTTTTCATTTGATACCTAGTTGCTATTCCAGCATGGGGCATTTGCTGTAGAGTACAGTATAGGGGAGAAGGGGTTCATAGGCTGAGTCTACATCTCATCTTGTGCACACCGCTTTTATACTGGCATAACTCCATGTATGTACCTGGGGCTTATTCCTGATTTACAGCAGGGAGAATCAGGTCCTAAAAATTCATTTAATTATAAATGAATTTCCCATGCCATTCTTTCTACAGGATCCAATGTCATTCAATGCGCAGAATGGACAGTGCTCAGCAGATAAAGGGGCTGGTCATTCTTCCTCTTTTATCTTCATCATCTACTGTGCGGCTGCTTATCTCATTTACTGCCCTCCAGCCGAACCTTGCCTAAGTAAGGATTTTTTTTCACTGTTATAGGTTTCAGTATGCCACAAATCACCAAAGCATCTGGGCAGCTCGTAAACAAGAACAAATCTGTCTGCACACACACCTGTGAGACTAGGAACATCACTACTGCCACGCTGCAGATAGCGAACCGAAGCACAGAAAAAAGTGTTTCGCTGAAGGTCACACAGGAATCTGGATCAGAGGCAGGAAAAAAATTCAGATCGCCTGGGTGCTCCACGCTTTGTGTAACCATAAAACGTTCCTGCTCCGAAGGCCGCTGGCTACGCAACACACCATCCAACCTCCCTGATGAATGAAGCAGATGCCAGCTTCATACACAATATCTCATCTAACAGCTGCAATGTTAGACACCAGGTTCCTTACTACAAAAACCTGGCTGGTACTCCATACAAGGGAACCAAAGAATGAATCCTGGGGTATAGAAAAAACAAAACAGAACGGTATATGGTCCTGTGTTTAAGGATGGTACAAAAATGAGTGTTCAGGTTATGTCAAAATCTATCCTTGTAGAAATTCCTAGTTGAAATTTTTCAGATAGTTTTAATGAGTTCAAGCCAACAACTATGTTTGGAAATGAACAACAAATCCACCGGTTTTTACTTCTTCAGCTGAGTAGTTTCCCAGCAGAAGCTGAGACCAGTAAAACCCAAGAGATTGATTGGTGTGTTTCTAATAAAGTTTACTGAAATGTCCACAAGGTCTTTTAGATTCCTGTTGTCATTGAACTGGAAAGTATCGATATACATCCTCATCTACAGAATTTCTCACTGTAACTACTGCAGCAAGATCACATTTTGAGATGGCCTTGGACTATATTTGTAGAAAGACATCCTACTTTGGTCTAAAGAATTCCTGGAATGGCAACTCCACCCCTTGAGCTGGCAAGTGAAACCAGTAGCTAACTGCTTGTGCTGTTAAAAAGTTGGTACCTTATTTCTCGCCTAAACATTATCTAGCGTAATGTGAATGTAATGTGTGTAACAGCAGGAAGAACCAGGGGACCATCTGCAGAGCTGTGCTAACTATTAATTTAGACCACAACTCCCAGAACCCCCCAGGATCTAGGGGCAAGGGAACAAGAAAGTGAAAGGTTGAGGCTGGAGTAAGGCAAAGACAGAGCAGTGTTCACGTGGAACCCGGGCAGCCCTGTGCGGAGGACTGCAAAGTGGCGCTGGAGATCTCACTGGCTCAGTCGGCCAGGACGGTGGGCTGAAGGAGCTGGACTCAGGCTGCTGGTTGAGTGCTCTAGGGACTAAAGTAGGGTTACCATGTGTCCAGTTCCAAAGAAAAGGACACTTGTCAGGGAAACACCTCATTCCCAACCCACAGCCCCCTGGCACTGCCAGTGCCCCTTACTCCCAACCTGCAGCCCTCCAGCCCTGGTGCTGCCCCTCATTCCTGATCTGCAGACCTGTGGCCCTGCCAGTGCCCCTCACTCCTGATCCACAGTCCCCCAGGCCATGCTGGTGCCCCTCACTCCCAACCTGCATCCCCCTGGTGCTGCACACTCCTGGCCCCAGCCCCCCTGCCTCCCCAGTGCCCTCACTCCCCACCCACAGCCTCCCTGCTCCCCACAGCCCTGTCGGAGGGGGTATCCAGCTGCCCCCATCCTGACCAGGCTGGAATACAGCCACTGCGGCAGCTGTGGCTTATGCGGGTGGCAATGGAGCAAATCCAACCCCAGTGCAGGCTGGAGGGAGGAGGAGGGGACGCTTGTAGCACCCCCAGCCCAGGCTGGACGCCAAGTGGCCTGGCTACACTGCACCCTCCAGGCAGTATTACCTGGGTGCCCCACTCTTGTGAGCATGGGCACTGGCCCCTGGTGCCACTAGCCCATCCGTGCAGCTCCCCGCTGCCCCTAAAGGATGGGCACTGGCCCCTGTTGCCACTAGTCCACTGCTCCCCACTGCCCCCAAAGGACCCCTCCACCCCTTTCCTCCGCTGTAGGGCAGGTGCCCCCCTATGCCCCTGTGCCCTGCCACAGCCCTCTGCTTAGACCACGATTTCCCAGTACCAGCACACACCTGCCATACCCTAACAAACCCATCCTCTCCACCCTCTGACAATCCCCAAGCCCTGGCCCCCCAACCCCCACTCCCCATAGACTTACCTGCATCCAGCTTCCAAGGCTGCTCCCACCACCCTGCCTGGCTGCATGCTGGCCACGTGTGTGTGCACGTGTTTACACGTGATGCCCCCTGCCTCCAATCGCACTCCCCCTCCCCGCTCCTGCCAGTGCAGCAGAGCAAAATCCTGGA
Organism: Crocodylus porosus; assembly: GCF_001723895.1. NCBI lineage: Eukaryota > Metazoa > Chordata > Crocodylia > Crocodylidae > Crocodylus > Crocodylus porosus. The sequence continues at coordinate 2,555,493 of NW_017728932.1, read as the reverse complement.
CATTCGTTCAGATTTCAAAAAAACACCCAGATGGAGATTGGAATACCCAAAAAAGGACACATCTGGGAAAACCCAGACATATGGTAACCCTAACTCAAGGCTTGTTTGGGGACACCTCCAGAGGTGTTGCATGGGGGGGCAGGAGGGGGGTAGAAATGAAGGTGCTGAGTGTATTACAGTGCAGATGTTTCTTTACCCTTTACCTGTTCTCTCCTTTTGGTCTGTTGGCTTGTAATCCTAACAGTCTGCAGAAGACAAGACCGAGAGGTAATTACACAGCAGCCTTTAACTACTGGAAGAGGCTAGAACTAGACTGTTCTCAGTGGTGACAGATGACAGAACAAGGAGCAATAGTCTCAAGTTGCAGCAAGGGATGTTTAGGTTGGATATTAGGAAAAAACTCTCACTAGGAGGGTGGTGAAGCACTGGAACAGTTTACCTAGAGAGGTGGTAGCATTGCCACCCTTGGAGGTTTTTAAGGCATAGCTCAATAAAGCCCTGGCTGGAGCGATCTAGTTGGGGATGATCCTAATTCCAACCCTAATTATCTATGATTCTAACCCCTATGATTTTCTATATGAAAGTGGAAACTCCCCCTTGCTTCTTGTGCTAGTTTCTGGGGCTACAGGGTTGGCACACTGGGTTTACCTACAGTAGATTTTTCCAGGTCCAATAGATTAAAATCTATTTTTCCAGGTTCATATGATCTATTTAGTAATATATACATGCACGCATGCAGTACAACATCTTCTGTTTTTTGTGAGAAGCCATCCCAGGACCTAAGTTGTATCAGCCAGGGCTTACATCTGAAGTTACACCTCCTCTGACAGAAATCCAAGGCTGTAAAATTTGAGCTCACAAGGGAATTTAGTTTACAAAAAAAACCCCAATATATGAACAGAGACCCCATAAGTAGATTAATGCCAAGCATTTTGTGGCTTAATGGCAGATGGATCCCAGAATGTGTTGGATCACCCAAGGCTGAGGTTTGGAGCAGCTTCTGTTCCATTGTGGGTTACAGCTTATATCTGAATGGAGGGCAGGCAGCAGTAACACATCATAGTCCAGCACAGATTTTCAGATGCACAACCAGGATGGTGTTTGTAAGGGGGACTGACAATGGCAAGATATTCTATTAACATAAACAGAAGCCAGATGTACTAGTCTTCATTGTCAGAGACCACAGATGTAGTGACCGGAGAATGCTTTCCAGATATCATGCAGAATATGGGAACAGGACAAGAATTCTACAAGCACAAGAGCTGAAAAGTGCTGGGAATCCCACAGACATTTAGCAGTTCCTTTGGAAATGTCACCACCCCCTAATTCAAATCATAGGCACTCTTCTCAGCCATCGTCATGGGAGCAATGTGGTATGGCACACAAGCAAACCCTCCTGTTTTGGACAGAAGAGGCTGTGAAAGAACTCCCTCCCAGCCTCCTCTCCCTTTGGGGTTGTCTGTTCCCCTCTCACCCTCATGTGTCTCTCAATCTGGTTTTTAGGCAGCGACTCACTGCCACTGCCTATGTGACTGGCCTCAGGTAAGAGGGTGTGGATTTAACCTCTCTGTTGTTTTGAGCTCTGACCTTACGACACAGAGGCAGGGGCTTAAGCCCATGTCACTCCATTAGGTAACTGTGATGTTTTTCAAATTGATTAGCTGCATCAAATGACACCTGTCCCTAACTAGGTCCAGGTGGTGAGGTCAGGAGGGCTATTTAAGAAGCTCCCTCCAAGAAGAAGACAGATGGACATTTTAAAACACACACATAAAAGTGTGGACTTCTGCAGTACTCTCATTCTCTGGATGCGGTAGTGAGTAAGTTACCAGAAGCCTAACTAGGAATTTCGTTTAATGTACTCTAGTCATGTATCAAAAGGCTGATAAGACATGAAGATTGCTCAAGGTTGGTTTTCTTGCTATATTTTGCTACTGGTATTCCTTCCCCACCCTATCCCTCTTTGTTCAATAAATGTATCTGTTTTAGCATGCCTTGCTGTGTGTGCTTAAGAGGGAAGGGACCTGCTAAGGTGGGCTTAGCTATTTTACTTTCCTCCCACAAAGGAGGCTGCCGGTGAATGCTTCAAGCTAATATAAGCACCCCAAAATCCCATGGTCTACAGGGCCGATGTATCCCAGGCAGCGTAGGGCCTAGACAAAGACCTGAATCCAGGTGGTGGCAGCAGTACCCCGAGCTTATGCTCCAGAAAGGGGGTTGGCCAGATGTGAGGCACTGCAGGGGTTGGTATTTGGTGGGGTGCGGTCATTTGATGCCAAATGCACAGTGCCCCCTACTGACCCGCCATAGAGGCAACCACACTTCCCACCTTGGTTTTAAAATGCAGGAAAAGCAAAGGGGTTGTTACTCAGAACCAATGGGCTAAATTCTAACTTCAGTCACTGAAGTGTAAATCCAGAGTAACCTCAATAGAGTTACTAGGCTATTTGGGCTGCATCACAGTGGCTGAGATGAGCATATGGCCTAATATATTATTTTCCCTTTCTAGAGCTGACAGTGTTGTAAATGGAGCTTTCCACTGAGCACGTGCAGTAGAGCAATTGCATTGTACAAGCTCAGAAACAGGAGACATCTTTTTCCTCCAGGATGAGACACGACAGACAGCCCAGCTCTGCAAGATGTTGAGTTACTCTGACATGTGATGAGGATGTTCTTCTCCCAACCTCTTGAAAGCATGCAGAGTCTGACACAGCAATGCTTTGGTGTCTTACTCCTATTTAGTCACCTCGCTGCGACTGAAATCAACCAATGGGAGTGGAGCACCTAAGCATGTTTGTAGACCTGGGCCCTTTGTCGCTATGGAAGAATTCTACTTGGACGTTACCTGTCTTTGCCAGACTACGGTATACTTTGGGATAGGTTGTGACTAACTCAGATCCTTTAATTGAGAACCCCTATTCTAGCCTCATTCTGTTAGATGAGATCATTTAACTGTGACATGCCTCAACTCGCTGTACCATCAAGTCACTCAGCTAACCTGTTCTGCGTTCCTGAGACATGAAAACAAAGAAATGAGTTATACACCTATTTAGCTAATCCAAATGTATTCAAAAGCACAATGCAAAATCCCATAGTAAACCTGACAGTTGTGAGTACAGGCACTCAAACAAGTGGATATTCAAATGCAACACTTAATAACACTCATGTAAACTCCAACATGGCCAGTTCCTGGCATTCAAAACTTGTGAGTCAGCTCTCCCTACCTCTTTCTAACAGATGCATGAATCTGGTTGAAAGCACATAAGATTTAAAATAAAAAATACAGGCACATTGTGGATTTGTATTTTGGGAGCTGCTGCTTCTTAAGGGAGAAAAGCCAGAAGAATAAGCCTTTGGTTCTGCAATGGAGGGCCTCACCATCTCTTGCAGTGCAATTTCACCCTAGTGCTTAGGTGGAACTGGCCTCTGGCCAGCTGCATCACTTGACTAGACATGCACACTGCGCCTTCCCACACCCACTAGACATTTGCAACCCAAAAAGCCAACAAACATATTTGTAAGGGAAGACACAGACTCAACCCTATTTGTGTCACAGGTGGAAAAAATATTAATAAGCAGCTGTTAAGGTAGAAGCATTGGCAGAAAGTCTGTATTATCGATCTCCTGAACTTTAATGTTTCCATAGAAATAGGGAAATTGTGGGTAGCTGGCTTGTATGACAATTGACAATCCAGAAATAACATCACTGGGTGATGCTGATGTTCAGTATTTTTTTTTAATCAACCCACTTATTTAGGTGCCAAGACATAGGTACCCCTTTTTTAAAAATGGGTTTTTGGGTGCCCAATGAAATGCCAACAATATCAAGAGGGACCCAAAAAAAAGTGGTCTACACACATTGTTTGTCATCTGTAAAACATGGTTGATTTACTGATTTGCTTTAGAAAAGGGCCACCAAATGGCCAGGCCTGTTTCTTCCTTCTTAGCCATCTTCATGTAAGGAAGCCAAGATAGAAAGTTGACCCAATTATGGCAAATAATGTTAGACAACAAAACTGAAAGCAAACGAAGGTAAGAGGATACAGCTCAATAAAGAGAGAAGTGGTTTCTAATGAGAGTGAGGGCACATTTCCCTGTCAGCATAGCTATTACTATATCCTACAAATTAATCTGACCTGGCTCTCTGGGAGTAGCAGAATGAATGTCTCCATTCACTGAAAGAGCAGACTTTGTGGTGGATGTTCTCCTTCCAAGCCCTGCAATCGATACCTTCCTGGTGTCGGCAGCAAGAAAAGAATAAACTGAGCTACATTCTGAGAGGTGCAGAGCGTGTGATAACTATTTGCTACTTGCTCTGAAGTATCATAGCCTAATCCGGTCAAAATGTTTCTTAATAGTCTTTGAAAATTTATTTTTATTATTAGCTCTTCTATTTTTACTTTGACTATAAATACTTAGGGGCACAACCTGTCTTCTTTTTATATCTGTTTACAGCACAGCAGGGCCCTATCCATCACTAGGAACGTTATGTGGATAAAATGAATCAACTACATGTTAAATGCATGTGTACAGGCAATTTATACAGAGCAGTTGACTTGCTGTGATGCTCCACTCTCATTTACCTAGTAGTTATTTGGGACAGGGATAATCTTTCTGTTCTGTATGTGTGTAGCCCTGCACAAAAGGGGTCCATATTCATGATCAAAGCCCTTGGTGCTATTGGAATATAAATAAATTATAACAGCTGATAGCAGGGTGGTCCCCTGTAATGTGTAAAGGCCAAATTCAGTGAGGTGCCGAGCATCTGCAGTGCCCACTGAGAGTTGCTCATCATCTCTGAGGATGTAGCCAGTGGTATGTTTGCTTTCACCTCCAGATGTGAGGAAGCCAGTGGAGTGCTTATGAAAACCACAGCTCCTAGCCACTTCTGTCCTCAGCCCTGAGTGAGGGAGTGAAAGTTTGCAGGCTACATGTTATCTCTCTCATAAGGTTGTCACAAGGGGAATAAAAACAAAACACTGAGCTGAATTTATTTCTAGCCAACGGAAATTTCATATTGAGGGTTACAGGCATCTTGTGCCTCTTAAAAGCAAGTAATAAAATGCTGCTCTGAATTACGGATTGTATTCACTTTTTAAACCCTCACATGGTTCATCTGGGGAGGAGAAGTTTTCAGATGTGTTAGCAGCAGAACTCTGCCGCAGTCGGTTACAATTTTCACTCTCTGAACCAGTAATTAATGTGGAGGTGCTTCTCTCTCTCTAAAGTTAGCCATTTTCCCACTTGCCGGCCATCAGAATCAATATATGTGAGATGTTGCTATTGGCTAAAGCTATTAAAAAGCCCTATAAATTGCCATAAACTAGTCATCTCCCAAATCACTCCCTACAAGGTTCATAGGGGAGATGTAAATTGACTACTAGAAAAAACCGTCTTTCAATATTATCTTGAAGCATGTCATCCAGGGATGAATTTTTCCAAAAGTCAGAGACTTGGGGGTGAAAAGCAAAAATGCAAGTACAAAAAGGAACTGGATTTCCATGTACAATTAGCATTATGTTCCCCCATGACTTTAAAGCCAGCATAAGGCTGATACACCTTTACTTCCAATAGCATCTAACAGGATACGCAGGCCTTGCCTCAGCCCTCTATCTAGATATCAGTTTTCCCCTTCCAGAGCCTGCATGAACTATTCAGATAATAGAACTGAAACACGCATTTGGGTAGGAGCACATTGCCAAGGGTACTTTGCCAATATGGAAATACCAACTTCCACAAATGAAGAAGAATGTTTTGCATTTGAAAGCTTGTCTCTCTTCATCCCAAATAGATAGTTAGTCTAGTAAAAGATATCACCCTAAGAAATCCCTATCTAATCATATTCACACACACATATTTTGCAGGCAAACCTCCACTCACCATATTGGAGGCCAGATTACTGAGGAGACGTAAATTACTGGGTCGTTGCTGATGATGTCCATTCACATCTAACTATGCATTCTTGAAGGGAATGAGTATTGTAGCACTTATACCTTGAGTACAGCCCTACCAATAAGTCATAAAGCTCATTAGAATACTATTTTGTGGTTTCTCATTTGAGGGTTCCTAATGTCAAATTGGTTGCAAGTAGATATCAGGTATCTGGCTCTCACACATGAGATATGGGCCCTAGATAGAGAAGTAGGGACCCAGGGTGGAAAAGACTGAGAACAAATGTAGTAGTTAATAAAGGTGCCTTTTTCCCAAATTTGTCTCTTGTGTGTAAGTGCCATAGTCATTTGTAAATAATGGACCAGACCAGCAGAAGGTGTCATGCAGTGTAGGCTCAGTGAAGACACTGGAGCTAAATCACTTTATACCAATTGAGCATTTGGCCTGCTTAGTCTTTTTAACATAACACATTCACAGTGTGAATATAATATAAATAGTATTTAATTAACTTTATTATTTAGATGTTCCCCTGGAGGACCAATATAAGAGTTATAGCTATGTCAGTGTTTCTGGACCCATTCTTTCAAGAGGTTTACAGCAGTTGGCTCTGGTTGAGACTAAGCATACCATCCCTGCTTTGGACAGAGAACACATTTGAAATAATTAGATTTGTGGGTTTTGGTGTTTTTCTTTTTTTTTAGCATTATGAGTGTAATAAAAAGAAATGGCTGTAATTTATAGCTTAACATTTGGCAAGTGACTAGTCTGGTCTAGGTTGTTTGAGTTTGATTCTTTTTAATGTCTGAAATTTAAAACTTAGAGCAGAATTTCAAAAAAGCTTAGCACCCAAGTTTAGGGCCAGATGTTCAGTATTGCCTATGTCAAGGATTCAGAAATCATGAGTCAGACTTGAAAAAAGTCCTGATATTAAATTTTAAAACCATGATACGCGCATGTGTGTGTGTAGACACACACATTGGATAACATTCCCTATCAAAAAACTGTTTTGGATGGAAAACTGAGTTCTCAATAAAAACAAATTTGTACCAGAAGTGTCTCTTTTCCTGGAAAAATTAGAAGGGGGAGGCGGGGATGGAAATCAAACCTGAAAAAAACAAACTTTGTTGGTTTTTGGCCAGACACCAAACTAGAATTTTTATTAAAAGTCAACATTTACTGTGGAAGGCCAAATAAAATCCTTTTTTGTTTCCTTTTATTAAAATTTTCCCTTTAAAACATTTTGGCCATCTGTAATTCTGGATTTATTTTAAAATGTATGCCTCTTGTGTACAGTGAGTTAACATTTTTAGGCTTTTCTTTGGAAACCAGTAGGGGTAGAAATGATTACTATTTTTTTGTTTCATGAAATCTGAGATGCTCATAACATCCACTAAATCCGGGAGCTACGGCTTTAAGAAAAACATTAAATACTCTGTGACCCACAATAAAACTTACAGAACTGGCAACCCTGGGTTTTGAAAACAGCTCAGCTCACAGGTCAGCACCCAACAGGCTGAATTCCCATGTAAATCTGCCTCTAAGTGTCAAAATGGGGGCTGCGGAGAGCTGACCATGGTAGAAAAACATCAGTCAATAAACTATCCCCTATTCTGAATGCTGGGCACTTGGAAATCTGCCCTTTAAAGCAAAAGATGGTAATGGCCAGAAAGACAGGTGGACAACTTTAAGTCAATGGGGTTGGTGGTCAGTCAGAGCACTAGGTTTGGATCCTGCAAAGACAGTCATGTGTTTAACTTTAGACACCGTGGCTGAATATTATCAAGAACTAACAGGCCTGCTGACTCGGTCTAATTCAAAGCTGGCTGAAATCAATGGAAAGAGCCCCATTGGCTACAATGTACTTTGAATTAGGCCTATGAAGCACAAAGGTAAATGTGAATAAATCCTTGCAAGACCAGGACCCCAAGTTTTCACATCCAAAGACCTGAATTCAAATCCTAGATTAAGACAGAAGGCAAAATGTATATGGGGTGGTTTTAGCCAACTGCCTGGGTTTTATACCCCCATGGGAGCTAGGCTGTTGTGTTTTCTTGAAGCAGAAGCCCATTTGTCTGTGTCGTTACACTACTGAGAAATGATGCCTTGGTGGTGAAATAAAGAAAAGCAATGGCACATTAACACCATGTTACTGGAATACATCAGAGCAATTGTGCTCCAGTGATGTATTACTTATTGCATGTCATCTCTGTAACAGTGCTCCCTGTAATGCTGAGTGCTCCTGCTGAGGTGTAAGAGACGTCTTAATGGCAACCCCTGACATTTCTGCAGACCTATCTACATTCCTTCAAATCAGCACGATGTTTGCACTAGCATGAGGTCACCACCAGAGCTGTGCAAGATTTTCAGTCATAAGAAAACCCCAAACCAAACAAAACAGAACTGTCCTAGGAGTTTGTAAAAATCTCACTGTACTACAAGGTCGGTGCTTTCACTTCAGACATAGGCAGGAGGCAGGAGGTCTGCTAGTCTATCAGGATTTCTGAAGCCCTTTAGAAAAGCCACGATGCCCAACATTTCCAATAGTTCCGTCACACCACCCACGATTTGGGGCAGTTACTGGCAAACAGTAATTTGTGCTGAATCCTGTTGTATTAATTCCTTTCCACTAGCCCTAGGAAAACCTGAAGGGACCCAGGGATTATGGGACTGGCTAAGCAAGAAGACTGCACCAGCTTCATTTCAATGTGTGCATTCTTTCAGTGTAAGGCCTGGCCTGCACTCTGTTTCTGTATCAGTGTAACTGGTCAGCTTGGCTGGCTCACTTTGTACCCGGGTTCAAAACACGGAGGAATCAGGGGGGCTGAGCCCCCCATAAGAGATGAGAGCCCCTCCAAAAAACCCCCATAAGAGATGAGAGCCCCTGGCCCACACCACACCTTCCTAAGCAGCTCAGGCAGTGCCTCCTTCTCCCCTCTGGCTTCCAGCACCACAACCCCACTACCCCCCAACCAGGAGTCCGAGTGTAATCTGAACCCTGCTTTGTACCAATATAATTCCACCAGGATGACCCTAACAGAGATGGAATTATACCAGTGTCTTTTATTGGGATAGTTCAGGGATGTACGACTAACGGTTCATGCAACGTGTGGCCTAAGAGAAGCCACTCAGAAGTAAGACGGCCCTGCTATAGGTTATTTTCCTTCCTGCATAGAAAAAACAAAGACAAAACCCCCTAATTATGCAGGTCTGAGTGCCTGTATAATTTATTTTATTAGCAGAACTGCACCGACACAAGGGAAATTTTACCACTTCAGCTATACAAGTGGAGTTCAAACATGCAGTCAAACATGGCATGTAAACTGGATAAGTCTACTTGAGAGAGTATATTAGTTCAGTTTAGGTGGTAAGGAATGTATGTAATATACTTACATATCCCCTGTTGTCATAATATCTAAGCACTTTACAGGAGGTCAGTGGGATTATCCCACTTTTTGCAGAAGGGAAACTGAGAAGCAGAGATGGGACGACTTGCCCAAACTGTCCCAACACACAAGTGACAGAACTGGGAATTGAGTTTTTCACTACTTAGTGCCAGTGAAGGAGTCTATCCCCAAAATGGCACTTCCTCCCATTTTGCTGATATTTCTATTATATAATAAACAATAAAAATAACCATGTGTTAAATTTCTTGGCTCATCACTTGGCCACAGTTTGAACCTCATTACTATCGATGTGGCTAGAAACCTGAAAGCAGGTATTACTTGTAAGTAGCCAATTGCCTGTCAAAAATGATGGAGGGGAGGAGGCTGGGATGGAGTGCTGTCACCTAACACCCCATGCTGCCTCTTGCAGGGAGTGTGGGGGGTGGGAGTGTTTCGGCTCCCCCGCCCCGTGTCCCATCCTCGGCGCAGCTTCAGAATCATGGCAGCACTCCCCCACACTTGGAGCACTCTGATTGGCCGTTTCCACCAGCCAATCAGTGTGCAAATAAAGCATTACAGACAGACAGACAGATGGACTTAGGCTTTTATAATATTAGACTTGTGTGCAAAATACTTCAAGAAAACCTGTGCAGTTCAGAATTAAACTTGTTTCATGCAAAAGTTGTAATTTCATTTTACAAGTGCAGGATATAACAGGTTTCTGTTTGCCTTGGCTATTCCGTTGCCAGGAGGTGGCACTTGTTATGCTCAAAAATACATTATTTTGAAAGTAAAAATCTGTTCCATCAAATAATCCTATTTCTGAGTGAAAAAAAATCTCAAAATTTCACAGGCTAGTTCAAAAGACAAAACTTTATAGTGAACATTGCAAGCATGTGAATGCTGCATCTCAGTGGGGAGGGAAATTTGGAAAACTTTAGGAAAAACTAAGCACAAAAATTGCCAGAAACAAAATGCAAAAACTTCATCATGAAAAGCCTTTTGAACAAAAACTAGGACATTTTCTACAGCTCTACCTCTGAGAATAAAAAACGGGAAAGTATTTGCATAGCTTTGTCATGGGATGCTGCAGTATAGCACTAGACTCCATGTATATAGAAGGGAATTCAGAGTCCTTTTGCTGAGAAGTTAAAAACATTCAAAATACAGGAGAAGACTAGAGATGGGTGGATAGGTTTTAGAAAGCCAAAAAATGCCATGTCTCTCTGAAAAAGTTGTACCATTACAGTAGCCAGTGTAGCCAGAAAAAGAACTGATTTTTTTTTATATGAAGGCAACAAACCTTAAATGGCATGTTGCTATTTTATTATATTGGAGGCTGTTTTGCTCTGTGATCCATAAGGCAACTCTTACCTACTGCCCAACACACAGCAAGGGGATTAAATTAGTTTGGATGATATCAGCCCTATGTAATCAAACAGGCAGCCCATGTCTGATCCCTTCTGTGACCATGTTAGGTGTTAAATTAAGGTCTGATTAAGAGTGTGTGTCTGCAGTTAAGGTCAAGGACTAAAGATCACAGGCTTTGTTTCATCTAATAACAATAGAGACTGTCTGGCTGCCAAATACCAAACCAGCCCTTGTTCTCCTATCAGACTGCTGTCCGGCTAGAGAGCTCCGATTTCATTGGTGTCCCTTTTTAAGCCCGATTTCTAAGAGGTCTTGTACTTATTTCATCTATATTAAGCGACATTGTGTTACCTGAGACTATATGATACATTCTATATGATCAAAGCAGAAATGCAGCATCTTCCAAGTAAAGGTTATCATGCTGGATTGACGAGGGAAAATATAGGGGTACCAGGTCATGCCACTAAGTAAATACCTACAGGTAAATTCATAATATGGCCAGTTCAGTGGCTGAAATGATGAAGTGGGTCTTTGCTTGGTGTAAGTGCTCAGAACAGCTCAAGAACTTCCCCCATCAGCATTCACCAGCACAGAAGTGTTGAAAAAAATACTCCTGAGATAAAAGGAGATCTGTGAAGAAAGGATCAAGCAGCTTCTTTTCTGTAGGATGAAGAAAAAGCAGTAATACCTCCCTCTTGTTGTCTCCTCAGGAGAGCTTTCCATTGAACAAAGTTGCCACCCCACTAGGCAATGAGACGTTACCAAGGTAGCTCTTCATAACTGACAGAGTATGTTATTCAGACTGAAGCTACATTCCTAATATCTCTGCCCAAAGCTCCTGAAAAAAAGATCCTCAGAGCCTGCACTGAGCCTAGTATACTGGAGTATGTGTGCCTCCTGAGACGAGAAATGAGCAGATGGGGAAATCCATATGTTTGTTTTCCCAAAAAAACCTGCTGTCACAAAACCATAACCATTTTTTTTCATTTGTTGCATCTATAGCTTTGGTCCAGTTAGACAATTGGTCCTTAGACAATTCAGCTGACAAGAGGAAGCACAGTTCTTAGCTGGAATACTAATTTCTATCTTCCGAAAGGCTGTGCCCCGAGAACTCATCCCAAGGTTTACACTGAAATCACAACATGGCTGCACCATTCTTTGAGAAATGTTTTGTTCAAGTGCCAGGAAAGGTTCCTTGTTCCTTGGCAGGCCTAGCCCTGCAGAGTGGGTCATATGCCCCAGTGGCCAACTAGCCTGCCCCCTTCCCTTCTCTAGCTCCTCTGAGCTGCCTCCCTCTATCTCTCCTGCCACGTCTTGATGGAATCAATTATGTGGGAGGAATCCTGAGCCTTAAAGAGGGTGTGTGTGTGGCGGGGGGGAGGTTGGCTTCTTATGGGCCTCTTAAGGTGTTCCCCCGTTCACATTTGTCCAGGCTCTGACGCTCTTGGTCAGGACCTAATATGCTCTAGCTACTCCCTTTAGTCCTGGGCCTGCTTAATCCAGCCTTGTCTCTTTGGTAGCAGTGTCACAGATAGCAATTAAGCTCCACAATAGGGCTCTGGGCATTCCAGGTTTACCATCCTAAAAGGGGTTACAGTCCCCCTTCCTCCCCCCCAACTTTCTCTAAGTGTATGACCCCTTTCCCACAAAGGGCGAAAACACACAGGGCACTTCAAGGCGCCTGCAAAGTGACCTCCACCTCCCCTCACAATCATTGCTTATTCCCTGGACAAACTGAAACAAAATGCAAGCAACTGCCTTCAACAAAAAATTACTGCCTCTCCAGGCACTCACAAAGAAGCTTGTCCTGAGCAGCCATCCTTTATCCCTTTTGGCACCTATCCCAGGAAAATGGAAAAAGCCACAAAAAAACCCTCTCAGCCCTTACTGACCAGGGCTTCCCTTTTTGCTTCCAGGCCTTGCTGCAGCCCTCCTAGGGGATCCTGCCCCTTCCCCAGTCTGGGCTGGACTGGCCATCCAGCCTGAGGCCCAGCCTATTTAACCCCTGAGCCCCACCCCTTCCAGCCTGTCCAGCCTATTAGCTGGTCTGAGCACAAGTATTGCTCAGTCCCAGCCCTGCCTTTGCCCAGACCACAAAACCCATTCTCTTAAAGGGCTCTTCTCAGTTCTGTTGGTTTCATAGCCCTGCCCCAGTAACAGGGCAAGGGTTCCCTGTCACACTTTTATACTTCCCCAAGTTATCCCAATGTCTTTATTTCAGTCATTCAGGACATGGAACTCCCTTTTAACCTGTAGGGACTGAATCTCAAAAGTTTCATTGATTCAATTCAGTCTGCACGAATTTCCAAATACTTGTTCTAGCTATTAGGCTAGAAATCCCACCAGAACAGACCCTTCTGTGGGAGATCCAGTGCTTTCCAATTCAAAAATAGTGTCAGAAATACAGCAGTCATCCCTGGAAAGTCAATAATGCCAATAGTCACAATAGTTTGAGATATATGCCCCATTTAAGCCTCATCTAGCACCCACAATGATGATGGCAAAGATCCTATGGACTTAGAAAGGTGACCTTTTCAACAGTTTTTCTATCACTTACAAGAAGTCTGTCTATTGGCTGTTGCTATATCACAAAACAAGCTTTCTTTGTGGCATTTTAACTTTCCATATCCAAACCAAGAAAGTAAGGGAGAAAATGGTTGTTTTTTTAATACAGGTTCAGGTTTGATTCTATTCAAGTTTTAAGCAATGGTCTACATGAGCATATAATTTATCTGAGCCAGATGGCCCACCCTTTCTTATAAATCATAGACAACAACATTGCAGGGGACTTATTATAGTATTTCAATATTTTGTATCACAGCCAAAATTTTCACTTAAGGTGCTTAAAAACAGGCATCTAAATCCATGTTTGGATAAACAACAGCCTGATTTTTCAGAAGTGTTGGGCAATCATAACTTCTGTTCATTTCAAAGAGAGCTGTCAGGTAGTCAACAGTTTTAAAAATCAAGTCAACATTAATTAGATAGCTAAATAGATGTTTAAATGTAGCCAGTGCCATCCCATCTTTTGCCAATATTCTGCAAACAAGATTATTAGTAGCATGATTGCCTTTGATTCCTTTCCAGCTTTGTCTGGATAGCACTTTCTCAGTATTTGCAATATTCCCTAAACTACTCTGTAATTAGTATAGGAGGGATTAGTGCCCATACTGTGGTAATGTCATTTATTTACCTAAGGCAACTGGAAAGTTTAAGGGTAACCATTTTACCCATATGCTGAATAGTATAGATTAGAGTCTCTGCAACACCTGCTCACCAGAGAGATAGAAACTCCTATATTCCTTCTTGCTGCAATTTATGATGGTGATTTGAATGGTTCCTAGTGACTTCCTAAGATTAATGTTAATATTCAGATCTGAGGTTTCCCTCTGGGATTTTATGCAGGTTTTGAGCATTCACATCACTTAATGTACACATAGGAGCAAGTCTGGTGGTTCCAAAAATATTTGTAGTTGGAAATCACAGTGATTTTTTGTTAGGCTCAATGCCAAAGAAATCACACATCAGGACTCTGTTATAGAGCTGTTGCCATTCCTTGGCTTTTGAATATCTCTTTATGTATATGCAAAGTGTGAGGCTTTTCCCATAGCAGTAGTGCGGTGCAAAATTACTAAAATGTGCATTGTTTATCTCTTCATTAGAATTTCTGGTAGAATTAGAGGTGTCGACTCAGAGATTTTATGGACTTCCTGTGTGAACAGAAAGCTGCCCAAAGGGTTTGCATCTCTCTGTATCACAGCTGGTGTTTCTGAACCTGAGTCTGGAGTAGAAATTTCATCCCTGATTTTTTTGGCTGCATTGCTTGTTTAGTCTAGGAACTCTCAACTACACTTTCTAGGTGCTGGAATTCCTTTTTCTCCTCAGTCAGCAGCTGATGTGGTTCGATGTACATCAGGGTATAAGATTCCAATCTCAGTGAGCAAAGATTTATGCTCCTCCTAACTCTCATTGACATTAATGAGTATTACAGACATGACTCCCCTTGGATTAGGATGAGAACATACCCCAGAGTGTGCAGGGAGTTTGTCATTAGAGCACCCACACTGCTAAAAACAACAGAGAGATTCCAAGTGTAAAGAAGTAATTGGACCTTTTCCCTTCTTTCTGTTAAAACTTCTGTAAGAGAAAGATTTTAAAGCCTTCAATATTTATCTCCATCTCACATGCTCCTGTATTAATTTTTGGTTGGTAACAGCCTTTACTAACAATTTTTGGTTGCCGTTTTTGGAGGTACTTCTGGCAATAATAGGCATATTATGCGACTGTAACAAAATATTTAGTGTGGTTGAAAGTCTACAGCAAAGGGACTTAGAGGCAGAATTCTTTGATTGTATTCCCAAGTGTCATTTGTCACTTTACCAGCTGTACAGTAGGTTGTATAGTTAGATAAAATATTATTAGAAACACGGTACAAATGATATATCTCCCAGGAGTTTTGTGAGATTTCAGTAATTATTGGCGGGCTTTTGGGGGTTTTTTTTTCAGGGGGGGAGGGAGAGGGGGAGGAGGTATGGGCATTTGTAAAAGCAGCCACTGGAAACTGACTGCTGTCATTTCATAGGGTTATTAACCTTCTGTAACCTTGGGTTGTATTAGGTGAGTAGGATCCAGAAATAAAGACCAGTATTTTCCAGTAGAGCCAGTCAGCTGTTCTTAACAAAACACTAACAAAGTATTTTCACAGGGAAATTCTGATTTGTCAAAACTGAACCCATTAGGTTTTCATTTTTCTGTTCCAGATAAGTCCTGAAAAGCAGTTTAGAAACTATCAAAATGCCCTGCTTCAAGATATTCCCAGTGAAAAGATCCCTTTTGTGTTTAGAGCACCTCTTGATTTTGCAATTTCAATTCATTTATGGAAAATGTAAAGTTTCAAACTGAAATGAAATGTTCAACATTTTCCAAATCAGTCATTTTGATTGAGCCACCCTGAAATATTCTCCGATTTTCTGTTTGTGAAAATATTTGATATTTTACCTGCTATTCCAGTATTATTCTAATTCTGCATAGAAAAAAAATTCAAACATTT
The DNA here is from genome assembly GCF_001723895.1 of Crocodylus porosus. Lineage (NCBI taxonomy): Eukaryota > Metazoa > Chordata > Crocodylia > Crocodylidae > Crocodylus > Crocodylus porosus. Next base: position 2,539,797 of record NW_017728932.1, on the reverse strand, counting down.
GCATGGAAAAAATGTTATTCCCTGCCCAGGATTATGAAGCAGGTAATTGTGTGTCCCTCATTTATTAAATGGAGTCAAAATTATTTTGGCAAAAACAGGTCAAAGGACACAAGTTCCTCAGCCTGAAAGACTAACTGGAAAAAAACTGGAGCATGTATCTGAGGCTCACAAACTTTTCTAGAAACAAGAGGTCTAAAAGAGAAACAGGAAAAAAGCAAAGCCTTTTAAGCTGCTTCATGTGACAGTCCTATTTGCAGTAAAGAGGAAACATTTCAGATCTAAAAGGAACCTCACAATGCGGGACAAAGTCACTGGGAAATTTTAAGACTATTTAACTCCATGCAAGAATGTCACTGGGAAAACAGGGCTGCTAGGTGAGGTATTGACCATTATACTACAGACCTACATAAAGCTATGTCTCAACCAACAGTCACCAGTTGGACAGAGCTATTTGTGCTATAACTGATAAGTGGCCTGAAGCAAGGTTATGATGAAAAGTGGCTTTTGCAAAGAACACTGGACATTTTCAGGGCCAGGGAAACAGTGTTTCCTAAATGCAAGCAACACCAAACAGCGTGTGTATGTGCGCGTGTGTGTAAATATAAATTAAGCCATGAAAACAAGATACAAGGAACAAGAAATAAGTGGCTATGACTTATTTTGTCTGTAATAGTTGTAACAAAAGGCAAGCATAATATGATACAAAGCTATACAAAGAAGAGGCTATAGGGAACAATGAGAAGGCAGAGGCTGCAGGGGAAGGTGGGGGGGCAGAGGAATGGGTGTGGACAGAGGGCAAGGGGGCTGCCTGCCCCACACAGCTGCCTGCCCCCTGCTGCTGCTTTCCCCACTATAACAGTTGGGAGGGAGGGCTAATTTAAGATGGCCCTCTAATAATTAGAATACATACCTGGAAACTTATAACAAATGTATACATTTTCCATATATATAATAGAATTATTGGTGGTTGTCTTAAATTTGAAATTGTCTTGGATTTGGACAACTGCATGAATATCCATGTGACATGGCAGGGGTCATGATTCACCGACTTTGGTGAGTAGTTTTAAATTTGTAATGGAAGCAGCTTGGAATAGCAAATAATATATGGGACCAGGAAACAAGAGAAAGAGTTTCAATTTCTGGCTTCCCCACAGACCTTCTGTGCAGAAAAATCACTTCATCTCAAAGAGTCAATTTCTCCCTCTGTAAAATGGGGACAATAATACATTTGCATGTTTAAACTGCTTTGAGAGCTATAAATAAAAAGTGATAAATTAATTTGTCTGCAAAGCACTTCAAAATTTCTGTTATCTAAATGCATCTTTATTGTCGTGTTGTTATGCTGTTGGAGAGCAAAACCACTTACGGCAGCCCTGGATGCAGAAGGAAAGCAAAGGGGACAGAGAAATATCATAAATCAGAAATAAGAAACTGCCAGCCCATGAAGGATCTTAAGGCTGCAAACATTTAGAGAACTCAGTTTGCCAATGCAGCATGTACTATACTCATTACCCCTGTCCTGAATATGAATTTTATTCCACTCTCACAGAAGATTTCCAACTCTTACAGATACATACAGTCTAATGCCCCAGTTCTGCAAACATGAGCTTCATGTTAAACACTATACTAGCCCTACAAATTTCAATGGCACCACTCACATGTTTGCGTGCAAGTGTTTGTAGAATCAGAGCCTAAGAATAATAAATGCCACGGCCAGTACAGGATTCCTATGTAAACCATCTACTTTTGCACGTAAGTGATGATTTTATTGCTGTTCTATACGGCTGTGTAGTGGCTTTGTGCAAAAGTCTAATATTTTATAAACTCATAAAATGTTTCTGATAGCATTTTTCATTGCTAGCTCTTTGGGGGCTAATTATGAAAAAATCTGTTAAATTTATTCATGGTTTGGTTCCTTGATAACAGGAGACACCTGGTGTAAACATTAAAAATCTAGGCAGAAGACAGAGGCCTGCTGAATATTAGATTCATTAGGGCATTTTTATTTATAAATCTGAAATTGGTTTTGATGATTTCAAAAGGGTGAAATGCCAAGAAGTTCATATTACACATAAACTCAGAAAACTCTGATGGAAATGCCAAAAAAAAATCCCACAAAATTATAGTTTTCCCCCAAAAATCAAGAAACAAGATCTGGTTACAAGGGGAAAGCCATATGTACAGAACTTATCAAAAGGAGCTCTGATTTAGCTGCATCGCCCCAAAATAGATCCTAATTAAAAGTAGCACCCATGAATGATCAATAATTATGAATTTGCACTCAGTTGGCTGAATCAGTAATACAGTTCCATTAAGTCATGTAGTAGGCTCCAGTTAAGGAGTTAAGAATATATGTAAGCATATGAACTATTTGGGAACCGCACTTAAGCAAGTGCTCAACTTTAAGCATTTATCTAAATCCCATTGACTTTAATGGAAGGTTTTCAAGAGGGCTTAGCACTGGTTTGACTTTGCTCCCATTTTAGTCACCACTAAGTCATTGATTGACTTACCAGGTCAATGCTCAGTACTTGGAAATACCACACAATGGACATACAGCATACTGAGGCACTGTCCTGAATAAAGATGTTTTCCAGAATCAGAGCTATGATCAATGGTCTAACACTGCAAAACACTTTCAGACAGAAAGTGAAAAGAAATGCAAAGGTAGAATACAATTGGTCTGATTTTTTTTCCAAGACTTGTTCTTTGGTTTTAAAAAAGCTAATGGTCTTTTATCATCATCAAATGTAGCTTTTCTTTCCTGTCTCAAATGCCTAGATCCTTGTCCTTTTAAATAGGCCCAGGCTTTTCATCCTACCCTCCCCTTTGAAAGATGGCATTTCTGCCAATACAGCACTCCCCGGCACTACTATGACTTACTGGTTCAGCCCTGACTCTGAAGGAAGTGAGCCACCAACTGAATCACCAACACCACCTTCTGCAGGCTAGCATCTGTGTTTTCCTTGGAGGTCTCCCATCCAAGTACTAACCGGGTCTGACTCCTTGTAAAAGTAAGAGATCCAAGCAGCGGACCATTCAAGCCTGGAAAGTTCAAAGCAGCCTATTTTACAACCTTAAAGGAGTTAGAGGTAAGAAACTGCTGCCAGGGCACACAATTTCCAGCTCAGAAATGATGTTTGCAGTGTATACATGTACCAACAGTTGGGGTTAGAGTGGAAGAGGGCGCTCTTCACTTTCTAAATGACTCATTTCCACTAGGCCTGGATGCAGGCTTTAGAAGTCAGGTGACACAGCCACAAAAACCTTTAAACTGCTTTTTCACAAGTGGTATGTTAGCAGCTATTACAAAACACATGCATGTGGGAAGGTCCGGCTGGAGTTTTCTTAGTGTAATTCCTTATAAAGAGGACTGACAATAAAAAAGTAGACCTGGCACAGGGCATCTCCCTAAGCTTTAATCCTCAGCTGCAATGTGCTTCATTGTACTTATTTACTCCCTTTATCAGCCTCCCCAATCTTGAATGCTAGTAAGAGCGAAGCCCAACACATGAAAATGCAAGCGTATCAAGTCAGGCGCTATAATAATTGCTCTGTATTTTCAGAGGTGCTGAGCTCAAAAGGAACCCGAGGCCGATCAAAACACCTACAAATCACTCATTTTGTATGCTTGAATAGGAACATATTCCAGGACAAATACATTGTGGGCAACATTCTCCAAAGCACCCAAGTGACTTTGAAGTCTAAATCCTATTTTAAGAAGTGACACTGGCCCTTAGGATGCCAATTCTTATTAAAATATCAAAAGGAGTTAGTATCTTGTTTGCATCACTTTTATAAATGGGACAAACTCCAATAGTAATGATTGTGTTTCGAAAAGATTAACCAATATTTCAAAATCTTTCTTGGGCTGGAGGCAATGCTGTGTGTTGGTATAGTTGGGCAAACAAAGACGCACATATCCCAAGGGTGACCACACTCCTTATATTTCAGATGTTCACTCAGCCCACTTTTGGGCAGAAAGAGCTACTTAGTACTTGCCATGCATATTTCCACAGAAAAACTATTTTCCAAGGGCAGACTAACCAGAAGCACTGAAATCTGTAGTCACTTTATGTCCCACTCATCCTCCCCACATTCAGGAAAGTCCCTCCTGCATTTTTCCAATGCCTTTGGTAAGTTGGAGGCCATCACATGGGAACATTTTTGAGATTTTCCCCTATTAGGGGTTTTTGGCCAAGGTTCTGTTTTCTCCTGACATCTGTTCATCACTCAGCTAGAGATAGCCTTGCAGCAGCTAGAGTCCTGCCACACAGTGTGTGGGCTGCCAAAATGCTCTGAGAACAAGGGGAAGGCTGCTGTGCCTGTGTATGTGTGGAGAGTAGGGGCAAAGCCAGACAATCATGTCATAGTCTAAGCCTGCTTGCTGATATAGGAGGGTTGCAGCTGTCATGGGTTTGGGGAGGGGGAGGGAGGGTGGAATGGATAAGGGCCCAGAAAGATAAATTCACACTGGTGACAATGATAGGTCAGGACAAACTTTTTAACACATGGCAACGTTTTGCTGCTGAAGCATTGCCCTGAGGTTCAATTAACATTGATCTAAAGTGCTGACCTTCGACATTTGGATCCCTCTTGTTATCAAATATAGCCAAACAAGCCTGGGGCCTTCTCAGCAAGGCACATAGGTGCCCACCCACTCATTTATTTCCTGTTGTTTCCAGCCTTTCCCAACCTCTAGGAAATGGCAGGAGACTTGACTGCCCTACCAATAGCATAGCTATTATGGGTTTTAATCAAGAAGTATCTCTAGACAGAACAGAAAGGCCTGATCTTATCCGTGGGGTAGTATCTTCTAAACCTCTCTGTCCTAACAGATTTGAATTGATTGGGTCTTCTATTTTCTCCTTCATTATCTACATACAAAGCAAGATTCCCAGCTTGCTTACACCAGTTTCACATAAACGTAACTTGATTAAAGGAATTACTCATCATGGTGCTGTTGGAATCACAGAGGCTAATAGGATGACTGTCTTAAACATAAATGAGGACATGTCTTGGTTATCTCACTTACTATGATTATCGAATCCAGGAAGAAGATGGTCTCTCTATATGAATGTTCATGTCTTTTGGCCTTTTGTACCAAGTAACTTACCAATACCAGCTAAAGGTAGCCTTCTATAAGTCTACTCCAGCTGCCCAGGCACTGGAGCAATTGTATCCCTCTCATCCGGATCAGTGTCTAGCAGTTCTTTTCTCTCGAGATGCCATTATAGATAGAGCATCGGACTATGACAGCAAAGATGTGACCTTGTCTGGTGTATTTAGACAGTAAACTCTTTGGGTAAGGAGTGTCCATTAGTTTGATATGCCATTACTCCATGCCTAGGATGTGGGAACTCTGATATAAGGTGACACTAAAAAAAAAAAAAACACAAACAAAAATCCCACTCTTCATCTCTAGGAGCAGTTGCAATTCATTTTCAGGATAATCCCTGCATTTCTTTGCCTCTCCAACTACAGTCATTTTCTTCTGATTGTTCAGTTCTAGTGCTCTTCCTTCTTTGGCTCTGGGTTTTAGTCATTTCCTTGGGGTAGGAGTCCCATTTACCTTGCAGGTGGAAGTCTATCGGAAATCAGACAAATACTTTATCTGAACCCATTCCTCCTTCAGTTTCTCTCTTTTGTACAAGATCCTCTCCTATCCAACGTAAGATATGCCTTTCTAATGCATCTCTCTAGCTGCCCACCTGACCATGTCCAGATTGATTTCTTACCCAGATTACTTCCTGTGCACAAAATGCTGCTGAGGGCTCTCTCGCTATTTCAGAAAACTTTCCTTGTATCTGTTGTTAATCATGGCAGTTGCATAGGCTCTTTCAGCTGTTCTCTCTCCACGGGTTGGCATAACTGCCATGGCTATTAGCTTCTTTGTCAAGAAGTTTATTTATGGGTTACACTGGAGACCACCCATACAGCAGAAATAAGTGAGAATAGCCAGTTGTTTTCATGCTTGGAGCAGTTATAAGCATGCTCTACATGGATTAGAGAGCCCATCCAACTTCCCTTCTGTTCTGCAGGCCATGTTCATAACTTTGCTTATAGTGCTGCATGGAATCTCAGAAATGGGTTTCCCCATGGCTGCTCAGGAGTACAGCTCGTGTTGAAGCTCACTGCGGTTACAGAGTTTCTCAGGATTTATTTATCCCATTCCCTGCCATGGTTATGACATTTTTTAACAGAAAAGTGACAGAAAAAAAAAGACAGATTTTCACTGCAACCTCTGTACTGCCAGGAGCTTTTAAGTACACCTTGCCTGCCCACCCGACTTGTACGTACCAAAACTGGGAATGTAGTAGTGGGGCAGTTCTGTGCTTGACTGCAAGGGCAGATCCTGAAGGAGAGTGCAGCACGCTGTCCTTTAGATCATGGTGGAATGGAGTCACAGCTGGAGCCCCCAGGTCAGCAGGGCACACTTGGAAGCTGGGAAAGGGGCAGGCACATAAAGCCCACTTTATTTGGGTTCAGATAAAGTATCTGTCTAAAGGGGGGAAATGTGGGGACAACTCACTTGCTACTGTTCTTGGCTGACCTGGGGTCAGGGAGCAAGGGGCAGAGCCACTCCTGCTCCACTCCAGTTGGGAGCTGCTTGGGGACATCAGCCATGGCACAGTTTTATCCTTCCAGCCCTTGCTCCCAACACACCATTAGCAACTCCTATCGTCTCCCACTCCTAACTCACTGCAGCTGTGCAGGGTGCCAGGCTCAGCAGGAGAAGCTGCACATTGCCATGGGCAGATGTGGGCATGGGGGGAGCCCAAGAGCTGCTTCTTCCCCACGCTGCAAGGAACAGCTGCAAGGGGAGCTGGGCTACAGGTCTATAGGCAACAAAGCTTTAAACAGAGTTCCTTTATATTCTGCTAGAAACTGGATCATGCAAGAAGCATTTAGAACCCCACGCAGGTCTTTATCAGATAGCTAACAGCCCTTTGGGAAAGCTTTATGGATTGTATTACTAAAGTCTCTTTCCCCAGGCCTGTTTCTTGTGGTATTGACTCTGGTATTTAAGATTAAGTTTGTGTTTTGTGCAAAGCAGGAGGATTAGGAGTGTAGGAGGCTAAGCTTGTTCAATAGGTAGTTAAGACAACACTGTCTAAATAAAGATTATTTTAAAATGGCACTTGGTGGAAGTTACAACAGAATTCACTCTGTAAATGCAGCCTGGGCTCTGCAATTTTCTGCCAAGAGCAGCAGGTCTTTAAAGATCTCAAATGAAAGACATACGTCTTGGAAGGATGTGTGTATCCCCACTGGCCTTGCTGTGGTGCTCAGCACTACAGCTGGTCAGGAATTTTCAAACAAAACTTTTTTTTGTCAAAACTGCTGATTTGTCAGAAGCAAAATTCTTTGTGGGAAACAGGTTGGTTTCAACAAAACTTTCATTAGGAACCGGTGCAGCAAAGAATTGCTGGGCAAAACCAGGCTAAGGGAACCCTAGAACAGCCCGCATCCTTGGGTCTGGAGCATTTCCTTGAGATTTTTAGAAATCTGAACAACTCCAACAGGAGAGACACAACCTGCTCCAAGTCAGGAAGAGCAGAGACTTGAGCACAGGCCAGTTACATCCTACCCAAGGGCCCAAAGCACTGGGCTACAGGATGTCTCACACTCCTGCCCCTCTTCCATTTCACCCAAACATTTAACTATGTTTACAAAGTGGGGCAGACTTGTTACAAGAGTGTGTGCAAGAGAGAAAGGCTGAATATAGTCTGAAGGGAAAGCCAGGGTCAAATACATGATTTAGAATAAGGTATTGAGCCAGTCATTCTCCCACATTCCAGATGAGCGAACTAATCACACAGCTATTGACTGTTCTGGAGATGGTCTGTCTGTTGAACTTCCTCTCCTCCCCGCTTCCCATAAGCTCTCTCCCCCATTTTTACTCCAACATGAAATAAAAACCAATATCCAAAATCTGTACTTTCCCCTACCACCACTCAAAACAGAATTTCTGTTTTCTAGCAAACTCTAGTCAGCACTTTTGCAGGATGAACTCCTAAGTTAGTTGGGCAGATACCAGAGTTTGATGGAGCCCCAAATGCTTTTTATTTTATTGTATTTTTTGCATCATTTTTCACCATAGAACTGAACCTCTTAATTAAGACTTTGGGCCACACCTTCAAAAAACAGTAGTCTACAATTTGACACTGACAGGGGGCCATCACAAACCAGTCCTGATGTTGCCCTGCCCACCTGTCTAGGACAGTTTGCCCTGTCTCTCCTGCCATGACTTGATGCAATAAACTGGATGTTAAAGTGCAGAAGGCTTCCCATTTAATGCCCTGATGCCTAGGGTGTTATGCACAGCTCCAATCTTCCCTATACAGTGTCCCATGCCTTGCAGAGGGCATCCAAATCATTAGGCCACTGGCGTAAACTACACTCTATTACTTCACCCGGCTCTCTTGCTGAGTTGTACCACTTGGCTTCTGGCCCAAATGTGGCCTCAGGTGCCCACAGACTTCTGCTATAATGCCCCCTCCCTTCAGGTTGCCCCTATGATGCTATTCTGTGTGCCCCTGTGCCGCCCTTCCGGCCTGCTTCAGCAAACCCTACTCTGCACTCCTTAGGCACAGTCGTTCAGGCTGCTACTGCAAACCCTACTCTGTGCAGGCCTCTACACACACTTCCGCCTCCTCATTGGGACCACTAGGCCTTATACCCCTTGGGGCTCAGGTGCTTCCCTTGGCATGCCTGGCTCTCCTGCCTGTCCCTACAACTGAATTACTCACCAGGCTGTGGTTGCTGGGGCTATAAGGCACCCCATAATTGCCTTTCACTAGGGAAGCAACTGGTGTTGCATTTCCTGGGGGCCGCCCTGCCACAGGCAGCTGCATCACACCATCCTACCCTAGCAGGGTATAGTTTTTGATCTTTCTCTTGCCATCCCCAATAGTTCCTGCCCTGTACCTCTAAGATGTTATGAGCATCAGCTCCAGCCAGGCAATGTGCTCCCCACAGCTGTAGCCAGCAGACTGCTGGCTCCTCTCCTCAGGGCTGCTCTTATTGCCAGCAGCTGAGCCCGCTTCCCCAATCAGGCAGCCTCCTGATAGCAGTATGACTTGTGATTGGGAAGTGCAGCCACCTGCAGGCTGCTCTGCTGCTGGGTCTTAGCCCTTAAAGTGGCAGGCATCAAAAGGTGCCCTGCCATAGACAGCATTTCCATGTGTTGCTGTCTCTCAGCTCTTAAGTCCACATCTGTCCATTCTTAGCCTCTCAGAGGAACTGCCAGGGACAGGAAAGCACCAATGACTTTGCACAGCTAGAGTCAGCTGATGCTTTTGCTATAGTAGCCAACCCAGCCACCAGATAACTGGTTTCTTCACTCCTTCATCTTCCCCCTTTTGGCAAATTTATTTTTTATACCAACATAATGACAGCTCCTTTCTATTTTTAATGGCCAAAAATAACATGGTTTCCAGTGCTGTAGCAAGAGAAGGGAATGGGAGTGGGGGGGAAGGGAGGGACAAGCAGGGTGACTGCCCCAGGCACTGAAGCAAAGGGGCACCAACAGGTGCTGCCCAGCTAGGGCAGGGCACAGGACAGTGCCACAAGTGGCTTGCTTGGCGGGGGCACAGGGATGGGGAAAAGGCAGCTCCTGCCACTGTGTGCACTCCCAGGCAAGCATGGTGGGGGGGAGGCATGTGCCCCCCTGGATCTGTGCACGGGGCAAAGGCAGACTGCCATTGCAGGCTTTGCCCTGGGTACCAAAAACTTCGTTGCTACACCACTGATGGTTTCTGTTACATGACTCATAAAGCAACCACCAGCAAACAAGATGGGAAGTCAGTTCTTCAAGCCATATTTTGCACAAAACAGAGGTTTTAAAATAAACATTAACATAGAAAAATGAAAGGAAGGTTCATTGCCCTGGACTTTCCTTATGTTTTTCTATAAGTTACATAGAAGGTACAATGAAGTAAAAGAACCTTGAAGAATACGGGATAAAACCACGCTGTCTTTGAAATCAATAGGAGTTTTTCCTAAAGGGACTAGAGTTCTGCTTGTGTAGTTCAGAGAGGAAAGATAATCAGGGCTTTGGAGTTCCAGTCTGGGTGGCTTTGAATCACTGAGGACCACATTTCAAATGTTCAGCACCTAAGTGAAGGATGCTGAACACTTATCAAAATATGTGCAATGGCTTCCATTGCTAGGTTGATCAGTAGTTCTCAATTTACCAATGGCAGCTGAAAAAAAAAATGTTAAAAAGCAAGGTGTGTGGTTATGTATGTTTTTAAAATACACTGCCTGCATTGGGTGCATCTTTCCTGTAATCATAGATATCTATGTGCTGTGTTATCTCCATCCCCTGTGGTACAAGTGCTACATTTCTTTCTTCTCTTAAACGGGAATGTACCTGCCAAATTTGCAGCGTGGATGTTTCTGTAGTTCCTTGCTTAACACTGACTGTCCATTTCATTTCTGCGTCGAAGTGGACTGCAAATCACTGAGCGCATCTACACATGCGCATTCACTGCACGGTAACCAAAATTATTGCACAGGATGGGCATGCGTCTACATGTGAATGCCCGTTCTGCACAGTAAATATGGTGACCTAGGCAAGCTTAAGCATAAAATGTGATACCTGCATCATGCAAGTATCAAATTTACACCTGGTTAATTACTGCACAGTAATGCACATGTAGATGCCTTACTGCACAGGCACAGTGTGTATAGACTCCCCTGGGGCTAATTTTAGTCCCAAGTGAGTCCACACACAGCGTTAATGCTATTTAATGCCTGCATGTATAGATGCCTGCCTATTCCTTCTTACTGCACAGTAAATTTAAGCTGGTATAAATGCATGTGTGGACACACCCACTGATATGGATAATAATTCACAAAGCCTTCTGCTGAAGTCTTCTTCTACCATTACAGCATCAAGAAAAATAAAATGAAACCGGACTTTACAAGCCAGATTGACCAGCCCCCAACATGAAATGATGTGTATGTGATATCAGCTCAACCTATTATAGAAATGTAGGTTGATTAACTACAAAATCATGTATTTTGGTATCCACATTTTAAGAAAATCCCAGTATGAAATTGCACAACTATACCATGTACCAAACAAAACTCGCTGCAATTTTTCTTTTCACGTCTTTTTCCAAAAGAATGTTTTAAAGGCATGACACACTGGAAAAAAACAGATGCAGCTTTAATGAGCTCCCGCATCTATCTAGCAAACAAGCAATCTATATTACAAAATGGAAACAGAAGTGAAAAATACCCAGCCCCAGACCTAATGGAATCCAAACCCCGAAAAGTGCCTGATGGATTTGGAAGTGATTTAAAACATGAGTAGAGGCACTGTGCACTTCACAGCCCTTGAAATGGCAGTAGCAGCAGAAGGATAGCATGAATTTAAAGGGGAAGCCTGGGAAATAATGGAGAGTTAAACACTCAGCACCATCACTGGATCTTAGAACCTAGCACTGGAAAAGCAAGCAAAAGGCTCTCAGGCAAAGTTCCTGGTACAGCAGTGAAGCAAGAAGACTGACACAGCAGGATTCAGAAAGGGACTGGAAATCTGTATGGATAACCGCAATGCACATTTACAAGTTAAAACCTCTGTCTCTGGACTTCTAGGGTCATGCTTCTGGGCTTCAAAAAAGGGGATTAGTTGGAGCTCTTTAGTAGGGACAGATTATCCTACACCTCCTTACTTCGGGGTTTCTTTCACTTCCCTTTGAAGACTCCAGTGACAAACACTGTTGGAAATAGTGCAACTAGCCCAGAGGTGCGGCGAGCTTTACATAAGTCATCTTCATTCAGAAAATAATGGCATGTAGAGATAGGAGGGCAAGGACATCTGGCTATGTACACACACACACTCTCCCCCACCCCCACTAGCTATGCTATCTATGTGAGTGTACACTCAAATATATGGAATACAGTAACATACTTGTGTTGTATATATATAGTGCAGGAGAAGGAAACTGCAGGCAAACATTCAGGTAAAACACCACTGCTGTAAATCATGCTAGTACCACTGACTTAAAAGATTTCATGTGTGTTCATTGAGCTGTACCAATTTGTACAAGTTAAGATCTGCCCCCCTGTTACTACTTTTCTCCTCAAATATAGTGTCAAGCTAGTAGTTTACAATAAGTGACTCTGCTACCTCCAGAAAATGCAGCATTGCTCTTTCCTTTTTTAAAAGGAAGACTGAATGACAAAGTAACGTGTCACTTCAACCTATTTTTTGTGGGAGGGAATTGTGGGGATTTTATTATCAACCGTCGCTTTTACTGATGATCAGTGCCTTCAAGATCAAGTTACACTCTTAGAAACATTCCTATTCTTCATTACATAAAGGAAAAAATGGAAAAGTAGAAGAGGAGGAGAAAAGTGCAAAAACAAGATTAATAAATTACAATTGTTGGCAAGCACTAACATGTATCAGAAATGGCAAATTCTCTGGAGTATAGCTGAGCTGCTTTTATTCAGGTCAATGACTCCTCTTGTGATTCCCTCCTCAGAAAAGAGCATTTTTTAATGATTTATGTATAATAATCTCTACATCAGCATATCTCTCTTTTCACTATTTGCTAGTGGAATGTGTACAGAGAATGTTGTATGGAAACCATTAACCCTGAAAACGAAGTGGGACAGTAACAACATTATACCAATAAAATATTAGCTATTGAATAGTTCCGTTAAATTACATGCCAGTGTGTACCAAAGACTGCATGACAGCAATGTGCAGAGACTTTACCGATATGAAATTTCAGCCAGGTACATTAGGAATGGTTAAAAGTCTTTGAATGACTAAATTCACTGAAGCCCATCCCGCCTCATTGAAAAATGGGGTTTCATCATTTTTCTCTGGCAAAAGATAGATTTCAGTAGACTTTCTTCCCCCATCAGAAATATATGAACAAAACATTTGTCTTGGGGCAACTTTAAACTGGGTCTTCTTCAGTCAACATGGCTCCCTAAGGGAGTTGTCATTCTGGCCCCTCTAACAACCTTACCTTCTGGCCAAACTCTCCCTTTCATCATGCTTTCATGATCCACGAGCAGTGATTCTCAACTTTTTCAATGTACCTCTTCTTAGACTCAAGACACCCCCTTAGAAAAGACCAGCTTTTAGTTTTCACCCATTTTTTGGCTATGGAAAAACTGAGCAATTCTTCTGTTACAAAGAACCCAGAAAGATCACAACAGGTCAGAAGGTTTTAGGCACTATGGATTCCTATTCCTCGGAAATCTCTGAGTTTATCTTGTGAACCACATGTAGGTGTTTGCACATCTAACAGCGCTAATATTGCTTGCCACCCTTAAAAGGATTTTGTGGCCCCTGGTTGAGTATTGCTGCTCAAAAGTTTCACCCTGGAGGTGAGTAATCACAGGAGACCTTAGAGAGACAGCCACACAAAACATCTGTAATGCATGAGAGATACAGTCCAGCTAAGACAAACAGTTTGTTGATTTGGTTTTGGAAGTCAGGAAAAAGAAATTCTATTTAACTCCAAATAGGAAAAATAATGTTACAAACTGAAAATGCAACTTTTACTTGAGTAGTCCTCAGGTGAAGGTTGAAAGCTGCTCTCCTCTGATTAGCTGCAGGTCACTTTGATAGCATCTTATGTGGTCTGACAGCTGAGGGTAACTGGTAATGGGTCACCTGGGTCAGTAATGACAAGGAATCATTAGTTCCTTGTGACTTTTTGTTGTTCCATGCAAATTGTGTTATCAGTATTGGGTCTCCATCTAATACGTAAAAGGCAGTAGAACTGGGCAAAAAAAAAAATCCATAATTATTTGTTACATGTTTTAAATGAGTTTCAAATAGCAGTTCAAACCACAGCTAAGTGCTTTTGAAAATCTGGTCTTATTTCTTGAATCCATCTTTTTATTAAGGTTTTGATATCCAGTCAGAGAGCAGAACAGTGCCAGATGACAAAAAATGACTGAAACACTCACAACAACAAATCCTGAAGTTGAAATTTCACCCAATAAAGTAAGGTGTGCACAAGGACTTAGGGATCCCACTTGCACCATAAGGAAGTGTGTGTGATATACGGATCCAGCACAGAGTCTACACTAAAATGAATTTCACCTTGAATAAGTAGTCACAGTGTCTCATTAGCTAGAAATGTTTACAGAAAACATGCAGATAATTTTAAGCCATTGCTGAAAATCCCAGCCAATAACAAAAGGAAGCGCAGTGAGTAAGTTACTTGCTACACAGATTGTGCCCAGCTTAGCATAGGCCAAGTAGAACAACCTGCTGCATCCTACTTAGTCCCAGAGGCCGTTCAGAGACACGACTGGAACCAAAATAGAGCACACCTGCCTTGCTGCAGCCTGTGCTATACCTATACAGTGCAGATGCTGAGGATTTCAGTCTCTGAGCTGTCAGTCTTTCACCAGCACAAAATCCACTTCAAAAAACGGAAAATCAATAGACAAAATGGCAGCCTTCCAACACCACTCCACTAACAGGCTTGCTCAGCCCCTCCAGTCCTTCAGCCAAGGCTTTGAAGGCAACCAGGCCTTCCAACTCCAGGGCTGTTCTTGCAATTGACTGGGTAGTAAGCAGGCACTCAACTCCATAAATATTTCAGAAGAAAAAGAATGTATTTCCCAAGCACTGACTGGCTGCATATATTATTTATATAAAACCATAACTTAAATTGAAAAAAAAAAAAAAAAAACCCCAACAATGAGTGCTTGGAGTATGTACCTATCCACAGCCTGCCCAGCTACTAAACAAAATGGACTCTGGCTGGTCCCCAGGATTCTGTAACTAAAAAGAAACGCATTAGGAGCTGCACATAAAAGTGACTTGCAAAGAGTACAAGATTCTAGCAGCTTTAACGCCAGGTAGAGGATTCCCCTAGACGCTAAGAGGGAGGAATGTAAGAACTAGTTGTGCATTAAATAATGTTATCATCAATTACAGGAATGCCTAGTGAGATGCCAGCTGAGATGCCCCTGTGCTAAGCACTCTTCTTACATGCAAGAGAGATGCACTGCATTAAAATGATTCCATTCCAAACAGACAGGAGCAGCCAAGTGTCACACAAAGAAAGTACTACTAAAGCCATTTCACATGTGGAAAACTGAGGCACAGGAGTACCGCGTTGCCCCTGTTCTGCCTTACGTCTTTTTGTGTGGAATGATAATGATCTGCACAAAAGTAAAGAGCTATACAGGATGAAGGGCAAGAGAGGATGATGCACAGTGTCTCAGGAACACACCAGGAGCCTGTTGCAGAGCTGGAAACTGAAGTGAGAGCTCTCAAGCCCCTTCTTAGTGGGACTCGGTATATCTGAAGAATGGTGTCCCCTTTTCTATTTTGCAAGAAATAAATTTAAACTGAATTTTTTATTATTCAATCATTTTAAATGCAGGATATTTTAGCCTGTGTGGTATGGCCTTAAACTTTCATATATGCATCAGGAGAGGATGCTGCTGAGAAAGGATTACGTGAGTTCTGCCAGTTTGTAGGCTGTTCTGCGCATTTCCTTTAGAAGCATCTGACAAAGTGAGTACAGGCTCATGCATCTGTTATTTAGTTAGTCTATAAGGTGCATCTCCCTCCTGCTTTCTGCTAACTAAGGGACCGGCAGTATTTTTCAAGCTGTGAGCTGAACAACCTGGCTGTGGTCCAGCAGTGCTGGGTGGCTTCAGCAGCAGTTTCCCCATGCCCACACCAGGGCCAGGCACCTGGGAGTTGGACCCATGCTATTGCCACTGCCCCTCACTCCCCAGCTGCACTGTGAGCACAGCTTCCAGCCCACAGGGAACTGCGCCAGGACCAGGCATTATTTGTAAACTGTGGACACACACAGCTGCCACTTTTTTCCACTTCCCCTTTCTGCCCTCAGCTGCAGCCTGGCCCAGCACAGCTCCCCACTGAGCGGAAGTTATGCCAACACCACATGGGGTAGGGGTGGGGCGGGAAGGGAAAGGGACAGTGGTGGCACAGATGCAGTTTGCAGATGCCCAGCCCCACAGGCTGCATAGCTCCCCACAGGCTGAAAGCTGCACCCACACCACAAAAACTGGGAAGCAAGGGACTGGGGGAAGCAGCAGTTTGGAAAAGCCATCCAGCTGCTGCTATGCCATCAAAACCACCCAGCCTGTGCTGGAACCAGAGCTGGGAGGGCAAGGAGAAGGATCAGCAGCAAGTGTGCAGCTCAAAGCTGCCTGCCTGGCTCTGGCAGCTTCTCACTTCCTAGACCTAGCGTGGGCATGGGTGCAGGCATAGGTAAAGTTCTCCATTTCTGTGAGCCAGATACAGGGGATTTTAGCAGGCCAGATCTAGCCCACGAGCTGTATATTGCCGACCCATGTGCCAGCTCATTGCCACAGCTGGCTAGAAGGGAGGTGGGACAGACTCTGAGAGGAAGCGGTTTAAAGGCATGGGCAATACCACCATAGTTTTGTTGGTTTATTTATCAATCAGATAATGGGCCTACATAAGGTAAGAGGAGAGCAGGCAAAGTGGTTTTTTTTTCAGAAACCCTTTGCTCTTTTAACTGGAGCAGAAGAAGCACCTGAAACAGGCACGGAGAAGATTCAGTGGGCATGTCCAAATGAGTGCACACATGCAGTTTGAGGCATTGCAAACTGCACACGCCACACATGCAGGCATTCACTGTACTGCCAATTTGCAGCACAGAAATCCTGATGTCAGATAAACCCACAGCAGAAAAAAGCAGCGTGATGCATATGATGGCAGCGTGCACCACTTGAAACCAGAGCCTGGCCAGCCGGAGCCACACTCCAGCTGCTGCCCAGGCTCCATTCACCTGACTCACCACCCCTGGAGCCCTAGGAGGGCCCAGGACCCCAAGTAAGGCTGCTGGGACCAGCCCAGGTGCTGGCCCCAGCCTCCCCTACCCAACCCAGGGCAACTTGCCACATGGCAGAGCATGCGTGCACACGCATTCCCTGGGGACAAGTAGCAGCGGTACAATTATGTGCCACTGCTATTTCTCCCCAGGGAAACTCTCACGTGTGCTCATCTGGATGCATCCAGTTAGTTTTTTGGATCAGTTTTTTGGCTGGTTATAGAAACAACCCAACTGAAACCAACTGGCATTCACTGGGAAAAATAAGAGGAGTCCTAGGGGTGAATTTTACAGTGGTACACAGTCAGCACAAAGCCTTGATGCTATTTGTTTCGCTTCAGGGGCAAATTTCACTTCAAGTTCACTATATTACATAATTCTATGATCTCCCCACATCAGAGTCTCTGCCTCACTCTCATGATAACCCACAGGCCAGCTCACCAACAGAGGTTTCACTGGGTCTCCATTTCCCTCCCCTTTTCTCAGTGGTACCAGCTTCGTTTCCATGCACCTCAGTCCCTCAGAGGAGTTCTGCTGTGGTATGCAACTTCAGAAGCCCCTTCCTAATCCACTACCTCCCTCCCCACATCTCACCTCCCCAGCCAGAGTTTGGAGAAGAGGGAAAAGTTTTGCACCCTTTATCTCTGATCTAGGAGGTAGCTAATAAGAATAGGTCAGGGTAAACCCAAATCCCCTGAAAGGCCATCCAACCATGCGAGACCGGGGAATGGACCTGATGGTCTGAAGTCATACATGCTGTAACTTCAGTGACTTTAAGGAATGCCTGTGTCCCGATGACCTCATCTTGTTTCTACCTTTCATTTCTATGACTGCACTTTTTGGTGACTGTCCTGTGAAATGGAAATAAGCAACAGAGAAGTTTGTGGAATTGTGTATTGTCTGTATACAGATAAAGCTGGTGCTCATCCGCACTGCTGGGATGAATTTCACCCAGATGTAAAGGAATAAAGGATCGTTGCCTCCCAAACTCCCTCCTACACCAGGATTTGAGCAGAAGTGAATCTGTATGGGCAGCTTACAAAGGCCTGGGAAAGGAAATCCTGACACAGCAGTGTGAAATCACATGCAGCTCTGTCACTCCAAAGCCTCACACTATAAAACCTTCATGCTCTGCTCTGTGAAGCAAAATGACAAATGACTCCAGTCAAAAGCTTGCAGTCCTGTTCTAAATCTTCCCCTCCCCTTTACAACCCCCACCCGCACTGCCTGAATTAGTTTTAGGTGCTCTGTGCGACAAATTGAATTTTGCATTCTTCCAATAAGACAAATAGATTGATCAAAAAAGAATCAATCTATTCTTAAAAGAAAAAAGTAAAAGGAAAACATTAACATAGTTAAAAGTCAAAGAAGCATGCCAAACAATCAATACTTAAGAAGTGCTCAATGCTTGGGCTATATTTATTGAGGAGTGCTAAGAAGAAAAAAACCCACTGAGTTTTCAGATAGAGTCCTTTTGGAAGGAGGTTTAAGGTTAAATAAAAGGCTGCCATTGAGTAGTTCCCATAATTTATACAGACAAGTCGCATGGTGTCAGCTGATTGAATTCAGTGACAGCAGGAATGGACCACGAGTTTTGAATGTTATGGTTAAACCTTCAGCTGTGCTAGTCCAACCTCTGATCAGCAGGCCCCTTTTGTGTCCAAATCATATACCTTAACCATCAGAGCAATCTCCTTCAGGCAGGCCTGTTTAATATTTTCCTCTAGGTACTATACAAGCATGTTGCCAGTAATAACATTGTCCAATAAGACCTATACCCAGAGCTAGGGACAAGTTGTCCCAGAAGATGGGAAAACCCTTGCTATCATCCCTTTCTTCTCTAACTGGCTGAAATTCACTCCTATGTAGAAAGCAGCACAAAACTTATGAGCCTTGCAGGCTGCAGTAGGATTTAAGTACTAGATGGACCTGTAAGATTCCTCTAACATGGTCCATGCTCCAGATTCTGCCCTTAGTTACTACCTTCTTTTCTAACGTACTTCTTCAGCCTATTATTGTAATATATTTACCCTCTCCCCCGGGAGGGATATGCACTATCCCTATGGGGCACTGAAGCACAGAATAGCTTGGTCCCAGTTCTCCAGAGGTTAGTTAGGTATCCTATCTATTGGACTACCTACCACTCTTTGGTTCTTACCAGTAAAACAAGGTAAAAAAAGTTTTATTTCAGTTCAGTAAACAGTTTGTAAAGTTTTGGAAAACCTGAAGCATTTTGTTCTGGAATTTTTTTAATGAAACTTTTTTTTTTATTATTTGACTTGCACCTAATGTCTTCTCCAGTGAACTGGGAAAAAACCCAAAAGTCAGAGTAAGGATGTCATCCTCCTGCTCTACTCAGCAGTAGTGAAGTTGCAGCTGGAGTACTGCATCTAGTTTTAGGCGCCGCACTTCAAGAGGGATGTAGAGAAGCTGGAAAGAGCCCAAAGGAGGGCCACACAAATGATCAGAGGTCTTGAAAACAGACCATACGAGGAGAGGATGAAGGACATGGGACTGTTCAGCCTGGAAAACAGAAGACTCAGGGGTGACTTAGTGGCAGCCTTTAAGTATATAATGGGCAGACATCAGGGGCAAAGAAAACATCTGTTCACCAAGGCATCCCAAGGGAAGACTAAGAATGACGCTCATAAAGCTAATAGAAGATCGCTTTAGGTTAGACATTAGGAAAAACTTCTTTATGTTTTATGTATCCAGGTCTGGAACAGACTCCCGCTGTAAGTGGTACACTCACCTTCAAAAGACAACTGGATGCATACCTCGCTAGGGTCATCTGACCTCAGCAGTCTTTCCTGGCTTAGTGAAGTGGGGCTGGACCCGATGATCTCTGAGGTCCCTTCCAGCCCCTAACTTCTCTGAATCTAGACTTACAGCTCAAGTAGATGTGGATTGAATCAGGCTCTCTGCACCTAAAATAGATGTTAAGTCAAAGCAGTATTGCCAACTCTCCTATTTAATTTCAGGGCCTTCAACAGTTGATGCTTCTCTTAAAGCACTGGCTCCTGGATTCATGTGTTGCTGTGGCCATTTCAGTGTCCTTAAAAAAAAAAAATAAAGGAAATAAGTTTCTAGACCTTGTGTTTCCAAAGAAAAGCCTTAAAGTGGGAATCATCTAGTTTTTTCTTATTAATATTGAAAAAGCTCATGATTTAAGACAGTTTCATAATTTGGGGAATCCAACTCATGGCTTTCAAACACTTAAGCGAGGCAATCCAGTGAATGAGCATGTCAGGTGCTGTGTTAATTAGATGCCATTAAACCATGAAAAGAGACCACCATTCCTTCTCCAACGCACTTGCCATTTGTTTGGGGGAAAGAAAACACTTGGCCGGGTACCTTGCCACCCCTAAAAATGGTAAGGAGTTAATTTGCTGAAATGTATCTGAGTGTAGTAACTGATTACATTTTTCCCCAAAGGAAACTTCAGTTAATTTGGTTAGTGACTCATACGCCAGGCTGCCAATTACAACACAGATGATTACACACATAAATTCACATCGCAGTGGCTCAACGATCACAGAAAAAAAAGGAGAACAGAACAGACTCCCCTTTTCCTTCACTGGGGGGGGAAAGTGGGGTGCTCTAACCCTGAAAGGCACTGGGGGCCCTCCACTCGTGTCAAGGTCACTGGGAGCTCAGGGTATTCGTACATGGGATCTGATACCTTGCTGGAGCGGGCCCTGACATTTCCGAAATGGCAATGTCTCTCCAATTTCCCGTTCGGGATTTTCAATGCAGGAATGCAGTGGGCATTCAATAAAAGGCTGTTTGCTGGTACTATTAGAGGAATCCATACACCCGGACTGCAGCAAGGAGGTTAAATAAGTGGTGCTTGGCAGTACATCAGTAAATCATTTAGAGATAACCTGTGCATACCAATAGTGAACAAATCCAATTAAAGCAACTTACTACAAACCCAGTCCTCTTTTAGACACACACTAAATTTCATAAGGGGGAGTGAGGGATGGGAAAGAACAGGACAAGGGAGTCAGAGCCTGATACTAAATAATAAAAGCAAAGCCCAAGCTAGTTATTTGAAGGAAATTCCTACATGTTTAGTCAATCAGCCAATGAAATCAATACCTATGAGAGTTGTCCAGGCTCCTTCAATAGATGTAGTCAGAAGAAAATTGGACTTTGCACTTCAGAGCAATGGAAGGCTTAGGGGGAGAGAGCTGATGGCCTACCACAGATCAGGAATTTCCTCAGTGGCCTAAAAGGCATTCATCTTTCTGTATTCCTCCAGGTAAACATCATCAAGCATGTCCTTTATTTAGGAGTCGATAGAATATTGTAACACAACTAATGTAGCTGCTTAAGAGGAAGTCCTAAGTAATGTTCATAAGGGATTAAACATCACATTATCATACCAGTTTTACTAAGGGCACTGAAAGCACAGATCTGTTAGGTGACTTGCCAAGCTTTTAATGCTCTCACAGCAAGTCAGTGGCAGAATAAGGTATGGATCACAGAAGCCTGAGCTCCCAACCCCAGCTCTATCCTCTAGACCAGTGTGTCCAACCAGTAGCATCTGTGCCACAAGTGACACAGTAAACTTCTGTGTGTGGCATGCAGCACATCAGGGAGAAGGCAGGCAGGCAACACAGCAGTGATCAGGGCAGGGAGCAAACAGCAGAGCAGGAAATCAGGCAGGGAACACACAGCAAGGAGCATTTAACAGGGCAACAGATCAGGCAGAGAGCACAGGACAGGAAATAGAAAGCAGAATGGTAGATTGGGCAGGGAAAGGGGATCAGGTTGGCACTCAGGGAAGGCATGGGGCTGAATTTGTGACTTGCCTGCCAAAAACGTTGGCCTCCAGTGCTCTAGACAACCCTCCTGCACTTACTCTGTATTTAACAATCATTACCAAATACATTAATGGTGATTTGGGACCATGTCAATTGACTCATTCCCATAAGGCAACAATTGATGTTAAAACAAACACCAAACAGCTATTGAAATAATATTTGCTGTAGGCTTGATCATCAGCACAGCACTTCGGGCTCAAAAAATGGGTTATTATCTGTTAAAGAAACATGAAGCACAAAAGCTGGACTAATACTGACCACATCTGACAATCAATGAGCACCTTTCAGGATCTGTGCTCAAGTGATAATTGAGAGCCATTGCTATCCATGGAGACAATTAACAAATGCCAAAAGTCTAGTTATGTGCCCCACACTGACATCCTTACTTGGGGTGAGGAACACTTTACTCAATGGAGACCCTCACCGGTTTCAGTGGAACTACTCAGAGTGAAATACTAGTCAAAACACAAATAAGAGCAGTAGACTTTGTGATACTAGTTAATAAGTTAAAACCTGGCTGTGCTATTAATGCATATACAGGAAGTTTAACTGAGAGCATTTGCTCTGTCTTTGTTATAACAGTCCAGAAAAGCAAATCTCCAGACTCATTTGAATGGTCAGGTTCTGTCTCTAGTAGAGGAGGAGAGAGAGAGAAAGAAAGAGAGTCTACACAGGCAATTAATATACACAAATAAACCCTGGGACTTATTGCTTGGAGGTTTTTTTTTGAGTCCAGGCAATATGCTCTGGAGTTTATTCACACACAGCACATGGACCCCCTGAGCTGGCTGCTCCAGTGGGGATCCATGTGCTGTAAAGTGGCTGGCTGGGGCATGAGCGTGCTTCAGAGTGGGGGCTGCCTGTACAGCACGTGGGAGCCCCATCAGAGCATCCCTGGGCTGCCAAGCTGACCTCCCTGGGCAGCTCAGGGCTGCTCTGACCAGGCTGCACATGCAGCAGGGGGGTGGCTGGGGCCTCAGCCAGTCCCCACCCCTGCACCTGGAGCCTCATCTTAGCATCTGGCAGTGGAACCAGGGCTGCTTCAACCCATCTCAATGTGCTACAGAGGGGCTGGCTGGGGCACACGGGTGCTCCAGTGCAGGGCGAGCTGCCCCTATAGTGAAGCACCCTTATGCCTCAGCCAGCCTCCCCACCATCTACAATGCTGCTGCAGAGTACTATTTGTGTTTAGCCGGACTAACCTGCCGCAGCGTTTAGTCTGCTGTGTCCTAACTGGTCCTCACATGTAGATGGTGATGTTATACTGCAGAGTTAATCAGCCAGCTCCACAGTAACCATCTCGTGTAGACATGCCGAAAGAGAAAGAATGAGTTTCTTTCTTATTTGCCAAGCTTTTGCCATTTTATAAGCCTTGTGGTTTATTCCCTGCCCATTCTTCAGCAGTCCTTTGCCCTCAGTGGACCAGATTCTCATTCACACTTAGACTTTCTCTACACCATGTTGGTTTACACTGCCAGAGCAATACAAAGCCTTAGCATAAATTGGCAACCAGGCCGATATCCTTCTGAAGTATCCAAGTGTAAAGTGCACTGTTTGCTCCTTCAGATCAGCAGGTGACTCTCAGTATTTCTATTCAAGGGTATTTGGTCCTTGCAAACACATGAGAGCCAAATATCTCTACATTCTCATATCCCTAGCAACTGCTGCTTGTGTTAAATTAGCAATTAAAAAGCAGTTTTCATACTATTGATTGAAGTCCTTCTTCGAAGCTGAAATAAAAGCAGCAGCAGTACCAAGCATTAGCACTAGGTGGCAAGCCTCTAACAAAGAACCAGCTCTGGAAATTCAATCATAAATCCAAGCTTTCAGCCGTCACCTGACATAATTTCAAACTGTGGAAAAATGTTCTTGACTTAAACACCTAGCGTTTCACATTAAAAGCTAATACCCTCCCTGTATGCTGGCCTGTAACTTCAGCTGAGACATACAGGACATGCTGTACTGCGAGAATCATATAAAAGGGAACAATTCTTGTGGTTCTTATCTGCAGCGCTTAACAAGATGTTCTTTTCCTGTTAATGTTTTCTTAATATACTGTTACTCTTTTTCTTGATTCGGTCTATTTTGGTCTTTTGCTACTGGAGGCGAATGAAGGTTAAAAGATACGTAACAGATACAAAATGCATTTATTTATCTATGCAACAGGAGGAGACAGTTTGATTGGGAAGGCATGATATGTGGATTCCCCTCCAACCCAGAACCAAGCTGCACATGCATGCACACTTTCCAATTACAATGTTAGTCTAATTAAGTGTTTTACTCCTAAGACGCTCCCACACAAGGGAGTGCTGAAGTGCCAGTCAGCTCATTTCATGACATGCAGCCATACACCTCTAAGACCCTGTATATTTCCTAAGGAAATGGAATGGGCCAAAAACAAAAAAAAAAACCAAAAAAAACCACCCCAAAAAAGTGATACCAGCACCAGACAATCTGATTCACCAGAACTATCCAAGAAACAAATTCAGAATATCTTACACATGGAATGGTGGACAAGAAAGCGAGGTTGTCCTGCTGTTACAGCTGAACTGAACCTTGGCCCCAACCTCAAGCCCCAGAAAATGGGGACAGCATGAAACCAATCAATTCAATTTGCAAGGGTTTTTTGGAGTCTTCATCTGATTTTGATTTATATAGTGCAGTCACCTAGTTTCAGGTTTGCAATAATCCTCAAATTCAACATGAGCTCACCCCTTCGCTGAGTGTCACCTGCTTTCCACCCCAAATCCTAATGAAATATAAATTTAGCTTGAGCTCCTTCAGCACTCAGTCCCCCCGGCACTCAGCTCTTTGCCCAGACTCTCAGTCCATCTTACCTATTCCGCAGTTATTTTCCAGTCAATGCACCCTGTGTTTCTAGTTTAATAAACTAAGGCAAAACTCACCTCACAGCTGATATCACTAGGACCAGTTAATTCAGTTCAGATGGAGTGCAATTCTTTCCAAATCCAGCACACTTTTTCTGCCCTTATTGCCCAGGTCTCTAGCACTAGCGTGTACAGCAAAAAGGCTGAGAGAAGAGACACTTCACCCTGGCCCGTATCAGGCAATCTGGAAAGAACCATGAGAAAGTATTTCTAGGGCAATTTCTACATCAGAAAGAATTGCAAGAGTTTGGATATACTTTTTCCAATGGACACTTTTGAATAAATAGGTAAACTTTTGGAATGGCATCCTCAGTAG
The DNA here is from genome assembly GCF_001723895.1 of Crocodylus porosus. Lineage (NCBI taxonomy): Eukaryota > Metazoa > Chordata > Crocodylia > Crocodylidae > Crocodylus > Crocodylus porosus. The sequence continues at coordinate 2,514,935 of NW_017728932.1, read as the reverse complement.
CAAAGAAATATCTGAAGTGTCTGTAATATCAGAAATGATAGGGATTCAGTTACCCAAAACTTTTACTGGATGGAGCAGTTCAGGAAGGGGGAGCCACAGCAACAGAAGCTTGAAAATGTGTGTCTCAAAAACCCTTTTAGTTCACAGCTGATATAATACAGCTACCAGCAAATTTGTTAAGGCAAAATAAGAGTCATTCATAATTCTGATAAATTAAGAGGAATACATTCTCATCACTTTTCACTCTATTTCACATCAGAGAAAAATCACAACGGATTACTCACATAATGTGACGATTTTACTGTGCCTCCACAGGCTCTCTCTGCATCTCTTACAGAGCTCTGTAAGATTACCATACTTCCCCCCAGTTTATACCTCTCCCTACAACTGATTCAAACATAGCACTTTTTTCCACAGAGGGTTTCACAAATCCTGTTTTGGGTTTTTGTTTGTATGGTTGCTACCCACTGATTTTGACCTACTTTGTAGTCAAAACCAAAGGAAAACCCGCTGATACTGTGAGTCTGATCAGGTTTACCTAAAACTTAATCCTGAGCCTGCTGAAAACTCAGCTCTGGCGGCTTGAATAGATTCAGGACCCTGAAGAAAACCAGGCTGAGCCAGAAGACACTCCCTGGGTTTCAGGGGTTATCATTAAAATTACGAGGTTTTGTCTGACTATAAGCCAATTTTCTGTAGCTGAAGACTGCCTGAAGATCCCTCCTGAGCCCTGTCAGCGGTTCTCCACAAATAACTAGAGGAGTTTCTGTGTTCAATCAAGTCAGATCTCTTATGGCAAATGTCTTGTGTCACCACCCTTTGCGGCCCAATTCTCCAAAGTTGCATTTCTATGTTAGGGGTCATAAACCAGGTCAGTCTGACTGCCACAAGACTCCCTCACCATCATATACCCTTCTGAATTGGGCAAAAACAAAAGAATGGCTCCGACAACAGTGTCCCATCCCTTCCCCTTCGTTCTCTT
>NW_017728932.1:2510017-2513853 GCF_001723895.1 Crocodylus porosus | reverse complement strand
CAGCTGGCGTAGCTTGCAGCTCCTGACAATAACAGGCAGGAAAAAGTACCTGTGGTCAAAGCAATATTGTGCTCTAGTCATTCCTGGGTGTTGTCACCCACCAGAGTAAGTTGTGGCAGTGGGGTTGGGGTGTCCCCCAAGACTCGGGCAATGGCAAAGGTGGCTCAAAGCCAATTTTCCCCTACATGCTCTTTCCTGGGTGAAGGATGGTTCCCTGTACCAGCTGACCTCAGTAAGCACTACTCTTTCACATGGTGATGCAAACTGTTGTCCTTAGACTGCAGGCTCTTCGCGAGATGTGCTCACAGCAATAACAAGGCAAATTGATAACACCTACCAGAGTCACTCCTGGCTTGTATGAAGTAGTTGCGCTATAGTAAAACAGGCCAATGCCTGGGTGCTATTCTGCCCCCATCATTATGTAACACTGGGTAAGTTATTACCCATCTTCATGACTTGGTTTCCTTCTGTGCAATGACACTGAATTGCTTTATGATATGTGGTGATACAGGACTCGTATAAGAGCCAAGGATTACTGTTATTATTAAACTTTTGGTGCAGCTGAGGCTCAGTGAAATTCTGATTCAACCCAGACCTACCACACTGATATAAGTCTTACAGGTAAATGCTGACATTGCTCCCATGCCTTGAAACAGTGTCAGGGATGGCAATACCACAACGATGATACAGAGGAGGTCCTGATGGGATGATGTTTCATTGGGACGATGTGGTAAAACTACTGTACTGCCAAGAGAAAGACCGTCTAGGTCATGCAGCTTCCTCACCTTATTTTGAAACGTAAACCCAAGATGCTTGAGTTCTTAGAAGCTTTGAGGAATTAAAGCTTTTCCTCCTGGATACATAGCACATCAGCATGAAGTGCTGGGTCCAAGTCTTCCCAGCCCTCAAACTCAGGCCTTTGGTTTGGCTCCAGGTCACCTAATTAATCACCAATTATTTTCCATCTGCGGAGCAGCTTTGTGCTGCTAGGTTTTCAGTATTTGCTCTCATTCATGTTCTACTTCATCTATTTTTTTAAATAATTGCACATCTCTGATCAATTGAACTCAGAGCTTTTAAATATCTGAGACATTTGATGTTATCAGAAGAAGGGCAAAACATGTATTTTGCTGTACTCATTACTGGGAGGGGCTGCAGAGCAGACTGGGAGAGTGAAAATTATTTCTTTCAAAAATACTGCCCAGCCCCACCTGGAGCTGAGGACTTTCTCAAACATGCCCCTGACCTGCAAGATCCCGGCCTGAGAAGGGGTGGACTAGCACTGCAAGGGATTTCCAGCTCTGTGCAGTACCCCAGCCGACATCAATGGGAGCTCTGAAATCCCCAAGAAGAGGGAAGACCCCCACCATTTTTCACACAAAGCAAGTATGTTTTATTACATAAATAGGAGAAGGCCAAACTAAGCCCTCCCCTCCCCAGTGCACCCTATGTTCTACTTGGCTGTTAGACTACAAGCTCTTTAAAGCAGGGTCTGTCATTATTTTTTATGTATTGTGCAGTGCCAAGTTATAGGCTCAGCACTAAGCAAATAATAAGCAGAACAGGCCCATACACATACATAGTAGGTACATCACATATCATTATACACGTGAAATCCATAAAATTTCAATAGGCCCATACAATACATTTATCCATTGATATACACAACAGAGAAAATACAACAGGCCCAAATGCATGCTGAGCACATCCATATGATAGAGCACATAGGACAAAATCACAAGCCGTACACATGGATAGTCATGCATATGATATATAGACTAGCCCCAGGACCTTTCACATGTATAGGAATGGGAAGAAGCAGATAGAAAGAGGATTCAACAGAAATGCAGAAGGGAAAGCACATGTAGTCTGGAGCAGAACAGCTCAGGCCTCGGTGTAATTCACTGGTGTGCGGTTTGGGGAGGAGGGGGTGACTCACTCACAGACATTTTGCATTGGACCGCATGTCTGAGAAAAGGTTGAGAACGGCTGCTCAGCATGACCCCTTCCCTGAGCAAAAGCAAAGCAAACACATCTCTCTTGACGGTTCCCAAGTACCAGCTTCAATCAGGCACCATGATGACATCAACCTTGCTTTCGCAATTATTTAACCTCTGTCTTTCAGATCACCAATGAACCAGCAAGGGTGACTAATATACACATCAGCTCTGGAAAGTTATCAACATACCAAACAGGGTGCTGGCCCTCAGGAACAAGCTATTCTTTCAAGAGTGGATTCATTTTGTACTTGAGAAAAGAACATGCAAAAAACTACCATGGTTTTGCCTGCAAGAGACTGCAGGCATAGCTTTGTACCCCATGGAAATGGCAATCCTCTTGAGAGAGGGCTTCAAATACAGCAAAGACATCTGCTTTTTCTCACTTTGTGTGTTCTTCCCCCTTCCCTCTCCTTTTCCTCCCATCTCCTCCCCACCCCTCCACCCCAAACAGGCAAAAGAAAACATGGATCCTCTTCTCCTAGACATCTGTAATATAATAAATACGACTGATACTCCAGATGTAAACCAAGAGGCTGGCATTATAACAGTCTCAGTCAACCCCTGATCTCATTAGCATAATTAGTGACAGGGAGGCAGATGCCTTGCAAGATCCAGGACAAGCAAGATAAAGAAAAAAACTGAAAAAAACCCACACACACACAACGAAGCGACCGTTCAGATGGTTCAACAGGAGAGCAAGTCAGATCATGTGCAGGACAAATAAGTTTTATGTGATGTATAATCTCACAGGAATCCTGCCGGAAATAGTTAGAAGCTGAGGAAAACATCAGAACTTGCTCACATGAACAAGAAAGGGATTCTGGTATGTCTTTGTATGGATAACTCTCATTGCTGTATTAGCTGAGTGCCTCATGATTGCTAATGTATTTAAATAATATGATTATAGTTTACTAATGGCAAAAGGGCTGGCATGGTTAGTAGAGCCACAGGAGCTGCACAGCCTGTTTGGGGATCAGGTGCAGACAGAGATTTTCCACCTAGCACTGAGGTAGATTGTAGCCCTTGAATGAAAGAATGGCAAAAGGGGTGAGTTCCTTACAAAATGGGCTAATTTGTCATTTGCCAAATGGTAAGTTCACTTTGCCTTTTAACTACAGATGGGCATGGGTTGAGGAGGGGAGATCTGGAACCAAATCAGACTCCACCTCCACTCATGTTCTTCAGTTAAGAATTCAGTGCTCCTGTTCGGCTCTTTACGGAGAGAGGAGACAAATGGAAAGTATGGACGTAGGCCTCAAGGGCCTCCCGCATTCATGTGGAATGGCTAGAATTTCAGAGCTGCATTTTGGTCTGAACCCATTGATGCCTCCTGTATAAACAAGAGGCAAGGGTTTCCTAGGGTGATATCTTTGATTAGACCAAGTCTGTAGCTGGGAAAGAGTTAGAGAAGCTTTCGAGTGCAAGACAACCATCATGGCTACATCACTTTTACACTCCTGTATAACCAGCAGACTATCATTTCACAAACCAATAGGAGAAATTCCTCGTGCAGCTCCTACTGAAGGCGTAACGCAGTGATTATGTAAATCCCTCTACGTTGGATAGCACTACAGAAGAAAGAGACTTGGGGGTCATCATTGACCACAAGATGAACATGAGCCTCCAATGCGATGCTGCGGCTAGAGTACTGCATCCAGTTTTGGGCTCCACAATTCAAAAAGGATGTGGAGAAGCTTGAGAGAGTCCAGAGGAGAGCCACGCGCTGATCAGAAGTCAGGAAAACAGATCTTATGATGACAGGCTGAGAGCCATGGGACTCTTTAGCCTGGAAAAGCGTAGGCTCAGGGGTGACCACCAGGATCTGGGGGAACGTTT
>NW_017728932.1:2497594-2509736 GCF_001723895.1 Crocodylus porosus | reverse complement strand
CCCAGCTGACTTCCTGCCCTTTGGGCAGGGGGCTGGACTCGATGATCTCCTGAGGTCCCTTCCAGCCCTAATGTCTATGAAATCTATAGGCGGTTTTCCACCTTCTACACAGTAAGCTGGTGAGATAACTACAGGGTAAGCTGGTGAGCAAGAGAATCAAGTTGAGTTAGCAAGTTATTTTCCTTAAGAGTCAGCATTTATGACAAGAAAGTTCTAAAATAATCTGGATGTGTGCAGAAAACCACCCATTTTTGAGACACTGGGCTTAGAATTCAGTTTTCCCCAAGGATGAACTAAGTTGTATGCCCTGCTTCCTCAAGCAGCCATGCACAGGTAGAAAAGGAAGATGAAACAAGAGCTGCCTTTTGCTTGTTAGGAACGTGTGGGCACATCACATGAGATGCTTACTGCAGTGGGCTAATTAGCTTGGCTGTAAGTGTCTCATGTCTACATGTATGGAGCTGTTCGGCTGTAGGAAACTAATTAGCTTCACAGCAGGGTAGTACCTGTAAATACAGGCTGGCACCCTGGTCCCCTTGCCAGCCAGGGCTGATCTGACCCAGCTCAATGTGCTGCAGTCCCAAGCATATGTGTAAGTGCAGTGCCCAGCAGCAATAAACTCCAGACCAATAAGCTCCAGAGTTTATTGCTTCACCTTAAAAGCATGTGTAGACATGTCCTGTGAGTGTTCCTGCACTTCATCAAGCAGAATACCCACTTACTTAGGCCATTACGACTGTTGCTTTGCTGCTGCCCTGGACCTCCATGAAGGTTTTTTTTTTTAAGTTGAGACTAGATATCAAACTGCAAAGTCAACAAGGCAAAAGTAAGGAGGTGGGAGAGGAAGCAGCGGGTCCTTACATATCTGCCCCTTGATTGCTAAGTGATCCTTATATATCTTCCCATTGGTTGCGACTGCCTACAGAAGCACAGAGACCCTAGCAATCTCTCACTGCTTGTGCCCGAGGCCAGACCAGAGTCTGTGCCTTGCTGTATGCAAAGCTTTATCTAAGGAATATACGTTCAGAGAAAATCTTAGGTTAATGTTTCATAGCCAGTGAAACAGGCAAATCTGCTAAGGGTTTTAGCATGATTCAGACAGTAATGAGGCATCTTAGGTTAAAGGACATTTTAAGCAATACATTTTCTAGATTTGATCAAACCACACAATAAACAACCAGGTTATATGACAGATCGACCGTCTCATGTTCTTCAGGTGTAAAAAAATGCTGTACATTTTCTATCTACTGTAACAGTGACTTAGGAGTCCCTTCAAAATTTTACCTCTATGTCCCATTGGCTTTTATAGGTTTCCCTCAATTTATGTGCGTCCTGTATATGTGAATTTGCCCGTATGCAATGACTCTTTTATACCCCAAACTTGTTATATGTGAAGTAAAATGTGATTGGCTCTGGGGCTCTGCTTGTCCCCACACCCCAGCCCCTGGGCTGCACTGTGCTATGGTTTAAGCAGGTGGTGTTGGCTGTTCCTGGGGCCGCTGCAGCAGGGGCTGGGGTGAGTGGGGAGACGCGGAGGCTCAGGGCACAGCAAAATAAGGTCTTTAGGGTAAGGGGCAGGGGGAGCGGTGCAGCACAGCCCATCGGCTGCTCCCAGGGCTGCAGCAGGGAACAAAAGCAGAGGAAACTGAGTGGGTGCAGAGTGCAGAACAGGAGCGTGCAGCTCTTGCTGCTATGCGCACCCCACAAGGGCTGCAGGCTGGGGGGGCTGTGTCAGGCTCTTCCCAGGTGGGGCATGCCCCCGGATCTGTGCACAGCTGGACAGCAGGCTGCCGCTGCAGGCTGGGGCCAGCAGCATCACCAGGCTCTTCCTGGTGTTCAGGATGGGCCGTGGCAATAGAAGGGAGCTGCTGCAACCCCAAAATTTGCCGGATCCCCCCCCCAACCAGCCCTCCCAGAGCTGCTGCTGAGCACCGGGAAGAGCCCAGTGCCACCACCAGCCTGCTGTCCTCCTGTGCACAGATGTGAGGGCACATATCCCCTGGGAAGAGTCTGGTGCAGCCCCCCAGCTTTTAGCCCTCCTGGGGTGCACACAGCAGCATGAGCCACACCTCCCATCCCATGGCCCACACCCACTGACTCTTTCCTCTGCTTTGCTCCCTGCTGCAGCCCCAGGAGTGGCCAATGGGCTGTGCCACACCCCCTCCCCCACACCTTCCCTAGTCCCAGCCTTCCTCCCTCACCACTGCAAGAATGTATCCCTATTTGTTATATTATAAACTGAGTTCCCTTTACGCAAATGTGAGTTATGTGCATTTTTCCTGGAATATATGTACCGCATAAAGCAAAGAAAACCCATAATGGGATTTGGGAACTTAAAGCCAGATTCTAGTCACCTATTGGATGTCCAGGTGGATTTAGGCACCTAAGTGCAGCTCTGTTCTACCCTATTCAAGTCTTGAACATCCATCATTGCATCTACTTTTGTGCCACTTACCTCTGAGTCACAAAAAAGCACTGTGGAGAAGGATCCACCCACCTTTCACATCAGCTGTTTTTCCAGGGACTTGAGCAGGTTGGAACAGAATCCCACTTAAGCACTAAGTCCACTTAGGCACCCAGTAAGTGGAACAGAATCTGACCCTAAATTTCTTGCATGCCTTTCAAAATTTCCCCTTACGTGATTACTTCCCTCAAGCATCACCACTGAGGACTATGAGCCAGGATCCAAACTGAGTTTAACTGTTGTGAGCTCAGATCAGCATAAGTGAATGTGACCCATGAGTGGTCCTTTCTCCTAGGAAAGTTCCCTTTCGGTCGAAAAGCTTGACACACTTTCCAGACATTTATATAGGACAAGAATATTCACTGAACAACTGTGAAGTAGGGAAATATTGTTACCTCCGTTTCAGAGACAGGGAGATGGAGACAGAACAGCTAAGTGACTTGAGCAGTGTCATATGGCAAGATGGCCATGTTGCTAGGAACTAGAACCAAAAACCCCTAAATCTAACTTGTTTTCTTTCACCACTTGAAGGAGATCCTGCCTCTGAGCATGCCATGCACCAAGGTAGGACCTCTAAGCCAACAACCAGAGGTCCAAGGGGTAGCTGGGTGGCAGCCAGAGAGTCAGAGTCTGAATCGAGGTCAGAGCGACAGACAGAGCAAGGTCAGGCAGCAAACTGGATCAGGTACCTGCAAGAGCAGAGGTTCAAACAATGAGTCAAAGCTGAGGGAGAGGTCCAAGTCCAGGCAGGGTCAGCAACAGCTAGTCAGAGCAGGATGCAGGAGCAAGGAGACAACAGCTGCTCAGACATCTTCCACAGGAAGCCTCATAGAGGTGAGAGAATCCAACCAGCAATGGGAGCCCTGGGCCAATGAGGGACCAGCAGTAAGAGGCCTTTTCCCAGTGAGGCCCTTTGCCCTGCCAGTCTACCTTCATCTTTGAGCTGTGGCCTGACAGGGGGCTGAGCTGGTGCCTGGTTGTTGAGCCTCTAGGTTGAGGGCTTGGGACTGGGTCCTGACAGCAATTGCAAACACTCCTTCCTTAGGAAAGAATTCATTACCTCCCTTGAATACAGAGTATGGGACATCTGCACTTTATATAAAGTAGATGAATTTACTGGGGCAACACAATGTACCTCTTTGCACAACAGCAATAGTCGGGAAACAGTCCTATTTGAAAATGTCATCTATTTTTATTATTTGTCTTGTGGCATCTCTTCAATGCCAAGATACCAAGAACTGTCCCCATTACATTGAGCACTGTCCACACACATAGTAAGAGATTGTGCCTATCCTGAATAATTTACTATTTGAACAGGAAGTAATAGCAACAAGACCACTGAATGCCAGCAGAACCTGCTACTTCTGTATTTCAGCTGGTAGGTAACTGTATCTTGCTGAAAGCTCCTTGGTTGTATTCTCCCTGTTGCATTTGTGTGGTTTAGATGTCATGTCTCCGGTTGGTTTAGGGATTACAGGCAGTGTCTACATGAGATGCTGACTGCATAGTTGTTACCATGCTGTCATTTAGTACTTGCATACACAAGTACTAAATGACTGCGCAGTAACCGGAGTTACCGCACAGTAGCATCACCAAACAGCTTTTCGGTGATGCTGACTGTGCAGTAGCTTGTTACTACTATAGTATGCAGTAGCGTTGCATCACACTTCGTGCCAAGCGATGCTACCGCTCAGCAGTAACGAGCTACTGCTCACTCAGCATCTTATGTAGATACAACCACAGATGTTCATCTCTCAAGAGCACTCTTCAAAGATAAAAGCATTTTGGGGAGCAAACTTCCCACTCGAAGGCAGGCCTCCCTGTATTCTACAGTCTTTGCAATGGTAAGTTACAGTGACAAACCCTTCCCAGCTTTTGCATTTCACTGTTAGGTGAACCTAGGAAAGAACCAATTGCTCTAGTCTGAGCCAGGAATAACATAGGCGGGTCCTGTGTTAGCTTCCCAAACAACAGCTTTGCCAGTGCGTCTCACTGAGAACACAATACACCTGATGGACCGTGCATCAGTCTCTGCGATCCTGCCAATGCCTGGTATGTCTGAGCTCCGGCAACCCTGCAGTTCCAGCTCTGGCCCTTTCCCGTGCATTGTATCTGGCAGGGATTCTTCAAGCAGCACTGTGGTCCCCTGATTTTCTATTAAAAGGCAGATGAGAAGGGTGCACAGTGGTCTGAGAGAAATTTTGAAGGTTGACAGGGGTCTGCTGGTCCAAAGAGTTCAAGAACCGCTCGAGTGTGCAGTGAGATGGGCTACTTTGGCCATTAGTTCGAGAGAATACTTCTTCATGGCTGACCCAATGCTTCCAGCTTGCTCTTGGCTAGAGGCTCTTAGAATAATGCAGTCTGCTTCTGTACTCTGTTACATTTTTAACATATAGACATGGAAAATGCTGGTAATGCCTTAGAAACCAATGGAGACTCTAGAAAAGTTGACAAGAGGGAATTTCAGCCCAGAGTATTCAGCCCGATTCCTTTCTTACCCCTGCTTTACACCAATGAAATTCCATTTACTTCAGTAGATTTACTGCTAACTCACACCTGTCCAAGAGAGGAGAATCAAGCTCATTCTGTTCATCATTTACTTGTCCTTTTTAAAGCATTGTTGCCTGCACAGCAAGAAATCAGAAAACAAGTGGACAGTTGACATTAATTTCTTCCATGCCACCACTTTTTTGCTGCTGGCGTAGAAACAGAGCAAAGCACAGCTACTGCTATTTCAGCGCATGGAGCATCCATGAGCCCCAGCTGGCGACCAGATGATCGGTCCCTGTTACAGTGCATGGAGATGTTTGCTGTCCTTGGTGTTTGACTTCTGCAAGCAAAGTGAGCTCACCTTAACCTGCTTCTCCACCACAGCCCCTGGGTGCAACACCAGTCCCTTTCGAACTCCAGCAGAGACCCAGACTAAGGGTAAACAATTTGCAGAAAAAGCACAACCCGATGTGATCAGAGTTTCTTCCATGAATAGCTCCCTATGTCAGAACTTAAGGCCCCAATTCATAGGAAAAATCTGGGACCCATTTCCTCAGGAATTGCTAGTTATTTACACAGAGAAAGTACTGCATTCTGATTTCATGTCCTGGACGGGGCAGGGCATGCTTTAGTGCTTACTCTGATAGACTGGATTTCTGTGGAGCTAGCAGCAATAGGATGATAGAGCTTTGTTTTTTAACATTTCCACCAGCTTGCTCTATGGGGAGATCTTCACTTGCACCAGGAAGTGACCAGTGCAGTACAGTATCTAATCAGCTGCAGAGGGTGAACCCAACTTAGCACCCTCTTTATTAAGGCTACCTTCCCCAGGTATCACTCCCCAGTGGGAAACCCATTTCCCCACTGACCCACGTGTCCCCAGGAGCCAGGTGGGGCAGGGTTCATAAGCTCCCTCACTTAGCTAATGTTTCTCCAGGGACGGCTCAGTCCAGGCCTCAGGGGAGTGGTATGACTCACTCATGCATCCTAGTGGCTTAATCCTTCTTAAGCGAGTTGTGGGCCTGCGCCACCTCGTGCATGCCCAGGGCCGTGCCACTCTGAATGCTGCTCCCCTCACTCAGGAACTGCTTTGCTCCCAGGACCCTTGTGGACCCACCGCAAGGAATGGGTCCCAGACCACTCAGCCCCTCCCTGCAGTGCTGACTCCCGTACCTGGCCTCACACTGTGGTTGGGCCGAGCCACCTCACTGTGGCTCCCAGATTACACTCCCTTGCAGACCCTCTGTGCAGCGATGCCTGCACTGCAGCCCAGCCTTGTGCTGGGCTTGGAGACCCGAGCCTCCTCGCTGCGGCGTCCAGGGTCCCAGTCCCTTGCAGACCCTCCATGCAGCAATGCCTGCACTGCCCACCTCTTCCGTCCAGCAGCGGAAACTTTTGGGCTCTTCTGAGCAGGTGGATACGCCCGCCAGACAGCTCTCCCAGCTCTTCTTGGCCCCGGGTCCCCTTCCTTCCTCGTCCCTCCCTAACTGCATCGCATGCTTGACATGCAGTTGCTTATATCCCCTTCTGGGGCTTTACCCCCAGATTGAAAATGAACCAATTGGGGAGCTGAAACTGCAGTTCCCAATTAAGTCTGCTCCCGCCCCCCAGTTTGGAGTAGAGGGGGAGTGGACTCTCCTCCTGGCTTTTCCCCTGCCTGTCTCCAATTGGTGGGTTTTGCCCCACCAATCATATTCACAGCCTCCTAAGCACAGAGAGCTGGGCAAAGCCCAGCAAGCCTGCCATGTACAGAATGAACTAAATTGCAGCCACCTTCATATTCATTAAGGAAAGTCCAGCCCATTTGCTACAAGGCCCAGTGTGGGGCAGCTATCTTGATTCAAGGACCCTTTACATTCTGGGATGGCCGTTCCTTCCCCATATTTACCTGCCACCTCTAGGACAATCACCATTTGTCCTATAGACCATAATTAAAGTCCTTTTACATGAGGAGCCTTCTGGAAGTCCAAGTAAACTACATCTGCCATTGTTCTAACAGTTTACATTATCATGTTCTTGAGGATTTCATTGGATTAGTTAAGTATAGCTCATTCTCTCTGTATAAAATCAGCCCATGCCTGTCCAAATATCCTTAACCAGTATGTAACAGGGCAGCAGGAGTTGGGGAGAAGAACGCCTGACTCAGCGCCTTCCCCTTACTGGTAGGTGAACAAAAAGCCCCAAATACACCAAGGTCGTTCAGGACCACACCAATGGCAGCATGGTGAGCAGCTCAGTCCTAGCGTGGCAGCGTAGAAGTTCCTGCTAGGAAAAAGAAACCACAGGAAAGGGCGGTCCTAGCTAGGACTGCCCTTGCCAGAACGCCAAGCATCAGGGAGTCAAGGATCCTGGAGAAGGGGATTCTTGATGACAGTTCACAGCACATGATTCATATTATGACAGGGGACCATTGCTATGGGCAGAGGACTTTGCACAGCTCGAATTGGCTGGACAAGCCCCAAAGCAGCTCAAAAGGGATGCCAGAAGCAGTAAAGAAGGAGATTGGATGCTGGAGGAACACACCTGAGGAGGGCGAGAGGCAGTTATACTACCCTTATTTTATAATCCTGGTTACTGACTACAGGAGGTATCAGGTAGTAAATCTGGGAAGTACTGCTAAGGAGCTCAACTGTGGAGGCTTAACAGTGGGAGCTAGGATTGACACAGACTTGCAATGAGGCCCATAGCTTGGGTGTAGAAGTGGAAGAGCCCACAATCCTGACCCCATAATGGGGCTTGCTGTGTGGCAAGTCAGGACAATGCCAGTGACTGAGCATTGGCCCAACTGGTTGAGTACCAACTTCCCCTACAGAAAAATTCTACCTCTTTAGATCTACAGTCAACTCATGGCAAGCAAGTACCTGGATGGGGAAATATAGTACTCAACAAGCAAGGGCTACAAAGGGAGGCTCAAGCCTCAATAGTTGTCCCCGTGACATTTTGGTGCATTGGCTGGGAAACTCAAAGCCAGGGCCAAAGAGAAAGCACAAATAAAAAGTAAAGACAATCCTCAGAGCCCCTGCTGGGCACAGCAGGGGTTCCAGTTCAAGACTTTCTAATTCAGATCTTACAAAGACAGCAAAGACCTCTGGATGAGGGCTCAGGAACAGGCCGCACATAGTACTTTGGACAACAACAAACTTAGAATGAGAAGCTGGAATTCAGACATGGAATGGGGTCAGTAGAAGGGTCATGCATGCCCAAAATGGACAGAGAGGATGACCCTGAAATGTATTTAGAGGTAGCCCTGACCATGGGGTGGCCTCCAGAACACTGGGCCTACCAGTTAGGACCACTGCTGGCAGCTCGTACACAAGCTGCTTATAGGACCTTATCCCAAAAAGAGGCTGGTGATTATAAGAAAATGAAAGAGGCAATTCTCTTCTCTAGGATGGAAATCTCCTCTGAGAGTTATCGCATCCAGTTTCAAGTGAGGAAGGAAAGAGAAGAGAAGAGACCATGCATCTTCCTGCAAATTTTAAGGAATTTAGCCCAAAAATGGTTTAAGCCAGAGATGCATTATTTGGCCAAGGTAATAGATGCAATAGTTTGGGAACTATCAGTTCATTCTAGTCATTATGGTTTCCTAACCACATGGGGGAAACCATATGCACCAAGGGAACATTACAGACCTGGTGGAAGGCACCCAACAGTGGGTAGGAAGACACCAACCACAATCCTGAAAAGAGGCCCTAAAGTTGACAGAAAACTACACAGAAGCAGAGAAGGTTAATGTCCCAGAGGGGAAGCCTAAGGGGTTGTCCCCCATTGGACAAGGAATGTGAGGTGTGTCATCTGCAATGTAGGAGCCCAGGCTGGGTGGTCTATGGAAAAATAAGCAGTGTTACTTGTGTGGGGAGCAGGACCACCAAGCATGGATGTGTCTTAAGTTTCAGGATGATAAAAGGAACCACATGGGGGAAAATATACTCACCAAGGGACACAACGGAAGATATGGGCAAATTGAAACCTATGGATTGCAGTTTTGGCTCCAGTTCCAAAGGCTTCCTTCCCTGTCCCACAGTACGGATAATCCTCAGAGATCAGGAGTTCCAGGCTATGATAGACACAGGGTGTGTACAAACTCTTGTCAGGGTTTCATTGATCCCAGCAGAAATAAGTCAACTGACTTCCCTGACCAGGCTGACCTGCGTGCATGGGAAGAAACAGGTATACCTGCAGTGCAGACTGTACCTGACAGTATTCAGAAAGATGGGGGAGTTACCAATTGGATTGGTCCCCAACTTCCTTGTTCCATTGTATTGGGTTGGGATTGGCCAGGCTGCAAGGACATCTTGCATAAAGTGACTGAGAATCTGGAAACCCTGTGTCTTTGGGAGAAAAAGGGGGAAGGTATGACCAGACAGACAGATAATGATAATGAGGAACCAGAGGAATTAGACCTGGAACAGGTAGTTGGTCAGACAAGGATAATTCCAGCCCAATCAGGCAGAGGAGGAAGTCTTCAAAAATTTTTATGAGAACAACATTGTCTGGTGGAGTGATGAGGTCCTCAAGCCCGAGATGGCAACTCAGTGCCTGAGACATGAGGTGAGAGGGGACCTTTTGTACAGGGTGGTAAGAAGGGAAGGAGGGGGTAGGGAAAATGGCAAATTGCTGATGCCATGAAGATATTGAAGAGAGCCAATACATATGGCTCATTCCCTACCTACTGTTGGGCATTTTGGTCAGGACAAGATGGGGGCCCGCTCGTTAAAAAGCTTCTTCTGGCCCAGAAACTATAAGGAGGTAGAGAGGTTTTGTGAGGCTTGTCTTCTATGCCAAAAAGTCTCTCAGGTGCTTCCTAAGCGAGTTCCCTTGATGCCAATACCTATAATCAGAAAACATTTTGACCATATCGCTATGGATATAGTTGGCCCATTTCCCAAGTGTACTGCCAGCTATCAGTTCATTCTAGTCATTATGGACTATGCCACTTGGTTTCTGGATGCCATACTCCTAATGTCAGTGACTGTTCCTAAGGTTCCTGTGGAATTGATTAAGTGGGTGACTTGGGTGGGACTACCCAGAGATAAAATTTGTCCCCTGATCTGTTGTTATGTTGGGCATCTTAAAGGGTTTCTGCAAGACCTTGCAAATTAGCCATCTGAGAATGTCAGTTTACCACCTGTAAACGGACAGATTGGTGGAGCATTTTAATAAAACTTTGAAGAGAATACTCCAAGACACTAAGGAAGGGAACCCAAAGAGTGGGACCTTTCTTATTCACAATCCAGAAAGTAGCCCAGGCATCAGTGAGGTTCTCTCCCTTCAAGTTGTTTGATGGGGATCAACCTCATAGGTTGCTAGATGTAGTCCAAGGGTGGGAAAGCCTGAGAGCCATCATGATGACCTTTCTGAATCACCTCCTAAAGCTCTGAGAGTGACTTTGGTTTGTGCAGGAAATTGCCCAGGAGAGACTACCAGAAACAAGTGCAACAGAAAAAGATTTATGACAAAAAAAAAACCACAAAAGAGAACTTCAGCCTGGGGCCAAGGTGTTACTCCTACTGCCAATTAACAACTGTAAATTATTCGCCCAAGGGCTATATTGAGTATCAAGAAAGGTAGGTCCCATAGGATAGGATAGGGCAACATCTAACAAGAGAACAACCATGTCAACTATCTCAATTGATAGGAGAATTTGGTGATGTCTTCCAAGAAGAACCTGGGTTGGCCCAGGATATAGTTCATCACATATCTGCCTCCCTGGGCGAAGTGGTCTGGGAGAATGGAGATGCCTTCTTCAAGAGTTACAGGATACAGTGAGGAAAGAGACTGAGTACATGGTTAGCTAAAGGGATCATCCAAGAGTCACATAGCCAGTAGAGAAGTCCCCTAGTTATCATTCACAAGCTGGACAGCTCCCTGAGACTGTGTGGACTTCCAAAAGGTGAATGCAGTGGAAAAGCTTGATGCTTTTCACATGCTGTGAGTAGAGGAAATGATGGAACACATTGGCCAGTCCCAATTCATCTTGACACTTGACATCACCAATGGGTATTGGCAAATACCCATGGCTTTTCAAGATCAGGAAAAGACAGTGTTTGGTAAACCATGGGGACTCTTCAAGCTCCAAAGGATGCCTTTTGGGCTCCATAGTGCTGCTGCCACCTTTCAGCAATTGATGGATAGGATATTAAACTCACACCAGGGATATGCCACAGCTTACATAGATGATGTCATCATCTTCTCACCTAACTGGTCGCAACATTTGAAGGACCTTACAGCCATACTCCAGGACATTAAGAAATCAGGCCTAACAGCCAATCCAAAAAAGTGCCAACTAGGTCAGAAGGAGACTAAGTACTTAGGCTTCATGGTAGGTCAGGGCCAGAGCCAACCAGTACTTGATAAGGCAAGTATGCTAGACCTAAAGCCAAGAGGCAGGTTGGGTCCTTCATGGGCCTGGCCAATTATTATCAGAGAATTAGTCCTCATTTTTTGGAAATGGTGGCCCCACTCAATAATTTAATTAAGGGGACTCAAGGGCCATAGATAAGGTGGACTGAGCATGCCAAAGAGACAATTGAAAGTGTCAAAAATGCTCTGTGTGAGGGACCTGTGCTATATACACCCAATTTTAATTGTCCATTCATATTAGAGATTGATGCCTCTGGGATGGCTCTGGTGGCTGTGTTAACCCAGAAGGTTAATAGAGAGAATAGGCCAGTCATTTATGACAGCAGGCAACTGGAAGACCATGAAACATGGTATGTCACCATAGAATGGGAATGTCTAACCATCAACTGGTATTTTCTGGTATTATTTATTAGGTCAAAAGTTTACACTAAATATGGACCATGCACCCCTTAAGTGGTCGGAGGCTAATAATGCTCAAATTATGCATTGGGCTTTGGCTTCACAGCCTTACCATTTTTGAGTACCAGTCTCAGAAGAAAAATGTCATCGCTGATTTCTTTTCTCAGCAATATGAGACGGAACGCCTCCCAAGTCTGAAGACCAAAGACAGGACACTTATCAAAGCCCATGCTCAGATAAGTCAGAGGGAAAGGAGGGACTCATGGCTTAAAGGAAGGTGATGTTGGATGGCATAGCAACTTATATATACCGTATTTTTCGGACCATAAGACGCACCTGACCATAAGACGCACCCAGTTTTTATGGCAGGAGAGACTATGTGTGCCGGTGGCCGGCCATTTTTATTGCCGGCTCCCGGCCACCGGC
>NW_017728932.1:2446650-2497494 GCF_001723895.1 Crocodylus porosus | reverse complement strand
TGTCCCGCTCGGGCTGCGCCGCCTCCGCGGGCAAGCTCCGCCCCGTCTCCCCGGGACACACACCTTCGGACCATAAGACGCACCCTCGTTTTCCCCCCACTTTTGGGGGGAAAAAAGTGCGTCTTATGGTCCGAAAAATACGGTAGTACCCATACATTTAGTTTATCCAAAATTGATACATGATACCTTTCTTTTTCTTTTTAACTGCTACAAGCTTTAGTACAGGTACTCCATAAACATGCTTTTGAGCAGCAATTTGGCACCAGCTTATATATAATTTTTTTTTTTCAAAAAATATATTTCTATACATGATATTCATCCAAAAACAAAGGCTCATGGTTTACCAGAGTTCATTGGGCTGGGCCCAACTGGAGTCAACAGCATTTGAAGTCATGGTGACCTCACAGCTCAGCACTGCTTAGTATGTGTGTGTACTCCAGATACCCTCCCAGAAAGGATCTGTGTGCTAATTAGGCCCTACTCATGACTGGACCTGGGTCCTGGGATCCTCCCAAAATTTATATACAGATGAGATGCTGGGCAACCTGGTCTGGCTTTACCTCATGGACTGTGGGGTCACACTAATCATATATGTACCAGGATGAGAGAGGAGGCTACAGAAGGACTCAAGGTTAACTGTCTGGGGTCCCATTTGGTGATATTTGCCGGTATTTAAGGCTGGTGGAGAAACAGGAATCATTGGAAAAGGAAAGAAAGGCATAGCTCAGTTGTGGGAGTGAAGAGGAAGTCAAAATATATGCAATGTAGTGGCTACCCATGACTTGAAAGAGTCAGCAGTGAGAGGGACTACACTTAATGGGCACTACAATGTTTTATTCAGATATTACAAAAATAGGTTAGTGCAGTCTAGGTTCCAATAATAATAAGACTCCTGGGTCAGACGGCCTACCCAAGGAGTTTTATGTGGCAGTTTGGGACCTGGTGGGCTCCAACCTGCTGGAGCTCTTTTGAGAGTGCTTGCAAGAGGGCCTCCTGGAGGCTGGAAAGGACTGGGGCCTTGTGACCCTCTTACACAAGATGGGTCCAAGGGAAGAGTTGAAGAACTGGAGGCCTATTACCCTCCTGAACTTCAACTATAAGTTGTTGGCCAAAGTCTTGACCAAGCGATTTAAATCCATCCTAGGTTCCGTCACCCCTGAGGACCAGTCATGTGCGGTACCAGGATACCAGATCCATGGTGCTCCAGCTGGAACGGGACAGAGGGCAGAAGGTAGCTGTGCTGATCCTGGACCTGGAAAAGGCCTATGACAGAATATCACATGGGATTTCTCTTAGAGACACTGAGACGAATGAACATCCTTCTGACCTTCACCATCTGGATAAGGATGCTGGTACACAGATGTGAGCAGCGAGGTGCTGGTCAACAGGTTCTTGAGTGCACAGATCGTGATAGAGTCAAGGGTCCACCAGGCCTGCCCACTCTCCCTTATCCTGCATCTGTGCCATTGAATCCTGGCTCAGCGCATCAGGCAGGACCCCAGGATGAGCAGAGTCTAGATCCCTGGAGGAAGCAGGGAAGAGACCAGGGTCCTGGCCTACATGGACATCCTGAACATCCCCTGCCAGAATAAGTGTTCAGAAGAGCCCTGTGGCACACACCAATCTATGAAGTGGCAGCAGGGGCCAAGCTCAACATGAGCAAAAGTATCTGCCTGGCCATGGGTGAGCTAGGGAACCTGGAGTCCCTGGGGTTCTTAGTTCCCCATGAGGGGGTCAAGATCTTCAGGGTGGAGTTCAACCCTGAGTGGAGCAGAAGGATGGCTTGGGAAAAGAAGGAGGCCAAGGTGAAGCAGAGGTTAAGTCTGTGGCATGTGTGCCACCTCTCCATTGCATGGCACTTATGAAGGTGGTGTTGCTACCACTGCTTCCCCCCTCCAAAGTGTATCACACACAGAATCCAGATTGCTATCTGTGTTTTCTTCTGGTGATCCAGAATGGAAAAGGTGGCAAGGAAGACCCTATACAAGAAGAAACAGACTGGGGGCAGAGAGATGCCAGAGACATCCACCTGTTCCTGCAGGCACAGTTCACAAGCCAGATTTGCAAGCAGGTGACCAGGCCAAAACCACCCGTCTTGTCAAGTATTTTGCAGGTCACCTCCTGAGATGGGGGTGGGGGGTGTACGCACCAAAAAATGGGAGACCATGGATCTTTTAACACCGGTTCTATAGGGTCCTGAA
Source organism: Crocodylus porosus (assembly GCF_001723895.1). Lineage (NCBI taxonomy): Eukaryota > Metazoa > Chordata > Crocodylia > Crocodylidae > Crocodylus > Crocodylus porosus. Next base: position 2,495,293 of record NW_017728932.1, on the reverse strand, counting down.
CAAGTTCCAGAGCAAGTATGGGCTACAAAAGGAAAGCCTAGTGACTAAGTCCAGCCACAGCAAAATACAGAAGGCAGTCAGAAACAGACAAGCTATTGACTGTGTAGTTGCTCCCTGAAGTCAACTGCCAGGCCATCTGGGACCAGATCTTCCACAAAGACCTATGCAAGGACCACAGAGACTTGAACTGGCTAATAGCTCACTGTGCACTCCCAGTGAGGGAGTTGGAGATACACGAGAGGCGAAGACTTGACCCAGCTGCCCCAGGGAAATCTGCCAAGGTGCAAGAAAGACTATTGACCACCTCCTATGCCTGTGTCCCTATGCCAAGGTTGTGTTGAAAAAGGTAAACCGGCTCCACAAAGAGGTGACAGGAGTCAGGACGATGACAAAGGAGGCAGTACTGTATGGACACCTGACTAAACAGCAGGGGTCCCCGATAACCCGCTTTGACCAGTTTGTGTCCTACGTCAGAAGTGCCCTGTGGAAATGCAGGAGACTACTGATGTACAGACACATGAAACTTGTTGAAACAGACTATGTTAAAATGTTTCTGAGTGAACGCCAGTCCTACTACCCGAAATCGGTGGGAGAAGATGGAGAAGATGCATCCAATTCCACCTGGCAAAGGGACACTTGGCAAAAGGCTGTTCAAAGACACTCTGAAAGGGGGAGTGGTCAAGGATAACGAAGATGACAGCAACACAACTGGACCTCAAGACAGTGACGATGGCAGCAGCAGTGGAATCAACAATGACAATAATGCGAGAAGGAAGACAGGAGCAGAGGAGAGTGGGAGATAGAGCAGGAGCAGCAGGAAAAGTTGCTTTGGGCGAGAAGCAGAGGACAGCAGGAACATGACAGCAGGCTAGCCCACAGGGATTGGCACAGCAGGAAACCATGGAAGAGGCACCAAGAGAAGCTAGAGAGGAGCAGAGGCTGTGGATAAAGGTAACTTTAATTGGCAACAGGAGGCATACGGGATCAACAATGAGCAGATATGTTTTTCTAGAAGAGATACAGTTTGAGATTTTAGTGGTGCAGGTGAAGCATCTCAACAGCTTGATTGCTTTCTTAGACTTAGGAATTGCCTTACTGGGATGGAGAAGGGTATGGGAACTTTTGGAAGAACTATACAAAGAAACATGGGAGGGGGGAATTAAGAGGGATAAAGGTCATAGCAGGGAAAAAGTCAAGAGAAAAAAAATGTTATAGTTCAAATGTACATGGATTTACTAGAGGCAGAAGACATAGAAAGAAGGATGGAAAAGTATGTCCAAAGGGTAATGTCAGTAGAGAAAGGGACAAATATGGTATCTGGATGGGGTTTTGTAGATCATGAGTAGTGTTACAAGCAGATGAGTGGAGCCCAGGTGGGGTGTTGCACCTCCCATTAGTGATCCAGATCGGGGCATGCCAGGGTTTTATAATGTACCACTAGCAACCAAAATAGTGCAGCAAATGTGGAAGGGTAGGGCATCTGTCCACATGTCTGGGGCTTCAGACACTCCCAAATCCATTGCAAATATCTTACATCCAAGATCTATGCTCTTTGCACAGAACCCGTTTGTGTTATAGTCAGCTAGCCAGCTGAGATACAAGTACAAGTGTTGTTATGCTTCGAGGTATAATATAATCATTAGGGGGATCAGGATGTAATCCCCAGCATAGTACTACACTGTGATAGGTTCAGGTAATCTTCCTCCCTGGAGTCTGGTGCCTCTAGTGCCAGATTGGGAAACACGGGCAGGCCAATCTCCTCTGCCTCCTGTCTCTCTCCTGCCATGGCTTGTTATTAGATACATAAGAAGAGAGGCTGCCTGCGGAAGCTGAGGTGGCATACTCCGGGGTGCTTGTTACCTCTCATCCCTCACCCCATCAGTATATTTCTTCTTTAAGAGGGCCTTGGTCATCATGATGCCCAGCCACCCCCACAATCACCCCCATGCATCACAGATGACTTTTTGTGCTGTCTTCATAGCAGACCTCTATGTCCAATTCCCTGCTGGGACCCTTGGGCCCCAAGACCCTTGTCCAGGCTTCTGGATGCCTGGCTTTAGCCCTTTCTATCTGTCTGAGACTCTTCAGCCTAGGTCTACCACCTCAGACCCCAGCTTCCTGGGTCTCAGTGCCAATAATGGAAAGTGCCCCTCAGGCACCTTGCCCATGGCCTCCTCTGCCCCTGCAGCAGCACTCTGGTGTTAAGCATTGTCCAAAAAAAAAAATACAAATACAATCAAAAAAATACAAGCAAATTGCTTTCCAGAAAGTCACCTTGCTTTGGCTTCTCTCCTTACCATATGCACTAAGCTGCTCATGGCTTTCTCCTTGCAGCCCTAAGGGACCACTTAGGCATTGGCCAGTCCATCTCCTGAAGCACCCTCCTTCAGAAAATCCACTCTCTGCTGCTTACAGGGTCAGGCTGCCTAGCTAGATCCCAGGCCCTGGTTTTATGTGCTCCAGAGCTCCACCTCTTCCTGTCAGCTGGCTCTCCACCTATACACAGTGGTTTCTGCTCTGTTTGATAATCAGCCTGCCCCCATCTGCTGCAGCTTAGCTCAGCTGCCTCTGCTTGGCCTAATGAGTTTTGAATGTTCCTGCCCTGCCAGAGTCTTCAACCCAGTCCCAGTGTCCTTAACTCAGTCTCAGGGTTTGTTTTCTTCTTGAGTTGTTCCTGCTGGCCCCGTTAAACTACAAAAGTCCTGTTCCCCATTGGATTGCCATGTTGGTACATTACTGGCATCTGACCTTTCTTCTGCAGAGTCTAGTACTGAGTACTAACAAAGACAATGTTAGACCAAAGAGATTAATTTTCTGTTCCAGTAAAATGTGGGGTGTGATGAAAATCATTTCACTCCTCTGTTACCTGGTGTGTTGCAGCCATTTCACCTGTGCTGGCTCCCAACACTTCCACTGGTCTTAGATAGGACATTTCCAGTGCTGCTAAATGGTTTGATTTTCCAAACAAATCAGGAACTGCTCCATTGCTGCTGATAGACAGGAAGGCTCACACAACAAATACCTTAGGTCAGGGTTCTCCACCTGCCTTTGGTCCCTGCCAGGTTTCTCCAGTCACTTTTATATTGACTTCACATATCCAAGTGAGTTCTTTGTCTGGACTTCCAATGACCATCGGGCCAAACCCTGAAGCTCTCTCATCTCCTCAGTTTCCTTAGAGTGGGACAGCTCTCTTAGGCTCACTTCAGCCACAAGGTCTACCTCCAAACTTCTTTGACCATGGCAGTCTCTCAGATACTTCAGCCTGGCTCTGGCAAAGAACTTGCTGGCAGCTCCACCAGTTTTTCTTTAATCATTAAGCTCCAAACTCCCCACCCCTGTTGACACTTGTGCCCCTGCCTGGAGTATCTGTGCAACTGTTAGCTGCTGAGGCCCTACACTAGGGTTACCTAGGCACAAGAGACTGACAGCCCCTTCCTCCCAATTTAAGGAACGAGGCACATGGTACAGTACGATTCCATGGACCAGCGCTGTGATCAGTTTGAACTGGGTGGCCCAACACTGGCACAGCTGCAGGAGCAGGGTGCTTTACTCAGATGCCTTATGTAGCTGAATGACAGCTAACAGTAAAAGAGAAAAAAGAAGACTAAATAAGGACAAAAGAGAAAATGGGGTCCAGGTCTACAAAAGACTTGCTCAGCTCCACTAACTTCACTGGAGCTCCACCAATTTCCACCAAGTGAGAATCTGGCCCTCTTCTTTTCCAGACAATTCTGAAATCATATGAACCAGCAGCACAATGCTGTAGCCAGTAGGTCAGATAATACTCCGGCATGCGTCGATCAATGCATCTCCGGCAAAGCCAAGGAAGTGATTTTTCTGCTCTACTCAGCACTGGTGAGACTGCAGCTGGAGTGCTGCATCCAGTTCTGGGCACCACGCTTTAACAAGGATGTGGACAAGCTTGAGAGAGTCCAAAGAAGAGCCACCCGTATGATCAGAGTCTTTCATGGCAAGCCATATGAAGAAAGGCTGAGGGATCTGGGACTCTTCAGCCTGAGGAAAAGAAGGCTGAGAGGTGACCTGGTAGCTGCTTACTGCTACACTAGTGGAGTATATTCAGGGCTCAGTGAGCAACTGTTTATCAGGGCACCCAAGTGGAAAACCGGGAGTAATGGCCACGATCAATTCAGGCTCAACATTAGGAAAAACTTCTTCACAGTCAGGGTGTCCAGGCTGTGGAATAAGCTCCTTCCAGAGGTGGTGCAATCGCCTACCCTGGAAATGTTCAAGAGGAGACTAGACAGTCACCTTGCTGGGGTCACTTGACCCCAGTTGTCTTTCCTGCTTGGTGCAGGGCACTGGACCCGATGATCTTCTGAGGTCCCTTCCAGCCCTACAATCTATGAATCCATAGGTGTTGAAGCAGACATGTAAGTGGGCTGTCTTAGATCATAGGGGCTGCAGACAAGAAGACAAAAAAGTGGCAAGGCTACAGGTAAGGGCAGAAAAGAAACAAGTGATAAACAAGCAAAAGATGAAAAGGGAAGCAGCAAGACAATTCCTGTGGTTAAGGAGTTTCTGTTGGCCTATGTACAGTTAGCATTGATATTTGTATAGCCTTGCACGCTAGCTTCCTCAGCCTTCAGCCTTCATTGGCTTCAAAACTGTGACCAAGTGCCAGATAGTTAGGATACTGCTCAGAGGGACAGAGTTGTTCTGCTGCCTCATCTGTACAGCCAGACCAGAGAGGTCCTATTAGCTCCGTTCAAGAACATAAGAAAGAGTCTCTATCAACCAAGAGGAAGGGTCAGGAGGCTCCGCATACAAACATCCAGCTCAGAGGGAAGGTTAGAGGCTATCACAAGCTCAGGTCCTATCATGATTTATATTGTCAATAAAGGTGAACCTTAAGAATAGAGTAAAACTGGACAGTAACCGCACATGGGTTTTGTTTTGTATGTTAAGAATAGGATAAAAATGCTACCTGTTCAGAGTCACTCAGTACTGTCCAACCACCTGGCCTCATCATGTCAACATTTTACAGGATGAGAAAAAACTGGGATCATTGACTAGAAAACACTAGACTTCTTTCATTTTGACCTTATCAAATTAAGAGAGGAGGAAAGGCAGGGAGTATTTTATACCCATGTTTATTCCCATATAAAAATCCTTGTTTGACTAAACCCCACCCAAGCACTTGCACACACCTGCATAAGTCTATAATTTTCCCCTATGAATCATCTAGACCATCAGATCACACCCAAGTTACCAGAATGCTAAGGAAGTGGCAAGTTCATTACACCAGTTTTCATCTTTTAATTTTAAAATAAAAGGCCTTTTATTGCCTCACTGAATCCACAATTATAGCAAAAAGTGACAGGCAGAGGAACATGTAAAATTAATGAATTAAACACACCGAACAAAAGGGAGTACAGCGGAAATAACAGTCAGTGAGCAACTTCTTGAGGGGCTGTTTGGACCTGTTCTGTAGTGGATATAACTACTTCTTTTGGTATTTCAAATCTCGAGCAGCCATATAGCATATTTAAACAAATCCAAGACAAGGTTTTTTCCCCAAATAAACATGGCGCGGGGAGAGCCTCTTCTTGGATTCAAGTACCAGCTTGAGGCAAGCGTCTTTTCAACTCTGGCTTCTGCCCTAGGGCCAGAACCAAAGCCAGAGCTGAGCTGTCATCTGCTGGGGGCTGGGATGGCTTGTGCAATGGGGGAGAGGGAGCACAGCAGGCAGGGGTGTGGAGGAAGCCACACAATGGCAGTAGGGGCATATGGGGGAGGCTGTACAGTGTGCATCTTGCAGACAGCACAGGAGAGACTGTGCATCCTGTCCCCCCCCCTTACTACCTGTCCTCCCCAGCCATTGCCTTCCCACCCCCCAACCTTACCTTCAGGCCTGCAGCTGCTGCCATTGCTTCTGCCTGGCCACACAGGGCTAAAGCCATGGCCACCACCACTGACTGTCCCACAGCCAAAGCCAGAGCCACCCATTAGGTACAGAAGGTAAGTGGCAGGAGGAGAACGAGGAGGGGGAGGCAGGTGGTAGGGGGCAGGCACAGACACAGGGGGTCAAAGAGAAGCAGGGCACATTGCAGGGGGGATACTCTTGGGGAGGGACAGGTGGCAGGGGGTCAGGCACAAGCACGGGGGGTGAATGGACAGGCAGCAGGGTGGGAAGACACAGTAAGCGGGGGGGCAGACAGAGACAGAACAGTGGAAGGGGGTGCAAATTTAATATGACCCCCTAGTTATTAAATTCTATATATGGAAGATTATAACCAGTTTATCATTTTCCATGTATAGAATCTAATTGTGGGGGGAAGGGGTTAAATTCAGTCATTTTGGATTTGGGTAAATACGGCAGCTATGCAAAGCATAGGTATCAGCAGAGACAGACAAATGGTGGTTGTTTTACTTTTATCTCATCATGTACCAGGATTTGCTCCAGATTTAGCAGACATGTCATATATTGCTTCTGAACTGATGGCACGTAATTTTAATGGATGGGCTTTCTAATCCCTAGAAATAGCAACCCCCCCCCCCCCGGGGGGTTTTTGAGCTGATCACCAGATTCTGACCTTTTGCTGCTTAACAGCTAAAATATGCAAAGGACACATCAATCTCATGAACTAACTTAAAAATAAAAGGAGCTAAGGAATGGAAATTGCTCCCCACATAGACAACTAGGGACAATGGCTCTGACTCACCGAGCACTCTCCCAGGTGTTCTCAATTGTGGGAAAAGTCTTTATATTCTTGACTGAGTGTTCATTCACGTGGGACCAAATTGTGGAGTCCTTCCTCTGGAATTACCATGTCTTCACTTAGGCAAAATTTTCATTCGAGTCAAAAGCTTTTCCCGGAGAGAAAACTGAATTTGGGCTACTGGATTTTAAGATCATCCATTGTTTGACCGTCCTTTCTAAATAGTGTTGCAGCAGAGGGGAATAAGAGGTTGGTCACACACCTACACTGCTCACAATTCCTTTGGGCTTTGTCTCTATTCAGATCTCCAGTGATTTCACTAAAAGTGTGAATTTAAACTTGTATATGTAAGCAGATGTAGAGACTCTGATTTTAAGATGTTTCTTATCATTTAAAATTGTTTCTATTTGTGTCAGGTTAACTAAGTGTGTGGATAGGCAAAATGTTTAAACTGATATAACTGAAACTACACTAGGGCAAAAAGCAGCAGACTGACAATACAAATCCCTAAAGGAAAAAAAAAATCTCTGAAAGGATCAAGGGAAAAACTCCACCAATCTAAGTTACACCAGGTTAGGTTTCATCTGCCTGCATCTATCTGACATATCCGATTGCTAAAGACAAACAGGCTGTTATCTGTGTCCCTGTCACCTAGCCACCTATTATGTGCAGCTGCCCCAAAATAGTTTCATGCCTATCCATTCCTCATCCCGGTGTCATTTTGGGCAGTGTACAAAGACAATGTAAATTACAGTGGGGTCTGGGTCCATCTGTCCATCACTTAAATCAGTTTAAAATAGTATTTAAAATTAAGCCAGTGCGACTTGGAGCATAGATCTCTCTGAGGCAGAGAGGACCTGCTCATTATGATCATGTGCACTTCTTAGTGCAAGAGGACCTGATTCTGATTAGGAACTGCAGAGCATAGGGTCATAGCAAAGCTGGGCTGGAAGGAACTTCTAAAAGATCTCGCGTCCAGCCCCCTGGTTGAGGTTGTACTGGGATGTCCTCCATTTTGACCAAGAAGGGAGTAATAAGGAAGAATGTGTTAGAGGCCCTCAAGAACTATGGTGAGGAGATTAAACTGGAGATCATTAGAGCTACCAGCATGAGATACGACATCTGGGGCTGGGTTGTCATATCTTCCGCAGGTCAAGTCAGAAGCAGGATCTGTGAAAGACATTCAGTAGCGTGTGACACCCACCCTAATACAAATACTACTGTATTTCACAGTGTATAAGTCAATTTTTGAAGCCCAATTTTTGTCTCTTAAAATTCAACCTCAACTTATACACTGTGTCAAAGCAAAAAGTCACTGCCAACGTCCTGTCAGTTTAGCAAATGCATGAGGCATGGTCGCGCTAACTGCACTGATTGCGGAAGTAGCAGTCCCACTAATTACATGAGGTATGGTTTCACGAATTACTTTGGCACTATTTTAGCGAAGACTGAATGAACTTAATTACTGGTACCCCAAACTCCCCTGTACCACACAGTACTTAGGATGCTACCAAAATGAATAACATACGATGCCAAATTCAAGACCAGGGTTGTCAACTTTGCTCTCGATACTAACAACAGTTCTGCAGCCCATCAGTTTGGTGGGAATGAGAAATTGGTTCATGACTGGTGGAAAAACATCAACAATGTAAAGAAGATGCCTCGTGAGAACCGTGCAGGCCACAGAAAACAATGCAAGTGGTCAGAATTAGAAAGTTTATGAAAAGAAATTCTCTCTCTCTGCACCAGGGAACAAAGATATTGCAGAGATTACCAGCTGACCTTGAAGATAAGATAACCCAGTTCCACAGCTATGACTTGAACCTCTGAAAGAAAAATGATTATGATCTCAACCAAATCAAGAATGTGGATGAAACACCCATGAGCTTCAGCATGCCAGCAAACTGAACCATGGATGTCACTGTCACTAAAAGTGTACTGTTGAAGACTATGGGCCATGAGAAAACCAACTTTACAGTAATTCTTGCCTGCATGGCTGATGAGATGAAACGAAAACCAATGGTCACCTTCAAAAGGAAAACATTCCCCAAGAGAGAACAATTCCTCGCTGGCATTGTTGTTCACATTTACCCAAAAGGCTGGATGGACGAGGAAGGCATTCACATCTGGACACAGCGAGTGTGGAATACGCACCCTGACATGCTGTTACAACCAAAATCAGTGCTCGTGTGGGACACGTTTAAGGCCTTCCTCTGTGACACTGTGAAAAAAAAGCCCGTGGCAAAGTAAAACAGACCTAGCGGTCATCCCCAGAGAGCTAACAGCCATCATACAGCCATTGGATGTGTGCTTAAACAAGCCATTCAATGAGTGGAGTGGCAGAGCTGGATGATGAGCCGCCAGCATTCATATACAAATGCTGGAAACATGCGAGCAGCCTCCTGAGCAACTGTGTGCCAGTGGATTCTTACAGCTTGGAGAGACATTAAACATGAAACTGTTTGACATTTGTTCAAAAAAATGCAGGATCAGTAATTCTATTGGGGGCGAGAAGGCTGATATTCTGTGGCGGGATGAAGGTCAAAGAGAGGATGAGGATGCTGAAACACCTGATGCCAAGGATCCATATGATGATCGGATTACTAATCATTTCGATTGGGAGGAACTCTTTGGGGCTGACACTTCTGATGATGAAAGCAAACGAGGGATTTTAAATTGTTAACTTTTAAATTGTTAATTTTTATTATTTTAAAAATGTTTTAAAAGTACTGTCTGAGTAGTATTTTTAAAATGTTTAAAACTGTTAATTTAATGAGGGATTTAATTTAATGAAGGATTTTTGTATGTTATTTGAGTGCAAGCCAGGGCTAATCGGCGTTGATTGTGCTAATTATGGCAGCGATTGTTCGATTGTTCGTTCCTGACCTGTGCTGATTGCTGATTGTGTGTAACCCATGGCAATCGGTGCTGATTGTGCTAATCATGCCTAAATAAAATGTGGGTTGACTTATATACCGTGTCTCTAAAAATCCTAACTTTTCTCAGCAGAAAAGCAGGGTTTACTTACATACTGCGCCAACCTATACACAGTGAAATACAGTAAACCTCAACAACAGCAGCAACAAACTCTGCTCCAGGCAGGAGATAGGAGAGAAGGTGGATGACCTTTGAAGGCTTCCATCCCCTTTGGAAAGGTCTCCTCCATTTGGTACCTGTCTGACTTGTTTTATTGCTGGCTAATAGAACAGCAAGAAAAGAATGATCTAAATAAAATCCTGCTGTGCTTTAAAAAAAAGCAATCTGGGTTAAATTGTCAATCAGGTTGCCTCAAGGATTCCTATTCCTATATCCTCCTCCCCTTGTCTAATTACCTTCCTGCTCAGTATGCCACCGACAAGATTGTTTTATTCTTATAGCAGCACAGTCACCCTAGGATTTAAAATTCTTGCTGTCTCCTTGCCACGTCTTTCAATACTATTTGTGTAACATCCACCACCTCAAGTATCACACACAAAGGAACCTCCTTGCACCCCCTCTTGATGGGCTGTGGTTGTTGGGGAAGCTCTGGGAAGCAGACAAGGTGAATCCTGTAAAAATGGCAGGGGATGAAGCAACTCAGAAGGGAACAGCCGCCACAAAACTAGCTCAAGCTATTCAGGGAATGGATTTACACATGGTGTTCATTCCTTCTGTGATATCTGATCAGCTGCAATTGATCTCATGTGCTAACTTCAGCCCCAGATATTAAAAAAGAACTAGAAAGTCTCCTGGACACTAAAAATTTTGAACAAAGGATATATGCTCTTCAGACGAAGCCATTCTTTCTTTATCTATATAGGAAGTACCAAGAAAAAACAAAACCCTGCACTATTTCATGGTTAACACCTGCATCTGCAATATAGCATGAAACCCTGATCTCACTTACACTGGTGTAAATCTGAGATCAGTGCAACTGAGACTTGAATCAGGTCCTTCACCTCTTATTGTGTTACCTCTCCACTCTACCAATGATCTGTTGGACTGTTTCCAGCAACTGGCTCCATGCTTTTGCTGAGCCAAATGTGTGTATGGAACACCTCTTTCTTCTCGGTTTATCAGCTGCCAGCTGCTATCCCTTCTTAATCATCTTACCTAAAGACACATGTCTTTCATCCTGCTCACCAGAAGTGAGTCACCAGCAAAATTTGTAATCATTTTTATATACCCTAGTCATTTCCTCAACATTAACTCAAGCTAGGTGTCTGTCCAGAGTGTTTATGGTATATGTTTTATGACATAAAATTATACACTACCCTGCATATTTAACCAGGAAAGCAAGAATAAAAAATAGTAAATCTTCTAGTAGATCCCATAGTGGCCACTAACAATTAAACTTGAATTCCTCTGCTTCAAAAGCCCATTGACACCCAGCTAAAAAAGGAACTTTTTGGCAACTTATGACTACAGCTAGCTGTTAAAGCAAGACTTCTGGTTTGTGGGAGGGGAGGGGGGTTCTTTTCACTCACCTTCAGTTCAGGCTAGACCAACTCCTCAAACTTTAACATTTCCTAAGATTTGAAAATTCTGAGAAATCGTTAGTTTTGGAAACACTGACACTTCACAGACACATGCTGTCCAGGCTTCCAGGCTCCTAAGTCAACAGTAGAACGTGTTAGAGCCCTAGTCTGCCTGGCAGCCCTAGATCCTTGCACTCCTCAGATCTAGTGGGTCTGCCCCAGAGACAGGAACCAGGGAATCCTGAGGCCTCAGCACAAGAACCATCTGCCATGAATCCAATCCACTGGAAACCCAGCCCTGGGTTTGATCAAAGTTTATCAAAACAAAGATACTTCAGACAAAACATTTCAGGATGGACAAATCAGCACTTTCGTCTTTACAGCATAGGCACGGGGGCAAGCAACTTTGCTTTTGGAACTTCTGAAGCACTCAGGGCTTCACGGGCCCAACACCTGCTCTGACACATGGTAATTAGCACATGTCAAAGCAGATTCAATTAATCAGTCTGCTAGAGCGTGCTAATTAGCACACTCCAGCAGCCTTGGTGTCATGTGTATTCAGCAAGCAGTGGGGGTGCTCTAACCAAAGCTTGTTGAATAAGCTTTAATGTGCCTCTAGTCACCATTTTGAAGTATGGGATGCTGAATACATGAGACACTGCAGGCTCTTTAATTAGAGAAGCTCCAGACAGCCGCTCTAATTAAAGTGCCTCCCCACCCTGGAGCACGTGTAAAGACACCCTCAGTGTTTTCTGCAGTTCACTGACCTTCATGTTAAGGCTGTGCGAAGTTTTGGGCGCTGATCCAATTTGGAGGAGATTTGGCCCAATTCAGCGGCTGAATCTCGAAATCCAAATTGAACCAGGAGACTAATAAAAAGGTCTGAATTGATTCAAAGCTCTCTGAAGCGATTCAGAAAAGATTCAGAGAGCTTCAGAGATTCAGGCAGTCCCCACTCACTGTCACAGGGTGCTGGACCTGGACTCTGTGCTGGTAAGTAGGGAGCGAGGGGGCTGGAGGAGGGGGAAGGGGACCATGCGGGGACCCCCACCAGGCCCCATCCCCTATCTGCTCCCCCAGGCTCCCTGAGCACCTCCAAACCCTGCCTGATTTCCCAATCCCCGCCCCCCCCCGGCTGCCCTGCCTGGTCCCAGCTCCCAGCTCTTTAAAATAAATAAAAAGTAAAGCCCCCACTTTACCAGCTGCTGCTAGGTGGGGGGTGATCCCTGCTGCCGAGCTGTGTGGGGGGCTCATGGCACCCACTCTCCCAGCCCCCCCCCCTTTGGCCCCAGCTCCTGATTCTTTAAAAAAAAAAAGCCCTGTACTCACCAGCTGCTAAAGCAGACTCCAGGCTCCTGGGGGCTCATGGCAGAGCCTCCCATTCAGCGCGAGCCAGTGGGGAGCAGCAGGGATTGCCCCCTACCTGGCAGCAGCTGGTGAGTGGGGACTTTTTTTTCTGTTTCTTTGTAAAAAATTGAGAGCTAGGGCCAGGTGGGGCATCCATGGGGAAGGCTGGGATAGTGGGCAGGGAATGGGGGCTTATGACAGAGCACCCCAAACAGAGCAGGGCAGTGGTGGGAAGTGGGGATCACCCCCCTGCCTGGCAGGAGCCGGTGAGTCTGGGGCTTTTTTTTTTTAAATAGCCAGGAGCTGGGACTAGGCGGAGCAGCCATTGCCTGGGATGGAAGAGTGGGCAGGGGATGGGGCCTGTCCGATTCAGAGATTCAGCCAATTTGGCAATGGCCAAATCTGCGAATCAAACTCAGCTGAATAGATTTGGGGCAGTGATTTGAATCACCGAATTGAACTACTGTCCCCTGAATCAGCTGAATCCGAATCCAAAGTGAATACTAGCCGCTTCGCACAGGCCTACTCCCTGTGTCACCAGAAGTCCTCTGCTTCTTTCATAGACCTTCCTGCTTGTCCTCCAGCAATTCATCTGTTCTCTAAATCCTTCAGGACTTGAGGTATGAATCACTGAGAGGAATCTCATGGTCTGGGTTACACAGAAGATCACATCAAATTATCCAGAGGCATAACTGGGAAGTTTTGCATTCTTGGTGGTGGCAGCAGATGGGGCAGTGTTAGCCATGGGGGCAGCAGTGGTGATGGCTGCCATTCTTGTGTCCCCTCTCAGTCAGCACCCAGGGTTAGGGCCCTGCTACTGAGAGATTGGGGCTCTACTACATAAAGGTGTTTAAAGCCATGCTCAACGTTGTTGTCTGGTCTCTTGGTGTGTTACTGTCAAGCACCACTTTTGAATTGGTCTTAGATGAAGAGGCATTGTGATCCCATGGAGGACATAGTAGCCTGGCAGTCAAGAGAGCTGAGTTCTATTTCTGGCTCTGGCCTGCTTTGTGACTTTACATAAGTCATTTCATCAATTTTCTCCTCCCTTTTCTTTGTCTCTGTTCTTGGAGAAGGTGAAGTCATATAGTCAAGGGTGGAATCAGGCCCATTCTGACAAGCAGCCAGTAAGTAGGCATAGTATTATAAATAAATGCAGGAGCCCTGCTTACATTATAGCACAATGAGCAAACAAGCATGACTGACTGTTTCCAACTTGAAGACTGTAGGGAGAGGTTTAAAAGGAATTGGTGTCTGGATTGTTGTATCGGATGGGGATAATCTTCCAGGTATATTAAGTTCTGACAGTTTCCCTTAATTTAGTGGTTGGTTGACAGCTCTCTCTCTGTCACTCAAACACAAACACATGCATGGCTGAACCAAATCTTGCCTTTTCATCAGCTGGTTTGTCTTGTTTCTTTGAGAGACAGAGCACATTTAGATCCAGAGAGGTATGGGCCAATGGTAGGTTCAGAGTTTCTCTCTCTCTCTCTTTTTCTTGGACCCTCCCTCCCTGTTTATCACATATGGCAAGCTAACTGTCAAAAGAAAGAGCAACTATCTCCAAGCTTCTGTTGCTTTCAGAGCCACATCTCTCAGGCTTGCCATGTGTCTATTCCCTTTTCAGAACTTTTTGGGCAGTTCAAGGAACTCTCAATAAAGAATGAGGCTCTTTCTCCTAGGCCCTTTGAGAGGTCTCCTATTAGTCATTGGGATAATTAAAGGTTCCAGTTGCATTGCATTAGCACCTTCCATGTCATTAGAGTCCAGCTGCAGCATGGGAAGCATATATTTGTTGAGGCTGCCGCGCCAGCCAGCACTCCAGGAGTGAAGTTTTACATTTCATCACTTTGTAAAAGAAATACAATTAAGCAGTGTTCCCTGATCATATTGCAGCTCAGCTAGCCAGAAGGGCTCTGAGCACCAATCATTCCAGTGTCTGGACAGAGGCTGTATTGAAACAATGCTTTGAAAAGGTATTATGAACATGTTGTAATAAATCTAGGCCACCTAGGACTCCTGCTTTGTCACTGCTCTGTACTCAGAACTTCACAATGAGAGTGGCAGTAGTATTCAGGCCATTCTGCTCCCATCAGCACAGGGTATTTCCATTTGACTTGCGGGAGGTTCTTCATTCGTTACTAGTAGTACAGGTTCCATGATACATAGTTGAACAGTTATGAATCCATCCTGGAAAGGCTCGCAGAGACACAGTTCATTAGAACTCTGTTAATTGATGGACTTGTGCACTTGGTCTAATCAATAATGGCCCATTAGAAACCTGCATTAACCATGGAGAATGAGCCAGCTGCTATTAACAGTCTGCTTGATCATCAGTTTCTATCAATCTTAGGTATAAATATACGACTCCCATAGCATTTGAGCAGCTCACAGCCTTTAATAGGCTTATCTTCGCAACTTCCCTGTGCGGTAGGGAAGTGCTATAATCCACAGTTTGCAGACAGTGAGCTGCCACATGGAGAAGCTAAGTGACTTGCCCAAGGACATTTAATAATCCTATGGTAAATCAAGGTATTACATGCCTGTCTTAAGTTCCAGGATGTGTCTGATTTACCAGGCTATCCCTCTTCTCTCACTTATGTAGTTCAAGTCAAGGAAGCTTTTATAGATTCTTTCTTTTCAAAGAAAACATGAATCAAAGGGAGGGGAAACACATGTATATGTGGTCTAAATATTTTTTGAATAAACCCTTCTGCCTCTTCCCCTATATTACCTGACTGATATACCAAACCACTAATGGTGAAGACTTCCAAAAATATCAAATAGCTACATCCCAAACTAGAAATATTTCAAATCACTCCCCCTCTGTAAAGAGTTCTAGACCCCAGGTCCTGTAGTCTCTCAAACTCCTCTAACTCCTACTACCTCCAGCTCCAGGCACAAGGGAAACACTGATCACCCTAAGGGTTTGAGCACATCAGTGATAATAGCAGAGCAAAGACAAATGCGAATCTAAAGCCTGGACATGGCAGGTTAAAAGCCTGTTAGTTTGCTTAACAAATGTTTGCCACTTTGTGAGTTGATACGTGTCTTCTCTATCTTTTTGCCCCATGTGCCCAGGAAACACAGTGGAGTCTTTTAGTACTAATCCTGAGAACAGAAGGGCATTAAGGAAACACTGGGCACATTTACATGTGCAAATACTCCCAGGTCAGTTTACTCTAGAGTAAATTACATCTAGAGTACATCTACATGTGCAGGGACTTAGGAGCAGATTTGTTGTTTCTGGCCACCCCCGCCGGCCCTGCACCGGCCCTCTGCAGCAGCCAGGGGGAGCTCTAGGCTCCTCCTGAGTGCTAGCTCAGGGACTGGCAGGGAGCACAGGACTAGGAGACAGCTGTTTTCTGGCAAGGGCTGGGACATTGCTCCCTGCCACCAGGAGTAGTCTGATGTCAGGGCAGGCTCCACCCCCAGAGCCCAAGTGGGGACAATGACCCCTGCCCCAGCAGCAGGGACTTCCCAGCCATCACTCCATGACCAGAATTTGGTCTGAGAGATTAGGATCTCCCAACCCCAGCCCCACAACTGAGGAGCTCAGACTAGGAGATAAGGATCTCCCAGCCCCACCCCCAGTCACAGAGCTCAGGCCTGGTGATAAGGATCTCCCTACTCTGCACTCACAGAGAGGGAGCTGGGAGCTCCCTGGTGCCAGGGCAGGGGGATATTGTCCCCATCCAGTCTCCGGCAGCAGAGCCCACCCAGCAGCAGGCAGCTCCTGGGGGCAGGGAGCAATCTCCCACCACCTGCTGCCCAGCTGACCAGGAGCACATTTGCTCCCAGTCGGGGATTTACACATGTGCTACTGCTCAGGAAGTTATCAAGATGTGCTATTTGTATTTACAGGTAGCAAATTTACTAGTGATTAGAGCAAATTAATGTGCAGTAAGTGTTTGCACGTGTAGACAGTGATGTTTACTGCGCAGTAATTAGTTCTAATGTTGAGTAAAGCATCTCATGTAGATGCACACACCAACAAGCTTTAATCAGAGAACAGGCTCTGTTTCACCTTTTTGTCACTCTTTTATTGTTGACTCTCCCTTTTCCTGGAGGGGCCTTACATGGTCTAAGGAAAAGCAAAGGCCCTCTGTTATTTCCTCCTGTCCACAGCGACAGAACCCTGACTCCCCATTATAGCTACCACCATGAGAAATGCTGCACAGCCCCATCAAGACCTTGATCTGCCACAGAAAGGCACTGGTGACCAAAATGTAGGGCTCTCTTGTTTCTCCTGTACCCACCTAGAAACATCACTAGCCCTTCTTTCTTTGTGCTTTTTTTCTCTCTTTGCAATTTCTCTTTCTCTCCACAGTTTAGGCAGGGCAGGGGGACTGCTCCAGGAAGTCCAACCCTTCACTTTGCTGCTTTGGGTTTTGCAGGCAGTTGTGGCTTCAGCTGCTGCAGAAGGCGATGACTCGGCAGGTTTCTCCTGCCTGCCATGTTAGTCTATCAGTGTCTCCATCAATAGCAGACAATCAGACTGACAGACGGTGCAGCTGCTCCTACTGCAGCCACCAGCACAGTCATGGCTCCTCCCCTGAATCATTCTTTGGAAAGGAGTATAGAGCAGCCATTGCAGCTACACAGGGGACACGCATTTCCCAGGGAAAATTATGTCAGGCCCTGAGGGGCATTTTTGCCTCCTTCCTTCAGGGGCAGCACCTCGCTGAAAAATCACCAGGGACCTGCTTTCATTCCCAAACTCGAGTCCACCTGCGCTCGTTCCTACGTGCAATAAACATGCCTTTAATAAGGCAACGTAATGAGGGAGCTGCCCAATTTGGTGGCACAAGAGGGAAGCAGTAATGCTAAAGAAAGAAGTGGGAGCTGGAAACAATCCACCAACTCTGAGGACAAACAGTGCTGGGAAGTAATGGAGTTACCACTGGGCTACAGAAGTCCGTTCCCTCTGAAGCATGGGATAGAGTTTCCTGAAAGAGATATCAGTTATTAAACAGATACTGCACTTGGTCTTCTCCAGAAAGCCACTATTAGCTATATATGCAACACATTCTTTCTCAGGAGCATCCGTCTTCTTTAGCTTTTATGAGTTGAAATTACGGCGCGTAAGAGATGATGGTCAAGCAGTGATTCTGAACCAGGGTGTCCAAGATCCTTTTAAGGGTGTCATAGGGTGCTGTGCAATATTAGCACAGTCAGGTGTGCAAACACCTATGAAAGATTGACAAGATAAAACCCAGAAATTCCCATTAGGAATCCATAACATCAAAACCATTCTGACTGTTCTGGTCTTTCTGAGTTTTTTGCAGCAGAAGAATAGCTCTATTCTTTTTCCCTAGTCAAAAAACAAGTAAAAACTAAGAGCTACAATTTTCTGGGGGGTGTCTTGAGACTATTGTGGGATACCTTGAGTCCAAAAAAGCAAAGAACCACTGTCTTAAAGTATAAAATTGAGGACCTGGATACTGAGACTCTCCACCCAACTCCATCTAACTGTAGGTCACATCCCCTCTCAGTGCCTTGGTCTCATCACCTCTAACAGAAAAAATGGCTGATCTTTCAGAGGTATTGGCTGAATTCATAAGTGCTTACAAAACACACTAAGATATTAGATGAAACAGTTGAGACTTTTGGAGAAGTATCACTAATGAGGGAGGTGTAGAAGCCAATGGAAACCATCTTAATAACAATGAAGATTAAAACTATGAATTAATGCTTCATGCTTCCATAACAGAATATACCTAAAGAACAAGGGCATGATGCAAAGGCCACTGAAGTCAATGGAACTTTTTCCAGGTTCTGAGCTCTTTGATAGCTACATAAACATTAATGAATCAAGCTTCATAGCACTCCATCAAGATATGGCAACATCATTAACCCCAAATTAAAAATGAGGAAACTGAGGCATGGAGAGAGGAAGTGAGTCACATTAAGACATCCCATAGCAGAGACCGGAATAGTACTCCATTCTCATGACTGCTGTTCCGGACCTTTAATCACTGTTAGATGATGCTCTGTGTCTGTGCTTCCAAATTTCCAGAGGGGTATGGGTTATCTGAGTCAAACATGAATGCCAAGCTTTTTGGAATTCAGCCACCACTAATTTCAGTAAATTTGCTTAGATCCTGAGCTTTGGGATGGCATCAGTAGCTGTGAGTCAAGTTGGCCAGTCAAAGGAATAATTAATTGTTATGGGCAATTCTCAAAAGGTTTAGTGGTTCAGCTAAGGTAAGCATCTAGGTTTATCTCTAGCTGCGGTGTAGCTGTTCTGCAAACTGTGAACAGATGCTCACAAGAGCATTTGTCCTATAGTTTCGTTGTGCTCACTTTGTTTGTTGTGCTGTTTGTTATCTTATATTTCAAATGCAACTATCCAAGGCAGGGCCTGTCTCCTGTGTTACGTGTCTATTCAGTGCCTAACATCAAGGGCTGATCCTAGGCCCCCTAGGCATTAAATCCAAAACCCCCAAGATGATTTGGTTTTCTCCTAAGATTTCTCCTGCTTCTTGCTTCTTGACATACCCTTAAGACTAGCCTTCCTCATTGGGGTTGGATATTTCTGCTCATGACTCCATTTGCAACTGGGAAGTGCAAGAGTTCAAAACGCTTATAACCAGAATTTGCAGAATTGCTCAGCATGCACAGTCAAAGGCAGACTTGCAAAAGAGCTCAGATCCCATTTAGGCACCACAGTAAGCATCCTGATTTGTAAAAATGCTGAGCACACAGTGTGTATATTGGGTATGGAGGTCTTTGGGAAATCTAGCCCTGGATTCAGCTTCTGAGCACTTGAAAATCTGGCCCTTCTTCCCATGCCCACGTGAGAGCTGAGCTGTCTGGAAAATCTGGTTCTGACTTCTGAGTCCTGACCCTGAATTCTTGTGGGTGATCTGGTCTCACAAATGGCCTTGTGGGGTCTTCTGTCACTTGTCTGTTGATTCCAGAACAAGTGTGCCAAGCTTGGGGTTCTTGGCCTATCTGGCAGCCCTGCAAATTCAGCCTGATGGCTCCAGTCCCTGGACATTGCCTGAGGCCAAAGATTGTCCATCAGTCCCTACTGGGATTTTCCAGACCAGTGGGATGCCCAACAATGCATGTGGTTGGGTTTTTGTGTAATACGGTGTAATAAGATAATAATGTAATTTTGTGTAATAAGGTAAAATTGGAGTTTACCTTAGCTGAACCACCAAATGGTGCAAATTATAGACCTTGGCCAGGCTGTTCTACCCAGGAATTGACTGGGACAACGGAGAACCAGAGAGGTGAAACTGTCTTGTTAGCAATCTCCCAGACTTGCTTTACACAGCAGCTAAGCACAGCAGAGAATCTGGTCTAAGGGTCAAGCCAACATCATTTCCACTAGGGTCCTTACACAGATGCAGCTGACTAATGCTGATGCACCAACAGGAGCAAAACCTGGCTCTGAGCTGGCCTGGCTTGGTATGATTTAGAGAAGAGAGCAGGTGAACCTAATTTTAGGCCCTGAAGCCAGCAGATTGGACTCTGTGGTGAGCATTTCTATGTGGCTCAGTGCAGAGATACCTGGCCTAGCTCTGAACAAGCCAATTGGTCCTGCCCAAAACCCATCTTAGCTCATTTAGAACTGGAGTATGTGACTCTAAAGGGCGCTGTGTGCCATGGGCGATTGGTGTTGCCTTAGTCAGGGGGAGCACATGCCCCACAGTGACCAGTCAGGGACTAGGATGGATGGGGGTGTCTTGGCTCAATTCCCAGCCAGAGCAGGGTCTCAGAGCTTCCAAGACTTCTGCGGAGCTGGGAATTGAGCCCTCGCTGGAGCTGGTACTGCAAAGTCCACACCAGGGAGCCTAGAAGCCTCAATACCCTTGCCCCTTTCAGGGTTTCCACACTTGTGACTTCCCAGCAGCCCACCATATGAGCTAGCAGGATGTAGGTAGGTAACTTTCAGAACCCTGCCTATATCATATCAATGGCAACTGAAACCAATATGTTTTCATGAAACATTTTGATTTCAAGGACTTGCTATTTTCTGACTAAACCATGTTTTCATAAATTTCATCAACATTAGGGGCTGGAAGGGACCTTGTGAGATTCATTGAGTCCAGCCCCCCTGCCAGAGGCAAGAAGTCTACAGGGATCATATGATCCCAGCAGGATAAACATCCAAATGCCTTTTGAATGAGTCCAGAGTAGGTGCTTGCACCACTTCTGGGGAGAGTCTGTTCCAGACCTTGGACACTTGGACTGTAAAGAAGTTTTTCCTTATATCAAGTCTAAATTGGCCTTCTAGAAGCTTGTGGCCATTAAACCTAGTTATCCCTTGGGAAGCCCTGGTGAACAACTCTTCTCCCAGATCCTGATGCACCCCATTATATACCTATAGGCAGTCATCAAATCCCCCCCTGAGCCTTCTCTTCATCAGGCTGAAGAGTCCCATGCCCCTCTGCCTCTCCTTGTAAGGCTTGCTCTCTTGGCCTTTGATTATACAGGTGGCTCACCTCTGGACACTCTTGAGCTTATTCACATCCCTCCTGAAGTGAGGAGCCCAAAGCTAGACCCAGTACTCCAGCTGTGGCCTCACTAAGGCCAAGTAAAGCAGGAGGATGACTTCCCTGTTTTAGCTCAAGATGCATGGCTGGATGCATGCCAGAGTTTGGTTTGCTCTGCTGTCCACAGCATCACATTGGAGGCTCAAGTTCATCTTGTGGTCAATCAAGACCCCCAAGTCCCTTTCAGTCATGGTGCTAGCGAGCATAGCACCACCAAGCCTGTAAGTATAATGCTGTTTTTTTCTCCAAAGTGGAGTACTCTGCATTTCTCTACATTGAATGCCATCAGGTTTTGGTCTGCCCACTTTGCAAATGTGTCCAGGTCAACCTGTATCCCAAGCCTCTCCTCCAGTGTGACCACCTTCCCCCATAGTTTAGTGTCATCTGCAAATTTTGCCAGTCTGCATCTGATGTCCGAATCCAGATCATTAATGAAAATATTGAAGAGTACCAGCCCAAGCACTGAGACTTGAGGGACTCCACTGATAACCTTATACCACATTGATTTGTTCCCATCAACTAGTACCTTTGGTTCTGATCCTGGAGCCAGTTTCCCAGCCATCAGACCATGAGATGGTCAAGGCCACAGGTCCCCAGCTTGGTCATGAGGACATCATGGGAGACCAAGTCAAATGCCTTCTTGAGTCCAGATAAATGACATCAACCTCATGTCCCTTGTCCAGGTAATGCATCACCTGGTCATAGAAGAAGATGAGGTTGGTCAAGCAAGATCTTTCAGTAATAAAACCATGTTGGTTGGCATTCAGTAAGTTGCCTTCCATTAGCCTGTTGCAGATGGATCCCTTGATAATTTTCTCCAAGATCTTTCCAGGGATGGACATCAGAAGGATAGGTCTGTAATCCCCTGGATCTTCTTTCTTTCCTTTCTTGATGATTGGGACCACATTGGCTCTTTTCCAGCCTTCCGGTACATCACCCAAGCACCACAAGCTTTCAAATACCTTGGCCATAGGGCATGCTCTTTTAAGACTCTCGGGTGTAATCCATCCGGGCCTGCAGACTTATGGTTGTCAAGTCTCTTGAGGTGTTCTCTCACTTGATCTATGTCAATTGTGAGCCCATCTCCCAAGCCCTAGATGCTTTGCTTCCTGTCTGACAGTGTGAACCCCTTGGGCAGATGGAAAACTGATGCAATGTAATCATGTAGGAGATTGGCCTTTTCTTGGGCATCAGACATCAGCTGCTCCATTTGATCTCAGAGGGGGCCAATGTTGCTTTTGTTCTTCCTCTGACTTCCCACATATATGAAGAATGACTTTTCATTATCCTTGATGCCAGTGGCTAGCCTGAGTTTGGTTGCTGCCTTGGCTTTTCTGGACTGCTCCCTACAGGTACAGGCTAGTGCCGAGTAGTCCTCCTTGGTGATGATTCCAGTTTTCCATCTGGTGTAGGCTTCTCTTTTTTGTTTCAGGAGACTCAGAAGTTCCCTGTTGAGCCAAGGGGGGCTTCCCTGCCCTCTGACTATATTTCCTGAGGGACAGGGTGGACTTCCCTTGTGCATTGAGGATTGAGTTCTTTAGGAACAACCATTCCTCATGGACTCCCCTTCCTAGGGAGCCATAGTCCCTTACTGCCTGACTGACCAGTCTCCTGGGTTTGTGAAAGACCGCCTTCCCAAAGTTAAGGATTTCTGTTTTACTGAGGGATTTGCCCACGCCCACCCTGCGTTGGACAGAGAAAGTAATCAGATCATGGTCGTTGTCACCAAACTTACCCTCAATCCTCAGATCACTCACCAGATCATCGCCTTTGGCCAGAACCAGATCCAGCAGTGTCTCTCCCCTAGTTGGCCCATAGACCTCTTGCGTTAGGTACAGGTCATCACTGCGGCAAGGGAGTTATGGGACCAGTCAGACCTGGCCATGTGCTCATCCCACAAGATGTCAGGAAGGTTGAAGTCTCCCATGATGAACATACATTGGGAACGTGCAGCCTCAGCCAGTTCCCTATTGAATTTGAGAGCCAGTTCTTCTTTTTGGTTAGGAGGTCTGTAATAGACTCCCATGAGTATATCCCCTTCCCCATGTTCCCCCCATATTTTAACCCAGAGGAGCTCAAGACACCCTTCATGGTTAATGAATTCAGTTTGATGGGAAATGTACTGCTCCTCAACATAGAGAGCTACACCCCCACTCCTCTTCCCACATGATCTCTCCTGTAGAGGGTATAGCCTTCTATATCTATCAACCAGTTATAGGAGGAGTCCCATCAGGTCTCCATTATCCCTACAAAATCATAATCATTATCGATCAGAAGAAGGGACAGGTCCTCTTGCTTGTTACCTAAGCTCCTGGCATTTGTTTACAGGCAGTTGAGTCTGCCATGGGAAGCCCTAGGCTTCCTTATGTGATAGGAAGTAACCTTTCCTTGGGCTCTCATCTGAGTGGTTTCCCTTGGGCTACCTAAGCTGTTACTACTGTGATTGGCATGACCTGGGCTAGAACTGTTGATTGACTGCCTGTCCCTCAGTGATCTTGGTTAAAGCCCCATTGAGTAGGTCAGCCATTCTGGCCAAGAAGAGCTTTTTTCCTTTCCAGGAGAGGTGGAGGTCATCCCTTACCAACAGGCCACAACCTCTCTCACTGAAGTGCAGTGTGTGGTCAAAGAAGCCAAACCCCTCACAATTGCACCATCACTGGAGTCTTCTGTTCACCTCACCAATGCACCTATCCCTCTGGGGCCCATGTCCTGTGACAGGGAGGATCAAGGAAAAAATTACCTGACCCCTGAGCCCAGCCCCTAGAGCCCTGTAGTCACGCATGACCCAGCCAGGATTGCTCCAAGCCATGTCATTCGTGCCCACGTGGATGAGTAGCATGGGATGGTGATCTGAGGGCCAGATGAGTTTGGGGATCCTCAGTCACGTGATGGACATGAGCCCCAGAAAGGCAGCAAACCTCATGGGCTACAGGGTTGGGGCAACAGATTGTGCCCTCTGTCCCCCTCAGAAGGTAATCACCCACCAGATGGAACAGAAGGGCTATAGCAAAGCTCCTGACTAACACCTGAGATGGAAAAAACATGATGGGTGGTTTAGGGATTGAGACTAATGGCAGTAGAGGTCTCATCTGGTCCAGGAATGGGGCTAGAGCCTGAGAGATAGGGGCCAAGGGTGAGGAGCAGAACCCCAGCCAAAGAATGATAAAAGCAAGCAGGGTCACAGACCCATAACCTACGAGGAGTGAGAGCCAGAGTCAGGGACCCATAGTCCATGGGGAGCAAGCACAAGCAGGGTTGGGGACCTGTAGCCCATGGGGGGGCAAAAACAAGCAAAGTCAGGGACCCATAGCCTATGGGGGGTAGAGGGGAGGGGGCCAGAACAAGCAGGGTCAGGGACCTGTATCCCAGGATGGGTGACAATAAGCAGGGCCAGGAAGCCTGTAGCCCAGGAGGGCCAGAGTGTGCTGGAAGTAAGAAGTCTGAGCCCACAATGGGCAGAGAATGCAAGCCTAAGCCCACAGGTGGCTGAGATTGTGCGAGGTACAGAGACCGAAGCCCAAGAGGGGCCAGGATGGTTAAAGGCACTGGGACTGGAAGTCCTAAGAGTGGCAGGGACTCTTTCAGGCATACAGGCCCACACTGACAGAAGCTGACACTGGCACTGAAGGCCCATGGATAAGAGGGTGACCAGATTGGACAATGGGGCTTAGTGTGCAATGATCAGGGAGTTATTGGCACCATCTGCGAGGCTTGAGTATGGCTAAAATGGGAGATGAGGAGGCCATGTAATTAGCTCTTAAGGTGATGAGCAGTGACACCTGTGTTCATGAGTATGCGATCTCACCTGAGGAGCCCTGAGCAGCCTCCCTTTTTCCTAAAAGCATAGTTACTTCAAGTCTTGGCAGGTGAGTTGAAAGAGAGATTGCCCAAAGAAAGTGGAGGTGACAAGGACTGACAGGGCACTCCAGGGGTGTCACAGACACCCCTGGGGTGGGATTTCATTACACACAATTTGAGTAAAGATGGGACTGAGCCAAAACCCTGATACAGCCACCCTGAAACTTTGTGAGTGTTTAAATCCTCAGCCAGGCATTGCAAATGACTTCACCTGCCAGTACAACTATCCAGCCAGGTTAGATGTTTTTAGGTTCAGGCTTCCATTTTTTCCCTCCCTGGAAAAGGAGATTCATTTCTCTCTCTCTCTCTCTCTCCTTAGTCCCTCTCAGTTTTTAATAGCTTTTTGTGCCTTTCAAAAGCTTCCATCTGTCCCTGATGCCTGTGCCTTTCTCTGCATGGGGTTCCAGCTTATTATACACTAGTTTGTTACAGCTTCTGCTTCAAAGAGCCCCAGTTCAAAGGGTCCTAGAAGTGTTGAACAGGTCAGCACTTTAATGCTGATCTACACGTCTTTAGACAGCAGAAGCATTGCTACAGTTTTGTTCCTGGGGGAAAAGAGAGAATAGCTGGTTTGTAGAGTTTCCTTTGGCCTTAAAACAGGCCACAGGATTGGATGAGTCTTAGTGGCAGAGATCAAGCATCAAGGAACCCTGTAGTGGATGAGCTGTGGAAATGCATCATTATGAGTCATTGACTTGTTCTTAATGGGAACTGCAGAGTGATAGAGAAATGGAAGAAGGGCAAGGGGGGAGAAGTAGTACCATAGGGGATAATTTAATCTAAAATAATTCTAGCCAAGAATTTATTTCTAAGAGGCTGGTGAGAAAGTGACTTACAGTGCAGTTAAAATAGCATCCCAAAGAGATCTCAAACTCTTCCTGACCCAGAGGTTCCTTAGGCATCGGAAAAATTTTGAAGGATATTTTTTCTTAATTCTTTTTCACTTGCACATGGCCTGAACTTCCCAATTTTAGTTGAGATGAGTGTCAAAATCTCATGCAAAAGGCCTTTCTTGCAGCATTTCTGGTTCAAGAGGAAGCAAGCAGAAGCAGCAATCATCCTGTTCTGATAAATTCAACTCTGTTTTCAAAATAAAGGATGTTCAGACAGTCTGAAGAAGCAATATTCAAGGACTGGGGTGTCTATCTAAGATGATTCAAATGCCAAAACTTCCTTAAATGGCTTACTAATTTAAGGTACTTTGAAAATAAACCAGTTTTTGATTAACTACATCATTCTTGACATGGATTTAAGTGGAACTGGTGCAAATCCCTTGTGGAGTCACTGAGAAGAGAGGTTGGGCTTCATTCATATCTCCCTTTGACCAGCTCTCAGCTAGTGTGACTCCACTAACTGCAGTGAAACTATTCCCAGGGCACTACAGCATTGCTGTGGAGAGTATTTGCCTTTCTGTATTTAGCTGGCAGATACCACAGGGATGCCACAGAGAAAATAGAACGAAAGAACTGTCAGTGACCAAGGTGCACATGGAAGGGCTGAGTATTATGGCATCTATGTCACTGTGGGCTCTGACAGAAGTGATGTTTTGTCTCATGATCAGCCCCCTGAAAGCACTCTACAGACATGCCCTTACAGAAATGCACAGCTGCAGAGCACTTTAAAAGTGCCTGATTGCACAACAAATTAATTTTCATTACATGAGGGTTCAGATGAAGGTGCTCTAAAGCAGAGCACCTTCATTAACTTCTGTCAGTGCCTGCCCAAAAGCAGGGCTGGGCTCATGCAGCGTGGTCCTGCCTTTGGTGCGGTCTTAAGGATGGGAAAGGGAGAAGGGAGGGGAGGGAGCTCTATCTAGGTTTGCTCAGCCTGTGCTGGAATACAGGGGGGTGGATTGGAGCCCTCCCAAGGTGAAGGGGCTCCAATCCACCCACCCCACCCAGCACAGGCTGGGCAAACTGCAGACTGAGCTCCCTCCCCTTCTCTGCCCCACTCCCCTCCTGAAGACAGCACCAGAGCTGGGTGGGGAGGGGGGTAGCTAGGGGAGAGACTGCAGACACATAACTGGCTCCGAAGTGGAGCTTGATGAGTTACAGTGGGGAGCTGCATGTCTGTCAGTGCCCTGTAATACAGATCTTAAGGAAGACCAGAAATCGAATGAGTTGGAATTTGCCCCATGCCAACTGCCAGCACAAAGTATATGCAACAGTTAACCACAAATGCCCTATTGTAATAATTTAAGTGTAAGTTAAACAAACATTTGTCTGGGACATTTCAGGCAGAAGTCATTCAGCCTTGAGCAGAGGCTTGTCTAGATGACCTCCTGAGGGCCTTTCCAACCCTATTTTTCTGATTCTTTTAGCTGGGCCTGGGCCTTGTGCTATAGAGGGCATGTCTACACATGGCCATACAGCACCATTGTGACCTTTTGGAAGTACTAACCGACAGTGCAATAACAGCCCATGTTGCACCTTGCTGGCCGTGCATGGTTATTTTTAGCTGCTGTGTCACTGTAACTGTATAGTATAATGAGGGAGCACGTTATGGCGACATAGCTCCAGTGTCATGGTTTTCCCCCCATCGGTGCCACAACACCATAGTATATTGCTATGGCAATGTAGCATCACATGTAGATGTGCCCAGTGACTGGCATTTCACTTAAAGCAAGTGATTCAGGTCCTGGACAGGGGGAAGCGGGAGAGGACAAGGCTCCAGACAAACAGGCTGTGTTCCAGATGGCTTGGTGAGCCTTGGTAGAGAGACAATCCAGCACATAATTAAGCAATAACCCACTTCTTATCTTGTCTTGTTTCATCTCCTCATGTCTAGTCCCTGGGGGAATAGTATTTTCATTAGGCGCAGAAGCTGGTGAACTTTTAAAAGCAACACTGGCTCAATCACCATACTCCCATAAGTCTACTTTCTACTGTTTCAGCCAGCAAATATGAGCACTAGAGTTCCTGAAAGTTCCCATTATCATTACTCAGGCAGATCCATATCCAGGACAAACCTGCAAAACCTGGATCTTACATTTTGTTTGCAAAGCAACACGGTGAAGTCTGCTAAAATCCAACTTCAATTCAAAGAATAGGGGTTACTAAATGCACAGGTGCTCAGTTTGAATGCATGCATTCCCCTGAAGGGGTGCAACAAAAGTTCTGAAGTTTTGGGATCGGAATGACATTGTTCTTTGGCAAGGCAGTCTGTAAAATCACTCCCTTTCTCTTCCCTTATCCCCGCTCCTGCTGAGGTTTCTTTAGTCCCAGCCATCCTTCCACCTTCAGAGAAATACTCAGAAATATCTTTCCCTGTCTCTTTTTTCCAGGGCCTGGGTGGCATGCTCTCTTAATGCATCTGCCTGTTTACGTTAGTAAAACGGAAAGCAGCTTTGTTTATGGAAAAGATCTATTTTTGTGATACTTTTTTTCTCTCAGCTAAACTGACTTTTATCCAGGATTGCTCTTTGTTTTGGGAAAAAAAAATTATCGACATCTCATAACTCTCACTTGTAAATTGTGTCAAGAGGAAAAGAGGGGAATTCTCTTGGCATTAATTTATTATTTTAGGATTGCAGTACAGACCCAGAATCCTGAAAGGGTGGACTTACGAACTCTACATTGCAACATCTTGCTGTGTGTCCCCATGTGATGGGTTTTCTTACCCCCTCTCCTCATATACATCTAGAAAAGCCACTCCAGAAACAAAACCGGTGTTTCCATGATATAACAGGGGGAACAACAGGGACAATAGTTGGCCACTTCTGGGGGAGGATTTCAAAAGTGGCATCCCAGCCATTGAGGGTGTCTTTACACGTGCTCTGGGGTTGGGGGGCATTGAACTAGCTTTAGTGAAAGTGTCCCCCCCCACCATTTTGAAGTGCAGGGGAGCTGAATACACATGATATCGAGGCTGCTAGAGTGTGCCCATTAGCATGCTCCAGCAGACTCACTTAATCGAGTCTGCTCCGAGATGTCAGAGCAGGTGTTGGGCACACAGAATAATAGAAAGTTAGGGTTGGAAGGTGCCCTGTGAGATTAAATCAATTCACTGCTTGTCTGTCAGCCCTGTTGGCCTTTGATCTTGTCAGAGCTCAAGCAGAGCTTGGACAAGGATGGGAGACTCTCAGTGAACCAGAGTAGGACAGTGTAGTTGTCTCAGGACAACATGATGTTCTTCCCTTGAAGGTATTGCTGTACTAAGGGCAATGGGATCATTGCTAGTGGTTCCAGGTTTGGGGTTGGAAATGAAACCAAGGTCTTTGTTAGATACCAATCATAAAAAGCTGTGGGACAGTTTTCAATCAAAGCAGGTCTGAGTTCAAATTCTTTCAAATCCTCATTTGTAATATAGGTTTTCACAGTACTCTGCTTCCTTCTCAGTGAAATGGGACTAATACTTTCCTATTTCACAAAGCTGTATGTGGGAAGTCAGGCAAAGTCAGCTATCATCTGTACCTCACTGTATAAATACTAAGTAGAAGCCTGGCTCCATTGAAGTGACTGGCCAAGCTCCCACTGCTTCTAGTGCAGCCAGTATCTTGCCCATTAAATAAGGCTCTGCAGGATAGGAATATCTGATCCGCATTTCACTGAGAATAGTACAAACACTATGTGGGGGGGAGGGGGTCTGTATGTTTGTGCAGTATGTGTATGTGTAGCAGTGCTAAAAATGCCTATAGCTGAAATTATCTAAGGCTGTAAACAAACATCACATCCATCCCAAGATAAACCGTCCTGGAACAGAGTACAGTTATACAGATGTCCTTATCCAATGTCCTGGGATAAATCCTAAAAAAGTTTCCCAGATTATAGGTATAAACAGTTTATCCTGTGATATTTCAAACTATGTCTGTACAGTTATCCCAAGACTGCATCACTGAATCAATTACAGAAAAGTGGCACTGTGTTCAGCTGCTCACTGAAACCTGATTAGAAGGGCAACTCTGTGTACATGCCAACACGGGTGGATCTAGGCTTTTGAGAAGCGGGATGCAGATGGTGATATGCATCAGCACATGTAACACAACACATTTTCCTCCACTTAGAAAGAAACTAGAAGCTTCACTAATGCTAGGGCTATGTTCTTCAGCTTAAGACTGGAGCAAAAACAAATACAACTTTATTGAAATGAGTTAAAACAATCTGTAGGATGGCGAAATAGGAGCTTCATTACCAGGAACGGTTAACAGACAGCCAAATTGCAGAATAAAGGATAGCCTGATTTTTTAGAAAATCAAGACCATTGAAAAAAAAAGAAAAAGGCCTTTAGCACCTGTGGAATGAAGAGTTTAGAAGGGATTGACTAGATTACAATGAGCCATGAAGTCATTTGACTCCTTCAGCACTGCTTGACTAGAAAAGCTGCTTTCAAGCTGTAGGTGGAATAGAAATCAAAGACTGAGGTGGGGGTGGGATACAAGTGCACCAGTGAAACCCCTTCCTTCCCCCTCCTCACCTCGACCCACCCCTGTATGCCAGTTCTAAGATATTTTTGTTCCAGGACATACACAGGCACAACTTATCCAGGACAAATGCAGCATCTGTTCCTAGCCTAAGTCATCACATCAGCAATCCCTTGCAGTCAAGAATGATGGTCTTCCATGAGTGCTTTATCTATGGGTCCAAAGATGGCTTATCTGGGATAGACAAACTCTGTTGCAACTCAGGAACATGTTTCCATGCTAGGTGGGTGACTCTGGATTCTTGGTTCAGTCCACAACATGCAGTTTCTGCTGCTCCTGCTTTTCTGTCTCCTGCTAAGTATTGAGATCCTTGCAGCAGACTCTTCCTCCATTTGGGGTAGGCAATAGTCTCCCATTAGTTGATGTTGATGTTACATTTTTTTCAAGCTGGCCTTGAGGATGTTCTTGAAGGGCATTCTCTACCCTCCTCTTGAGTGTATGCCTTGACTGAGCTGCGAGAATAACATTTGTTTTGGGAATTTGGAGTCAGACATCCAGATGATGTGGCTAGCCCAGCAAAGTTGATGTTGAATGATTAGATGTTGAATGATTATTGCCTTGGTCCTTGTGGTGTTTGCTTGTGAGACAAAGCTAATGTTGGTGCATCTGTCTTCCCACTGGAATCAAAGGATCTTCTGCAGGCAGGGTTGATGGGACTTCTCCAGTGACTTGAGGTATCTCCTGTATGTTGTTCATGTCTCCGCTCTGCACAGTAAGGTGGAGATTGTAACTGCTTGATAAACCACGAGCTTGGTTTCAGATCTGATATCATGATCTTCAAATGCATCAAAAGGCTGTATTGGGACTTTTGAGGTGAAGTTGGATATCAGCCTTCTGAGAAAGAGAGCTTCCAAGGTATGGGAAATATTCAACATTCTCCAGAGTCTCACCATAAATCTAAGTTACTGAAGCTGGTGACTTCTCATTAAGAACTTGTTGATGGAGGACCTTTGTCTTCTGAAGGTTAAGTGTCAATCCCATTTTCTTGTATGCCTCAGTAAAGTCATCGATGATTACCTGAAGGTCTGCTTCTGAGTGAGCACACACACAGCATCATCAGTGTACTGGAGCTCAATGTATGTGTGGGCATGTCTACACATGTATTTTTGCAAGCCTAAACTTAATGTGCCTTTGGTTAAGGTGCATTAAGGCGATTTAGGCGCGTCTACACCTGGACACGCTAATGCACCTTAAGATGCATAAAATTTAGGCACAAACAGCTAAGTCACATTAGTACATGTGCAGATGTGCTAATGTGCATTAATGTGATGCCTGTCCATTGACATATATCACATTAATGCTAATTAGCATATCTACATGTGCGCTAACATGACTTAGCTATTGGCACCTAAATTTGATACCTGCTTCATGCAGGTATCAAAGTTAGGGTCTCATAACCTTAAATCACTATTCTTAAGGCACATTAAAGGCATGCACGTGTGGACACATGCCCTTAATGTGCCTTAAAAATGGTGATTTTAGGCTAAGCCTGCTTAGAAGAGGCATGGGTAGATGCTTCCTGCATGTACTACATTTTTAAAATAGCCCTTATGTTCAAAGAATGATATTTTAGGTAAAAGACAAGCCCTCAAAAATCAGGAAATGCCATTATCAACCTTAATTCAGTCCCATTGCTCCTATTCATCACAATATAGTCTTTAAGTACATAGTTGCACAGGGTTTTTCCACATTTAAATGTCAAAGTCTTCCTGCAAACCCTGGAAATGAATGAGCCCTTCAAAATAAAGGGGACACATTTTTTTAAAATGGAAAACATTAGGTGACCTAAATACAAGTTCCTTGCTGCCATTCCACAGCAATCAGACACAGTTGTAGCCAAAATGTGGACTATTAAGAGAGAGAATGAAAAAAATCACAATCCTTAATAAGGAATAATTAAGCCAGTTTATGTGGTACCAATTTTCAGATCTAATTTGTCTCTAGGGAGTTTGTATAAAGAAATAAGTATGACCATTCTTACTTAGGATGTTTTCACTAGGATCAAATTTTTAAATTGAAATGATTGCATTTATCCATGTTCTGAAGCACAGTACAGAAAAATCTTCCAAAAAATGCAGCATTGATTGAAGATACGAGATAATAAGACACCAGCTAGCTTCTGGCAGATTTCCCATTCAACACTGTAGATATGTCCAAGGCTATTTGTTTCAATTGAAATAGAGCAATCCTGGAACCCCTCCTGGCTGATATGCATACACATAGATACCAGCTACAGGCTCCCTACCCGCACCCATCTGTCACTGTGTGCCAATCACAGGAAACCACTAATATTACTCAACAAAAGGCTCATTATAGCTTCCTCTTTATCTACTGAGCTATTGTAAAGATCACAATATTAGGAATGGGTAGCTCAGAGGACAGGACATTTCAGGGGCTTGGTGAAGGGATAAAGTCTCTTCCATTGCTAGGTGACCACATCAAATCAAGCATGGCTTTCAGTAACCAACTGTTGTCACCATCACCCATGACAATATTCGTTCCTGCTCAAGATGTACCCAAATGTGGAACCAACGCAGAAATAATTGGCATTCAGTCCTCCCTGGCTTCATCTGGATTGTTCCCATAATTTCTTCCACTCTACTTACCTACCTACCTATTTATGTGAAGACCTTCTCAGTTTCCAACTCTCCAAGGATGGTACTCATCAAGTTGCATTTCCCAAGGATCACACAACTGCCTCATTAACTTTACTCCCAGATGCTTTGATATGGTATTCACTCAGCACGCATCCAGCTAATGCAGTTTGAAACTCAACAGAATGACGAGGTTTGCTACACTTTGAACCAGTTAGTTCAGGGATATGTAACCTATGGCCCACAGGCTTGATCCAGCCCACAAAGTGGTCCAATCCAACTTATACAGGTCCAGTCTGGTGGGGAGTGTCAGTGGCATGAAGCTGTGCCACGCTACCTCTCCCTTCCACAGTGCTTCCCTCCACTGGAGAGACTGCTGCCCCACTGTCTGCACTTACTTTCACTATCCACATCTACACATGCACTTAACTGCAGAGTAGGCTGTTTAGTTGCCGAGCAAAGTTTCATAGTTGGTAGGGTCAGAAGGGACCTGAGCAGATCATCAAGTCCGACCCCCTGCCATGGGCAGGAAAGAGTGCTGGGGTCAAACAACCCCGGCTAGGTGATTATGTAGCTTCCTTTTGAAGACCCCCCAGGGTAGGAGTGAGCAGCGCTTCCCTTAGAAGTTGGTCCCAGCTCCTAGCCACCCTGACTGTGAAATAGCGCCTCCTGATATCTAGCCTGAATCTACTCTCAGTCATCTTATGGCTGTTATTCCTTGTTACTCCAGGTAGTGCTTGGGAGAACAGGGACTCTCCCATTACCTGCTGGTCCCCCTTGGCCAGTTTGTAGACAGCCATCAGATCCCCTCTCAGCCTTCTCTTGTGGAGGCTGAACAGGTTCAGGTCCCGTAGGCTACCCTCATAGGGCCTGCCTTGCTGCTCTCAGATCATGCACGTGGGCCTCCTCTGGACCCTCTCAATGCTGTCCACATCCCTTCTGGGTGACACACTTCAGGACTGGGTGCAGTGCTCCAACTTCAGCCTGACCAGGGTCACATAGAGGTGGGGATTACCTCCTTGGACTTGCTTGTGATGTATCTGTGGATGCATGACAAGGTGCAGTTAGCTTTCCTGATGACATCCTCACATTGGCAGCCCATGTTCATCAAAGCAACCGTCTATATGTGTGACACTATTAGGTTCCAGTAAACTAATTTACGCTGTTGTAAGATAGTACTGTTGGGGACAAGTACTATCATACAGCGGGGTAATTAACTGTGATTAAATGCATGTATAGACATTGACCATGGATGTAAATTGCATCTGATCAGCCCAGCCAACAGAAGGCCAGACTCCTGCCTGCCACTTAGCCACATGGCTCTGCACTTTTAGTGTCCTTGTGTCCCAGTCAGCCCCTCCACCACCCAACACCACTACTCAGAGCCTGGGGCTGACCCCCTGTACTCCTGGCCCTGATATAAACTGCTCTGCTCTGGCTCAAATTCCAGCTGTCATGGGTGTACATGTAGATCCTGTGCTCAGGAATAGTTTACTCTGCCCCAAACTGCTCTGGAGCTTATTACTTTGAATTCATTGCACATGTAGATGCAATTAATTGCAACTGTAGAGGGGTGGGGATCAGTGGTCGGGGTGGAGACTTGCAGTCTTCGGCAGGGGCCAGGTCAAAGCGCATCCCAGCAAAAGGTTGCTGACCCTTGGTTTAGGTTGTAAACTATTTGGGACAAAGCCCTGATCTTAGTTGGCCCCTCAGAGCCCTACTGTACTATGCATAATGATACAACAAAATGGAGAGAGAAAAATCCTAGCCCTCAAGCAAAATCCCTCCTCTGAACTTTTCTTGGAGCATATGCTGATGATATATTTAATGTGTGGGGTTTCCCTGATTTACACCCTTGTAAAAATCGATAGTTGAGGCCCCTTTTCATGCTCAACTTTCATCTAAGTATAGAGGATATTGCATATCAAAGACAGCTGCACTAGCCACTTTAGATTTATTAGTAAATCCATTGAAAAAACATTTCCAGCAAAATAAATCTCAGCCTGCTGACTTCCTCCTATTCTTTACTTATCCTCTTATTGATTTTTGTCTTGGAGATTTAAACCTCTCAATTTGTTTTATGAGACACTTGTTGAACAGATGACAAGAAAAAAGACAGTGCTGGATATTTTCCTTAACAGTTTTAAGCAGAAATAAAGAGCATTTCTTTGAAATTAGTCTTGCTCTCATAACATGGAAGGAAGAATATATCTGACAAGCCCATTGCAAGGCTTTAGCTCAGCACACAGAGCAAGCTCACTGGCTGTCCACTGACACAGGTACGTGGCAGTTATGCCCCAGAAGCTCATTGACAAGTTGGACATGTAAACAAGCTGCTGCTAAAAATATTTAACCCAGGGGACACTGGATGGTTCATGGGTCTGGTAATGGAATACAGATCCTTTCACCTCTAGGCATCAGTTCAAATCCAGGCCATTGACTGAAAGTCATTATCATCTGATGGCTGATCAGCACTCCTATGGGAAATGAGTTGGTGGACTCCATTCTTTCCAGTAGGCAAGTGATCACATTGCTACGCCTGGCTGGAAGTCTGGGTGCATAAGGTAACGGCTGCTTTGCAGGAGGGACAGGTTTAAAGGGACAGGTTCCCTGGAGCTTTTTTCCTGACTGAGGGGTGACATGCAGGAGAACTGTACTGGAACAGAGACTTTCTGATCCCAACAGCTGGTGTCTTTACTCTGGCATGGCAAGACAGTGGATGGGCAAGGGGACTTTTACAAGAGCCGATTCCTCGTTAAACCTGAATCTGCCCCATCTGATGAATGGGGCAGCCAGGGAGTATTTTGTTCAAAAACTGAGTCACTGTAGTAGCTATTTAAACAGCCCCTCCTTAAACCTGGATCTGCAGAGTCTGAGGACTGAACAAGCTAAGGAAGCTGAAATGCCCTCAGTCTCTCAGAGGTGGGCCTTACGGAGCAGAGGTGACTCAGTGGCAAGCTGGTAGAGGAGAAGTTTGCGCTCCTCCTGCAGTCTTTAGACTGTAATGTGTCTAGGGTGGGGACCATCATTCTTACATATTTGTACAGCGCTGGCACAATGCGGCCATAGCCTGATTGTGATCTTTAGCTGTTAGCACAATCCAAATATTAAATAAGAATGGCTACCTTGCCATGTGCATCCTGCCAACAGACATTTTCACTCCTTGGAGCTGACAATCTGGCCCCTTTGACTAGGGGAAAGCTGAAAAAAGAAGGCTAAAGTATTATGTGCCAGATAATGAATGCACACTCAATGATATTTCCAACAGTTATTAATCCTTAGTCCCTAACCCCTAGATTTTCACATTTCCAGATGCTGTAAGTCCACTGAACCTTTCTGAAGGAGTGCTGTTGGCATTAAATAGAACACTCTCCTATGACAAGCTCTGGAAATAGGAGTAACAGTGAATAAGGGACATTTCCTTTAGTGTCTCCTGTTCCAAAGGACCCCGAACAGGATTTTCTATAGCTATTCCTGAGATGGAGGCTCTCCTCTAGAGCAAAGGTTCCCAGACCCAGGCTGCAGTCCGGTACAGGTTGGCTGCCAGACCAGAAGTGACCAGTGTGGCAAAGTGGGGCTCCCCAACTAGCCACAGTGCTAGTTTCCCCACTTGCCTTTGGGCACACCACCCACCTGTCTTACCTACCACACCTTGTTGGTAATTAAGATATTAATTAAGGTGGGAGGCTGCCCATTCCTGCCCTGATGCCAGGGGGTGCTATTTGTAGCTCCATTCCTCCCCTGCACCACAGCCCAAGCCTTGCAAATGGCATCCAGATGACACAGTGCTCCTGGCTTACTGCCAGACCAAGCTTAAGCCTCATTGTCAGGCCTGAGACACACTCACATACATGCTGCCATCCTCTCCCGAAGGCCTCTCACACTCCACCCTGTCTCACAAGGTCTCTTTCATGCATCGACAACTTATGCTACCTTGCTCCCTCTTGCAGTGGGCCCTTTAGACCATAGGCTTTGCTTGTTTGTACCTTAGGTGGCAGACATACCATCTTTTGGGCCTCTTCCATGACCCTCAGTGGGGTAGTGGCCAGCAAATTACCCAAACGGGTCTAAGCTTGACAGTTGCCTTCCAGGGGCAACTCTTTCTATATAAACATACTGGGGTCTCAGCCCTCTGGTTTCCCCTCCCTTCACTGGGGCTCCACACCACCTTCTCACTGGGGCTACCCCCTCAATAGGGCTCTACATCAACCACTGCCCCCCTTCACCGGGGCTCCACATCTCCGCCCCCTCGCTGGGGCCATCCCTTCACTGGGGTCATCATTTTCACCCCCTCACTGGGGCTCCACCCCACCCCCCTTGCTGGGGCCACCCCCTCACTGGGGCTACTCATCTCTGCCCCCTTCACTGGGGTTCCACACCACCCCCTTCACTCAGAGCCATGGGGCTTCCCTCCCCGGTGGGCTCAGGTGGCCACAGCCATGCCTGGCCCCAACTACCTCCAGTGTTACATGACCCACCCAAAGGGCTCCTGTTAAGGAGCCCCTACCCACCTCTCACCGGGGTGATAACTGGCCTAGTATTTCTTGGTGGCTCCCATGCCACTGAGAGCCACACCAGGCCACCCACTCCCAGCAGGGTGCAGTTTTAGGTCATGCCCAGGACCAGGAGTCTCCTAACCATCCCCTACAGCTCCTGCCCTTACCTCCAGGATGTTATGGAACCTTGTAACCAGCCAATGTTGCTCCCTCACCTACCAGCAGTGAATTGCCCTGTTTATATGGGCAGCCAGAGATCTAAAATGGCTGCCACAATCAAGCACCTGCTGGCTACGTGGCTCCACTCTTAAAGTAGCAGGCACCAACAGTGCCCTGCCACAACCGGCATACTGCAGACTGAGTATAAAAAAGGGTTGGCTGCTGGTCTGCGATATGCTGATCTGCATTTTGCTGGTCTACGGTCACTTCTGGTCTGCATCCACTTCCAGGCTATGGTTTGCCGGTCCACGGTCTAAAGAAGTTGGGAACCACTGCTCTAGAGCCTTCTCATATGTGCAATGGGATTAACCGCTTGGTTCAACATCAACTAGTATGACTTCAGTTCTCCTGTAAAACTAATAATGGCCCCCAATCCTATTGAGTCTTCTTCCCAGGGGTGAATTTCACATATTATAGCACAGTAGATTTATGAACACCTGGGAAATCCATTCAATGGTGAACTAAAGAATGAGGAAAATTTAAATCATAAAAGTTAAGTTATTCAGTTGGCACCTTACCTAGTTGTTTGTTTATTTTATTGCTTTTCAGATTACATGTAAGAAGAATCTTCTCAGCCATGGTGCTCCAGGGAAAACTCCAGCTTCACGCACAAAGGAACGTGATGTTGTTTTGTGAGCCTGGTGTTAATTTAACTTCAAAAATAAACCTGAGAATATGACTGTAAGAGAATTTAGGGGTCATGGATCCAATCCCTACTAATGGATATCATAGAACCACTTTCATACACTGGTCAAACTGCTGTTTAAAACAAATTCATTTTTCTTACCCCTTCACTCTCATTGGAAAAGTGTTCCAGAATCTCACTACTCTGATGACTAGAAACCTTCTCACTTTCACCATATGCATGGCCCAGTTGTTCTCGTGCCAACACTGTCCTTCAGCTTAAAGAGCTACTTTTCCTTCCTGGTTTTCACCCCTTTCTTGTATTAATAAAGAAAGTAACCATATCCCCCCTCAGCTTTCAATTTTCTGGGCTAAATAAGTCAAACTCTTTTAGATTCCTATCATCACACAAATCAGATTCCCATTAGCAGAGGAATCTCTGATAATTCTTTATGTGCTACAGAATCTGTTACTGTTTGAAGTATTCTGTCTTGAACATGGGTGAAACTGGCACGGTATTGTAGATAAGGTCTCACCTTGTACAACAGCATTAATACATCCTAGGATCACTTTGTTTAATCCCTGCCACATCAAATAGTCATGGTCCTCAACTAATGCCACCAGGACTGTCTCCTCTGTTATTTCCTCTGATAAACTCCCAGTACTCCACAGAAAGTCTTGTCCTTAGTTCCTAAGTATGTGATGGTATACTGCAGAATTTAATCCCTCTGCTATTACTTCAGTCTTCAAAGTCAACAAGTTCTTTCTGTAAATTATCCCAGTCCTCCCCATTATTAAGGATGCCTCCTACTTTTGTGTCATCAGCATATTCCAGTACTGTGGAATGCTAGTAAGTTGTTTGATACTCATA
Organism: Crocodylus porosus; assembly: GCF_001723895.1. NCBI lineage: Eukaryota > Metazoa > Chordata > Crocodylia > Crocodylidae > Crocodylus > Crocodylus porosus. The sequence goes on along the minus strand of NW_017728932.1, from coordinate 2,456,221 downwards.
ATTATAATGTATGAATATTCTTACTTTGGCTAAGAGCCATGTGATGAAAGTGGGATTCCTGAGGAATCCATATATCTTGACTTGGTTTATGGTTAGGGACCTACCAAAATCGAGGAGGCAGGCAGTATATTTTGTGGGCCAATCACAGGGCCAGCCACCATTTTCACAGACTTATCACAGCAGGGCCCCCCATGCTTCTGATTGGCTGAGGGGCCCTGGTGGCCTCTCCCCTCCCCACTGATTGGTTGAGAGGGCTGTCAGTCATGCAACTCTGCCCTTTGCCACTGATTGGCCAAGAGAGCTGTCCATTGTGCAGCCCCACCCCTCACCACTAACTGGTGGAGAGGGGTGGCAGCTGCATGATGGGCAGCCCTCTCAGCCAATCACCTGCAAAGAGTGGGGCTGGTCACCATCTGGGCTGCTGCCATTTGTGCCAGCAGCTACCTACCCCAGGCAAGCTGTGCAGCTAGGCCACAGCAGCCATACGGACCACTGGCTGCCACTGGGGAGCCAGCACTTTATTTTTTATAAGTTTTTGTGGGGTGGGAGGTTGCAGATTTCATGGGCATTGACCAATTTTGCAGACAATGTTTGATTTTGCAATTTCAGTGAAACCAGAAAACCACAAATTGAGTAGGTCACTAGTTATGGGCACATTCAAACTCTACTTCCTGTTTAATACACCCTCCATCCCCTGTTGCCCTAAATTCATGAACAAATGCCCAACTCGGGACATGTTACCTATTCTCCCATTCCTACTGCCTCTCACTCCTAGTCACTCCAGGCCTGAACTCATATCTTGTACCCTCCCCCTCACAACAGGACAGGAAGGGAGAAGACCACATGCAAAATCTTGGGCACTGTAGCTGAAAAGCCCAATCCAGTAGACCCACATTTGTTTGTACCAGTCCTGAAAGGAGCTTCCATGGCTGTATAAGGAGTGATTTTGTGTCCAGTGAATGAGTGTGAGCATTTTACACTCAGAAACAGAGAGGTCGTAGTATTACAAAGAGACCATCCCCCACCGCAGTTTTTGGCAGTCCTTGGAAGGCCTCTTTAGAAGGGACTAATGGCCCTCTGGGACAGGCCCACTTCTGCCAATAACAGTAGGTCAAAAGTTAAACTGAACAGAGAAGAATGGAGACCGGATAAAATACACTATAAATCCTGACATTCTAATTGAGAACTGTCCAATGCAAACTGCAGTAGGGTGTCTGTTTTACCTCAGTTCTCTCCAAAGGGGCTGGATCCTGCTCCCTTTAACGGCTCCGGCTGTCCTACTGACTTTAATGGGACTGTTCACTTGATTAAGGTAAGCAGGAATTGAACCTATAAAGTCTCCTTGAAATGACTTGCAGTAGTTTGAGAGTTAATATGATTTCTCTCCTGGAGTTATATGAAAAGGAAGATATTTTGGTTCTGCAATAAAGAAATCTTTATCTCAGCCTTCAGAGAAAACAGATATGGCCATTTGATGTGCGTTTGTGTTGGGGAGAGAGTAGGAGGAATGTTGCACGAGGAAAGGCTCTCACAAGAACTATAACCTGGCAAGGGAATTTCTTCCTATAGAAGAACACTAGCATTTTTCACGTCAGTGAAGAGTGCCACATGAGGGTCTAAGAAGCTCGTAGACATTGTAACACTGCTGCAGGGAGGAGGTATATGGCCTCCGTGTTATAGATTAGCAAAATCGAAGCAAAAATAAATGAAATAACTTGCTCGAGATGATTCAATAGGTTAGTGGAAGAGTCTATTTGAAATTAAGAATCTTGATTTCCAGCTTCTGCCTTCCAACCAGTAGCCCTAGCAGTTTCCTTTGCTTTGCCGTATGCATGCCTCTCTCACACACACACATCCCTTCCCAATAGTTGGAATAAGTGCAAAGTCAAAAATAGAAGGGTGGAACTCATTTATTCCTTTGCTTGTATATTAAACATTAGCTTGGTTTGGTTGAGCAGTAATTTTGATATTTATATTTTAATATTGATTTTAACGTATTAGAGTTATTAATTTCAGACTTCAGTTTTTCCATTTTATGAAGAAATGTGTAGATGCTGAAACAAAACTACCTATCATGGGAGCAGACCATTGTTATTGCAATTCACATCCAGGCAGTTCAGGAGAACAATCCTGCCACTTTTGAATAAAGCAGCCTTTGATTAGTGTTACACCTTCGAGCACTTCTCTACATAGGAAACTTTCCAAAAAATGTATTTGAAATTATATCCCTCTACCCTGAGCTAATTTTTTTCAGCCTGGTTAACGTCATAAAATGTATCATGAATATGTCCTTTGAAAAAGATGCCAATTCTGTGTTGCCTGTACAGTGTATACGTGTTACTGCCGAGAAAATTGCAACTACTGTGAAGAATTTACACGCCAGAGAAAAGTGAGAGGGTTAAGTAAGGGAAAACATATACTGGAATGCCATGGCATAACAAATCTATCCCTAATCTTGAAAGCTCCACGGTTCATAAGTAATGAAACTAAAAGTGAATTATTACCTCTTGCACTCATAATTTACAGGTGTGTGTATATTATCTTACAGCATAAATATTCCATTTAGGCTTTGTGATTATGTTTTTCTCAATATAAAAGTAATATTTGTCACATGTCCATAGCTGTATCAGCAGTTGTGAAATACTGCTTCCCAGAGCATGTTTATTGAATAATGTAATATGTAAAATTTAGGATTATTTTTCTGCATACAGACATTTTCACCATTCAAAAAAGGTCCTTTTAATTTTTAGGGCTACAAAGTCTGCTCCCTTTATTCCTGCCCTTTAGCATCTTACACACCATGTTCTTATAGACAAGGAAGGGGGAAAAAAAAACATTCCAGTGTCTAATAAATCTGAAATCCATCAGGGCCGCAGAGCACTCAATCTCCTTCCATGGCTCAGATCATGTTACATTCAGCAGCACAACAAATGCACTTTGTGCACAAACGCCAATGGATTAAACACTTTCACTCATTTTTCCAGGGTGGGAACTGGTTCGGGTTAATTAATATTTTTTTGTAGTGTTTTGAGAATCTGTACCAAAGAACGGAGTAATGAAACTGATCTTCGCGCAAGAGAAGCAACATTTGTAATACAATACATGCTCACAAACAGGATTTTAGCACTGCTGAAAAGTACTTTATGATACTGCACCTACACAGCATGTGGTGCATGAAGCTGTGAAATCACAATACCTTTTGTTTTCCTTACCTTGCCATGCCACGCCGTGCCATATTGTGCTTTGTCTTGTGCAGTCTACTTTTGTTCTTTCTTCTTGCATTTCCTAAATGTAAAATAAAGCCTTTTATGAGGGAAAAGCAATATGTCGCTTCTTTTGGAGGCAAATAAAATGTGAGGAACTATGTGTTTAAAAGACACCAAAGGCCAGTTTTCAGATGCTCAGCATCCACAACCAGGGGCAGATTTTCAAAACAGCTCCATTCACATCTATGCACCTACAGAAGGAACACATTGTCTTCAAAGTGTCCAAACAGCTCACGGTTTTACAGTAACACTTTGACACCTCTGCGCTGAGCTTCTTTGAAAATTGGGCACCAACTTGGGGAGACAAGTTCTTCTGGAAGTTCCCCAGTCTGCTGCCTGAAGACCTGATGTCTCAGTTTCTGTGCCTGTAAAATGTGGATAATAATAATAATGAGTCACCTCCTTATTAATGAATGAATACTTCATCAATATCTGGAAGTGTCCAGATTCTTGGGTGCCAGGTACTAAATGTCATACCCTGTGCAGCTTAAAAATGACCTTCTCATTAGACAATATGACTGCGTGCAGATATGCGTGGATGTTTGGTTCCCTGGGTGGGGACAACTAGCAGCGGTGCACCTTGTGCCACCACTAGTTCTCCCTGGGGAATGCCTGTGCCACATGCACTCTGGTGCACGACAGGTTACCCTGGGTGGGGTAGGGAGGCTGGGGCAGCACTGAGCTGGCACCAGCAGCCTTACCTGGGGGCCACTCGGGGCTGCAGCAATGGTGATCCTGTTGTGCAGACCCTGGCCAGCAGCAGAGTGCGGCTCTGGCTGGCCAGGCTCCAGCTTTGGCTAGTGCACGTTGCCGCCGCATGCACTGCTCCACTTTTTTTCCTGTGGGCATATCCAGGGGTCAAAAAAACCCTCCACACTGCTCCTTGGCAGCGTAGAGAACAACTGAATGGGCAGTATGTGGCACCGCAGATGTGTCTGCAATGCCACATAGCACATGGCCACACTTGCTTGGACGCGCGCGGCCTATGAGTCTGGAACCAAGATACATTCCAGGGTACGTAAGGAAAGGCAAGGATGTATTTCATCGTATTCTTGCCAGATCCCTCCCACTGCTTTCTTCTGTGTATATGTCCTATTAATGGCATACTCAGAGGATTCAGAGGGCTACAAAAGCCTGTACATTCTCCCTAATTGTAGGAGGCCAAAGCTTTGGATTGTGTTAGTGACCTGAGCAATATATGAGGCTACTTTTGCTCCCTTCAGCTCATGGCAGAAATATATAATGCAGTAAATTACTTACAGGGGAACAATGGGCTTCCTAGTACAACTCCTCCTTTTGGAAAAAAAACCCCGAATTACTGCTCACTGTAAAAAAACTGCTATTGTTGATAACAAATTGTAAGTGACAATGGTAAAGTAGCAGGGGGGAACAAATTACCCCAGGAGAGAGGAGCTAGTGGTCACCTATTGCTCCAGGAAACCTTCATTTACAATACGAGCAGCATCTCTGCTACAGCTAGAAGGAATCACCCAGCTAAGTGGCCACATATTAAGGCAGAAGCCTTTCCTGAGAGCTGCAGTCCCCCGTAAAAATTTCTTCAACAACAGTTGAAACTGTCAGTAGTTTAGGAAAGCTAGAGGTATTGCAGCCATTTCCTATCAGACAGTGACTCTACAGGCAGGGTGGGGTAATAGGAAACTCTCAAGTGACTTAGGTTTGATATTTAACCTGACATAATTATCATTAGAGCTGACTGAAACTTGGAACTACTCCTCTGTGGGAGATTCTGTCATTTTAAATTTTGTTTCTGTCCCAAACTGGGATGAAAAACAATGTTTTTCTGAAAAGAAAAAATCCCCCTGAATTTGCTTTCAAAAAGAAAAACTGATTTTGCCTCCTAATTTATCAAACAAGATTCAAATTTGTAAAAAAAATCATTTTGAAATGAAAAATGGAAATGTCCCAATCAGACGAGGTCAACATGAAATAGTTTTACCTTATTGAAACAATTAATTTACTTTTCTTTTTTTTCCAGAGCAAATATTCATCCAAATTGACACATTACTCTGCAGGAGGAAGTTTCAATGTTGATAAGTTGACACATTACCCCTCAAGAGGAAGTTTCAATGTTGATTAAAAAAAGCATTTTCCACCAGATTAACATTTTATCAGAAAAACTTTCCATTGCTTAATAAACTTCCAGGGCATATTTTCCAAGTTCAAGGAGGAGGATCTATTTATTGTTTTCTCTATCATGAATTTCTCTGAAGAAAAAAAACATACTTGCAACAAAATAGGCACTTTTTTGTAGGGCCTACTGTATGCTTTATTTTTGCTACAAAACCAGCAGTGAAGCCCAGGAAGAAACCCCTTTTCTTTTAGCTTTATTGAGATCCTTGATCATTCCTGTCGACTAACAGGGTAATAAACAGAAATGCCTTTGGAATGATAAGTTCCATTAGCATCACAGGGGAAAGGTCATTGTTTGCCAAATTGAGGAAGACAAAACTGGCATGAAAGCGATTTTACGTTCAAGCGTTTCAGAGGTGATTAAAAGTCCTTTCTTAATAGCAATGGAGCTGGAATGGTTTGTTACTGAGCACACAGACACTACATTACACTACTTATACACATACTCAATGCAGGGACATAAGGAGGAAAGGCAGAAGGTTGCTGCTATGTATTTTTTTTATACCTTTTGATGCTTCATCCCTGCATGCTAAACATATAATAAGATACGTTGTTTTCTTGCCCTGCAGACCCACATGACCAAAGTGAGGGACATTAGTAAGTGTTAGAAAAGTATTCAAGTGTGAAATGAATTTCTCAAACATTAATAAGTATTTCTAGAACCTCAGTTTCATAATTTGACAGTTCCACAGTTAATAAATCACTGCAAAGGAAAGTGTGATAACAGCAGAGCAAAAGGAAGCCTGGATCTATGAAGTGCAACTGAGGGGTAAGTGAAAGAAGTATACTGATGACCCCGAATTTACTCTTTGGTTTTCTGAGCTTTCACTCAATTAAATTCAGCCCTCTCCTCTGAAGACCTATTATATGCATTTACCTTGCATTCCTAGCTGTTGTTTTTTTGTAACTCGGCCTCTTTGCCAAGTTATTTCCATGATTTAAGAAGCACCAATTGAAAAAAATGCTGAGATGAAAGGATCATCCACAGTAGATGCAAAAGGGCTTTCTAAAAAGGTGGGTTGATTTTAATTAACTTTCTGAATGAAACAATTCAGGACTGGAACAGGCACTCTCCAATTAACGCTCTTTGGCCTGCGTCTGAAAAAGGGAATCAACTACACAAAGCAATGTAACAAAGCATTCAGTGGAAGGGAATAGTCACTTGTATTACAGTTGCATCTAGACACCCCAAACAAGACCAGTCCTCACCTTGATATGCATTGTAAATATTAGGGCTGCACGAAACGTTGGGTGGTGATTCGATCCGGAGAAGATTCGGCCCAATTCGGTAGCTGAATCTCCAAATCCGAATCAAATCAGGGAACCAATTAAAAGGTCCGAATCAATTCAAAGCTCTCTGAGTCTTCCAAAAAGATTCGGAGAGCTTTGATGATTTGGACAGTTCCCTGTGGCTGTAGAAGTACTAGGGGCCGGGGAGAGGGAGCTGAGGGAGGGGGGAGGGGACTATGGGGGCACCCCTGCCAGCCCCAATCCCCTCCCTGCTCCCCCAGACCCCCACCCACTCCCCCAAGCCCACCACGGCTCTCCGGCCCACCCCAGCTCCCAGAGCTTTAAAAAAAAGCCCGAACTCACTGGCTGCTGCCGGGTGGGGGGCGATCCCTTCTGCCCCACGCTGCATGGGGGGCTCTTCCATGAACCTCCAGACCCCCTTCTCACTCCCCCAGGCCCCCCAGAGGTGCCCTGCCTGGGCCAGCTCTGGCCCTTAATGAAAAAAAAAAACTGAGAAAAGGCCCAGGACTGACTGCTCCTGCAGTGGCCTTGGGGCTTCAGGAGGCTTGTGGAAGAGCCCCCCACATGCTGGGGGGCAGTGGGGATTGCCCCCAGATGGCAAAAACGGTGAGTCCGAAGTTTTGCTCTTTTTTTTTTTTTTCTTAAAGAGCCAGAGCCATGGCAGGCAGGGTAGCTATGGGGGGACTGGGGGAGCAGGGAAGGGTCCAGAGTCCAGGTGCAGAGCCCTCCATGCAGCGAGGGGCAGTGGGGATTCCCCCACCCCAGCCCGGCAGCACCCAGTGAGCCAAGGCTTTTTTTTTCAAAGTCCCAGGACCTGGAGCGGACCAGGCAGTCATGGACAGGGCTGGGAGAGCGGGCAGGGGATGGTGATTTGGAGATTCGGCAGGAGCCAGATCTCCAAATCAGATTCAGCCAAATCGATTTGGGGCAGTGATTTGAATCACCAAATCGAATTGCTGTCCCCCAAATCGGCCAAATCCGAATCCAAAGCGAATACTAGCGGCTTTGCACAGGCCTAGTAAATCCCCCTAATAAGAGGCAGCCCTTTACCTCAAAGAGCATGTCTTCACTGCACAATTAACGAGTTAAATGTAATTGCCATGTTACACCTACAATCTGCACCCCCAAATCCTTCATGTGATGTGGTTGCACTTTTGCCTTGATTTAGCTGGCCTGACAGGAGTGTAGGGTAAAGTTCAAGTTAACACAACTTGTCAGTTGTTAACACAACCACTCTGTAGGGTGAGCACAGGCCTGCACCGTTCAGCTGTGACTAGCTGTCAGATTCCTTCCCTACTGTCTGACTCAAGAGGACGGACAAGTTCTCCCGCAAATCTCTGGGAAAGAATTCATAAAGCAGCTCAGCTGACAGCAGGCTTATGGACTACAGCAGTCAGGGCCAAATTTACCCTTTAGTGGGCTCTAGGCAAACAAACTCATGGGCCCCTACTTAATGCTGTTTATTTACATAACTTTTCTCATTCAATAATTATAAAATGTAAAATAAGCACAACTGGGCCCTTTCCTCACTTAGAGCCCTAGGCATCTGCCTAGTACGTCCATCCATTAATCCAGCCCTGACAGGAGTGGCGGCCAATCTTTTGGGCAGGTGCTCAAGTTCAGCCCTGTGCCGTCCCCAGGTACCACTCTGATTCCCTGCCTGATCTGCTGTTCTTTTTTCTGCTCCTTGCACTGTACTTCCTCCCTGATCTGTTGCTCTGCTATCTGTTCCTTGTCTTATACATGCTCCCTGCTCCCTCTCCAATCTGCCACATGCCACATAAAGGCTTCCAATGTCACTTGTGGCACACATGCCACAGGCTGGCCACCCATGCAGTAGGTGATACAGAGCTATAACAGAGCAGCAACCCCACACCAGGGCAGTGCTGGCAGCTATATTTGTGGTCCCTCACCCTCTTAAGCAGGGGCAAGCAATTATTTTGGATGGAAGGCCACTTAACAAGTTTTGGTGAGCTGTCAAGGGCCTCATGGGTAGCCTCCCTCCCCACCCCCTTTTCACCATGGGAGGAGTGTGGGGGGTCCCACCTGGGCTCCATGCTGCCACCACCCCACTGAGCACAAGCTCTGCACTACTGCCAGTCCCAGCCCTACGCTGCACACTCCCGCCCAGTTGCAGCTCCACCACTGCCATTTCCCTACCTGGTGCCCAGAGCCAGCAGGAGACTGAGGAAGCAGGGCAGGTCCCCAGAAGCTGCAGCAGTGGCAGCAACAGCCCTGCCCAGAAACTGCGTGCTGGTCGGGCAGGGCCCTTCTGCCCACGAGGGTGGGAACGAGGCACAATAGAGTATGTTGGGAGGTGTGTACATGTGGGCCAGATGAAAGTGCTTTGCAGCCTGGATGCAGCCTGCAGGCCATATTTTTCCTGCCTCTCCTCTAAAGGCAGTTCAAGCTCTGTTCTATAACATGGGTGCCCACCCTTGTCTTAGGCTGATTAGGAGGAATAACTGAGGTGAATGTACAGGGAAGAGTTACCCAATGAGTTTACAATTTAAATTAGCAAAAATGACAAAGGAAGGAGGGAAAACAGAGAAAGTGACTTGTCAAGGGTCACAGACCAAGAAGTGAATGTTACCTTAGTACAGCAGCTCATGCAATAGGGCCCTGATCTCAACTGGGACCAGTGGATGCTCCTATAATACAAATAAATAATAATAAAATCATAGAATCATGGAAAACTAAGGTTGAAAGGGACCTCAGGAAGTCATTTAAACCAACCCCCTGCTCAAAGCAGGACCATCCCCAATTAGATTATCCCAGCCAAGGCTTTGTCTAACCACGTCTTTAAAACCTCCAAGGATGGAGAGTCCACAACCTCTCTGGGTAACCTGTCCCAGTGTTTTCATAGATTTCGTAGATTTCATAGACATTAGGGCTGGAAGGGA
>NW_017728932.1:2393820-2446550 GCF_001723895.1 Crocodylus porosus | reverse complement strand
GACTGATGAAAGACTGATGCACAGTACCTATTTAACAGGTTGGCTTTTTCCTGGGTGTCTTACTATCCTCCTAGTGAGAAAATTCTTTCTAATATCTAACTTAAACTTCCCTTGCTTCAATTTGAGACCATTGCTCCTTGTTCTGTCATCTGCTACCACTGAGAACAGATCAGCTCCATCCTCTTTTGAACCCCCCCTTCAGGTAGTTGAAGGCTGCTATTAAGTCCCCTCTCAAACTTCTCTTCTCCAGACTAAATAAGTCCAGTTCCCTCAGTCTTTCCTCATAAGTCATGTGCCCCAGCCCTTGAACCATTTTCACTGGCCTTTGCTGGACTCTCTCCAATTTGTCTGCATCCTTTTTGTAGCAGGGGACCCAAAACTGAACACAGTACTCCAGATGTGGCCTCACCACTGCTGAATAGAGGGGAAGAATCACATCACTTGACCTGCTGGCAACACTCCTACTGATGCAGCCCATTATGCCATTAGCCTTCTAGGCAACAAGGGCACGCTGCGGGCTCATAGTCAGTTTATTGTCTACTGTAACCCCCAGGTCCTTTTCTGCAGAGCTGCTGCCCAGTCAGTCAGCCCTGGGCCTGTATTGGTGCATGGGATTGTTTCATCCGAAGTGCAGACCTTTGCACCAGTCCTTGTTAAACCTCCTGAGATTCCTCTTGGCCCAATCTTCCAATTTGTCTAGGTCTCTCTAAATCCTAGTCCTACTCCCCAGTGTATCTACTACTCCCCGCAGCTTGGTGTCATCTCCAAATTTGCTGACGGTGCACTCTATGCCATCTTCCAGGTCATCGATGAAGATATTGAACAAAACCGGCCCCATGACCCACTTGATACTGACTGCCAACTAAACATCGAGCCATTGGTTACAACCTCCTGAGCCTGATGTTCCAGCCAGTTTTCTATCCACCTCACAGTCCATTCATCCAGCCTCTACTTCCTGAGCTTGGCTGCGAGAATATTGTGGGGACTGTATCAAAAGCCTTACCAACATCAAGGAACACCACATGCACTGGTCTCCCCACATCCACAGAGCCATTCAGCTCATCATAGAAGGCAATCAGGTTGGTCAAGGGCATGACTTGCCCTTGGTTAATCCATGCTGACTGTTCCTAATCACCTTCTTCTCCTCTAAGTGCTTAGAAATCGATTCCTTGAGGATCACTCCATAAGCCATATATGTGTAGTACATGTCATATACATAATAACAAGTCATCTGATGCCATTTATGGAATATTTGAGGAATGTTTGTGCCAGGAAACTCTTTCACTATACATGTGCATGGAAAGGAAACACAAAAGCGACACAAACACGGGAAGATTGAATCCGTTTAACAATTGAAAGAGCCTTCTCAGCTCTGACAAAGCCTGACTCATATACAAAAGGGCCCCACGTTTTGATCTATAATACAACATACTTGTCGATTCCCACAGCTCTTCTCAGTCCGCAGTTTTGGAAGCCCAGCTTACTGTTCAAAAACCATAGCTGTTCATTACTTTTAATAGGTATCAAGATCGTCTACCAGGCATCAGCAGATTCATTATTGTTCGAGGCTTAGAACTACAACTCTTCTGTGCCATACACTGCAAGAATGCAGCAGCAATACATGCACACTAATTCGCTCACTTAGGAGTGAGACTGGTGCAGCCACAGGAAGGCAGGCAGAGCATGGAGAGGGAATGGGAAATAGAATAAACTTGAACTTGAAAACAATGCTTCCCTCTTTCTAGCCTTTTTTAAGCTGAGTGACAGTTTCTGGGGTGTCCCTGAGGCTTTGTAAAGGATGGAGGTTTGGTGTCATGTGTCTTTATTGTCCTTCCAGTGGCATATTGAAAGGTTGTCTGCAGCAGACTATCCAGCAGGGACAGTTCATCTTGCGTCCGTTTGATTTCTTGCTGAGTCTTTTCACCTGTGGTGAGAGTGGAGCTGGATGCAGTAGCTGCAAGCTGACATTAACCAGGCAATGGTAGGATTGAGGTGTTAGCTTGGTTTTACCAGAGAACAAGCATAAACCAAAGAGTTGGAAACCAGCTGCCTAAAATCCCGTCCTCTCTCAGGGCAGAAACTGTAATTTGTTTAACTCTTGTGATGATGGCACTAGTCACCATATATGCTTGTAGTCTAAGTAAAAAATAAACAAGATTTTAAAAAAAGATATGACAGAGCAAAACCAATGACTCAGGCCCAGTTTTACTCCTTCTGAAGTTCACCCTTCCCCTTTCCTTATTTTGCCATGACTTTCACGTGTTCTTTAACTGCAGTGCAGCAGCCTCACAGCCCACACTACACACATACTGGGCAAAGAATTGCACGATGAAAGCAGAGATCATAGATCCCAGAGCAAACAAAGGGAACCCAGCAGGGCTAAAGAAGTCTTGTCTGTGTTTTGTCTTACTTTTCTTTAGCTCCACTCTGAATTTAGTGCTTTGCAACACTAAATTTAGCGCCTGAATTTAGTGGCTTGTGGGGCCTGAACAGAGGCACGGTTCAAGCCAGCACTGTGAACCCCCTTTTCACACACACAGCTCTGCTGCTACACCTCAACCCTAACCAGCGACACTCAGCTGAGGGACTGTCAGTCAGGGCTGTTGTGTTAGTCTGGGTGGGAGTTTTGTGCTGTGGATGCATGGGACACAGATGAAGTTTCCAAGTCATTTTTACTTGTGGATGAAGTTCAGAATTGAAACCCATGTCTGAGCCAGGCTCTGATCTCTAAGGCCTCTGACATATCAAAGTAAAGGCATGATGAGATCTATGCAGGATCCCAGCAATCGAGCTTCCTGTCATGCCATATGTGCATGGCAGGAGGTGTGATTGTGGGATCCTGCATAAGATCCCACCGTGCTATGCTGCCCATGCAGGGAAAACTGGATCCTGGGTTATCACTATACCAGCAAATAGCAAGCTTGGCTCCCAGGTGGGGGATACACCATGCACTCCTGTGGCTGGAAGCTCCAACCAGCTGACCCCAGAGCTGCCAGCAGCCAAATCGGGTGGTGTGCTCCCTGCCTTTCTGGGAGCCCTGGTAAGCCAAGGGGCCTCCCAGCCCCTGGAGCACAGAGAGTGTGGCTCCCATGTGCTCCAGAGCCTGGGCACTGGCTACACATTCAATCAAAAGCAAGATAGGAACCAGTCACAAAGTTATCACGCATATTTTGTGTAATAACTTTATAACTTATTCCTGGTTTTATCACACCATTAATTGATTGAATGTATGGCCTGGACGCTACTTAAGATGTGATTAACCAGCTAATCATGTCTTTAGTGTAACATTGGTCACGGGCCTAATACTTCACTGAAAATCTGGGTCAGCATCATAGTCCTGAATGGAGTCACTCCAGGGTTAGGCCCTTATTTAGGAAAGCCTCCTATTTAAGACAGAAGTTCAGCCTGTGCTTAAGTCCTATTTAAATCAGTGTTTTAAAACCAAGCACATATTTCCTTTCCTTTAAATAGATGTAAAGTAACTCAAATTGGCTGCTGACTCATGGGCTCTTAAACCAGTATGTGCTTACCACTGAGTTTACCAACTAGGCATCCCTCTATGATTAAACAATTAAAATGGGTTTTTAAAAATTGGGATTCCCCTCCTGACACCTTTACTCATTAGGATCAGTAAGCACAAGGCAGCACAGGCAGGAAGCTGCTCAGACTTAGGAGGGCTTTGGGGGTTGATATTTTTCTTTACCAGAATGGGGTAAAGTCCACTGGTTTGGGCTGAATCACATGGTCTATGATCTAAGCCAAAGAAATGCAGAGATACTTGAAATGCAAATTAAAAAGATAGTTGGGGGCAGGGGCAAGAACAAGAAAGACCTAAATAAATAACTTGGGTCAATCTGTGCAGCTATCACACATGAGGACAGCCTTAATGAGAGAGGAACTAAGGGGGTTGGAGGGGAGGGGGCGCCCCTGCCTAAGGGCTGTTGTTCTAATGTACCTATGTTTATTTAAAAAGCTTTCCAAGGAGGCAGGGAGGGAAGCTACTGTCTCCCTCTGATAAAAAAAGGATGATTGAAGACCTAACCGGGGGCAATCTGCTCTCTGTCTTTGTACTCACCCTTGCCCACAAGTTCCTCCATATTCAGGTAATGCAAGCTCAGGAGAAGGCAGTTATATCTGAGAACAGCGGGAGAGGACAACCAGGACTCCTGGGGTGTTTTTCCTCATTCTGCCTTTGACATGTTATGTGACCGAGTCACATGAAACTCTTCTTTTAATTCGCCCATTTCTAAGGTGGGGGGTAATAATACTTATTTGCCTCATGGGGCAGGGGAGATGAGAGATCTAAGTAATATTCATAAACCATGTTGGCTGAAAACTGGGTTAGAAAAATTAAGAGATTTGATTGATAAAGTAGATGTGTACCAGGGACCAGATCTGCAGCTGATGTAGATTGGCCGGGCATATTGGAGAAACCTGAAGTTATGCTAGTTAAAGATCTGACCTTATTATGTTGTGATACAGGGGGCTGATACGTAACAAATAATATTGTGGTTTAGGGCTACATTGTTTGCAACAAGCTCTTGGCTGGGGATTGATATTAAATGGTTTCAAGCTGGAAACTACTGTGCTGCATGTGAGCCAGCTTCTTTTTAGAGGACAAAAGCTTCCACTTTGGTTGCCGTCATGAGCCGAGGCTGTACTCTGGGTCTTGTGGAGAAAGCTGGCTGTGGAGCGTATCCCGGCAGGTTGCTATAGATGGAGGCGTTCTTGTTTTCAGTTCCGGGAGATTGTTCTGCCAGAAGTTCAGAGTCAGTTCCAGCGCTTGCTGACCCCTGCTGTCCTCATACACCTCACACTGGCCCTTATTTAAACAAAAGAAGAGAAAAAAGTCTTTTTCTCCTTCTCTTTCCCCCCTGCTCCTCTCTCCCCCTTCCTCTCAGAGGATGCTGTCTTTTCTGAACAATGACATTTTCTCACTGCTGCTCATATACCCTTCCACTCACCTGAAAATGTTATTCCAGGTTCATCTTTGGTGTAAATCCAAACAAAGTCAAAGGGCTTGCTCCAGGAATCCACTGCACCCTGTGCTTTAATCAAAACAGCTGTAAAAGAAGAGGCATTTGAATGCTGCTATCTAAGGATGTGTGAAACATGGGCACGTGCACACTGCCCTTGACTCCTGCTGACATTGATGAGAGGCACGGTTGCTCAGAACCACGTCGTCATCAGCACCTTGCAGGACTAGGTCCTTTTCGCAACAAATGCAATTCTATTCCAAAAATTACCGTTTGATTTCCTTTCCATGCTACCCAGCAAATCCCGGTAATGAGCCCTTGTTTTGCGAATGAGAAGGATGTGGAATGATACAGCAGTATCAGAAAAGTTTGGTGTATGGCTAATCAGGAGGAAATACAGCTATAGCAGCTTGGAACTAGGACTCTGGACTCCTAGGGGCACTTGTACACCTGTCAGGGTTTTAGTCCATAGGGTTGCATTCTATGCCCCCTGAATTGAAAGGGTGAGTTTTTAATTGAAATGGTAGGTTTTATTTTTCTGTCCCTGTATATATATTATTGTCCTGGCAGCTGCAAGCACCTGCTGAAGGCAAAAGCAGTAAGGGGCCTGATCCTTTTTTTTTTTCTTCCTACAGATGCTGCCTGTCTCTCCTCCAGCTGGGAGGGCGTGAGGGGTGGGTGGCATTAATCTGTGCCATTAATCTGTCAACTTGCCCCCTGGCTGCAGGAGAGGTGGGCAGACTCTGCAGAGAAAAAGGTTCAGGCCCCTTTCCGCTTCTCCTTTAGCAGGCTCCTGTGGCTGGCAGAATGCCTGGGGCCACCCAGGAATGGGCTGGCTTGCCCCGGGGCAGTGCAGGGAGGCAGCAGGAGGGCAGCTGGGTGTACTGGTGGCCAGAGAAGGTGGCGGAGGCTGTGCACGGGGCATGGGGCCACTCAGGCAAGCTTCTAGCTTCCCTGAGCCCTCCCAGGCTTCCAGTGCCCCATCTACTGTCCCTGCCACCTTTTCCAGCCACCAACACACCCAGCCACTCTCCTGCCACCTTCCTGCACTGACCCAGGGGCAAGCCAGCCTATTCCCAGGCAGCCCCAGACAACCTGCCGGTCACAGGAGCCTACTGAAGGCAGAAGTGGTGAGGGGCCCAATCCTTTTTTTCTGCAGAGCCTGTCCACCGCTCCCACAGCTGGGGGCGTGAATTGACTAATAGCTGCAATGTTCCAATGATACAAACTCATTTAAAACCCCCAAAACTTGCATATGTATAATGTGTGACACAGAGAGAAATATTTATCATGTGCATATCGTGACATCATCACATGTGCAAGTGCCTCTAGTCCCAGCTATGATACTAGTTTACCAGGTAATGCAGCTTCATATAGGACATCTGCGCAAACAGCACTTTTTGAGGAGGAATCATGATGGTTATAGCATCGCCTGAGAGTGTCAGTCACTGAGGACTCCACTGTGCTGGGAGCTGAACTAAAACAAAATGACGATTTTGTGCGGTCCTCTCTGCAGGATCGCACAGGTGGCAGGATGGCATCACCCGAGGGACTGATGTAGATGGAGGATGGAGGACGGTCACCTCCAGAACTAGACGTCACAGAACTAGATGTCGCACTGCTGGAGGGCCTCCCCCAGTGCAGCTGGGGACCAGGTATGAGGCCCCGGCATCACTGGGAGAGAGTGTAGCAATGGAGGCTGCGTCCACAACTACTACCAAGCAGGCTGAAGGACAACCGGGCAGCCAGAGGAGAAGACGTCGGGTCATTGTGGTGGGCAACTCCCTCCTGAAAGGAATGGAGGGAGCCATCTGCTGCCCTCATCCCACAGTGCGGGAGGTATGCTGCCTGCCCAGAGCGCAGATTTGGGATGTCACAGTGAGGCTTCCAGACTGAATCAGGCCCCCTGACTACTACCCCATGGTCCTCATCCATGTGGGAATGAATGATGCGGCCTGGAGTAGTCCAGATCAGGTCATGACTGACTTCATGGCTCTGGGAGCTGGGCTTAGAGATTTGGGGGTACAAGTGGTCTTCTCCTCTCTCCTCTCAGTCAGCAGTCATGGCCAGTACCACAGCAACTGCATTGGTGAGGTCATCTCAGAGCTTTGGAGTTGGTGCCACTGTGCGGGGTTTAGCTTCTTAAACCAAGATCCGTACTTCCAGGATACAGCCTTGCTGAGAAGTGGTGGTCTACATCACTCTCCAAAATGTAAGAGTCTGTTCTCTTACAGGTTGGCAGGCCGCCTATGTAGAGCTTTAAACTAGCTTCATCAGGGGAAGGGGATGTCGAAGACAGGGTGAAACCAGGAATGCCAAGCCATGAGCCAATGCTGGAAATAGACCAGGTAAGTACTAAGGGGCCCACTAAGCATCAGGATAGGGGAGTACTAGGGTCACCTATTGGGGGACTTAGACTTACCAATGCTAGGAGTATGGGGAATAATCAGGAGGAACTTGCAATCCTGCTTGCAGACAAAGATTTCAACCTGGGCAAACAGAAACCTGGTGGGACCCTATCTATGACTGGGCAGTGAGCATCGAGGGCTACAGGCTATAGAGGCAGGATAGATTGGGGAAAAGGGTGGCGGGGGGCATTGCTCTACACGTTAAGGAGCATTATACATCTTCTGTAATAAAGATGGGGACAGAAGAAGGGCAGATGGAAGTCCTGTGGGTCAGATTACAAGGGGGTAGGGGTGTAAGGGACTTGGTAGTGGGGGTCTACTACAGACCACACCAGGAGGATGAGTTAGACCTAGAGTTCTCGAGACAGCTCTCAAGGGCAGTGCCCAAAGGACCTGGTTGTCTTGGGGGACTTAAATTACCCGGACAGCTGCTGGAGCAGTTGGCCAGCTCTGCCTGTTCAAGCAAGTTCCTTACCTGCATACAGGACCTGCACCTACCACAGGAGGTATGCAGTCCCACAAGGGGAAATGCCTTGCTCGACTTGGTGCTGACCACAGAGGAGGACTTGGTGGGGGATGTGCAGGTACAAGGTAACCGAGGAGATAGCAACCACCTGTTGATAGGATTCACTACCTGGAGTAAGGTGAGAAAAATAACTCGTAGGGCAGAAGTGCTGGATTTCCAGAAGACTAACATCAATGAGCTCAGGAGAATAGTTAGAGTGGGACTGACGGGTAATAACAGCCGTGAGTTGGGAGTCCAGGAAGGGTGGGAGTTCCTCAAGGGACTGATCCTGCAGGCACAAAGGGGTACCATCCCAGTACATATAAAGGGAGGCAAAAGAGCCAAGAAACCCTCTTGGCTGAGCAGGGAAATCCAGGAGAGCCTACCGGGGAAAAGAGAGACTCACAGTTGGTGGAAGCAGCGGGCAGCCACCAAGGAGTTTACCTGCTTGGCTAGCGCTTGCAGGGAAGCAGTGAGGAAGGCCAAAGCAGAAAGAGAACTCAGGCTGGCAACAAGGATTAGGGATAACAAAAAGCCCTTCTGTAAGTACATAGGAAGCAAAAAGAAGGTGCAGGGTAGCATAAGGCTGTTACAGGATGAACTAGGGCAACTCATAACAGATAGGATGGACAAAGCTGAGCTCTTAAATGATTTCTTTGCATCTGTGTTCCTAGACATGGATACAAACACACCTCCCAACAAGACTTTAGCCCGACTTAAGAGAGATATCAGTCCACCAACAGTTAGCGCTGACCTGGTGAAGAGGCACTTGGAGGGGTTGGACGTATTTAAGTCGGCACGCCCCAATGATCTTCACCCACAGGTACTAAAAGAATTAGCCGGTGTCATAGTGAAACCACTGGCGCAACTGTTTGAGAGCTCGTGGTGCTCAGGGCAGGTCCCAGATGACTGGAAAAGGGCCAGTGTGGTCCCTGTTTTCAAGAAGGAGAGGAAGGAGGACCTGGGTAATTCTAGGCCAGTTAGCCTCACCTCTATTCTTGGCAAGACCTTAGAAAAAATCATTAAGGATCACATTTGTGGGGGGCCAGTGGGCAATACAATATTAAGGGGCAACCAGCATGGGTTTATAGCAGGCAGATCCTGCCTGACTAACCTGATCTCTTTTTATGCCCAGGTCACAAAGTGCTTAGATGCAGGAGTAGAGGTAGATGTTATCTACTTGGATTTTAAAAGGTTTTTGACATGGTGTTGCACCCAATTCTTACAAGAAAGCTAAGTAGCTGTGACATGGATTTTTTCACAGTCAGGTGTGTGGAAAACTGGCTCATGGGACACACCCAGAGAGTGGTGGTGGATGGGTCAGTTTCTACCTGGAGAGATGTGGGCAGTGGGGTCCCCCCAGGGCTTGGTCCTTGGACCAGTGCTGTTCAATATCTTCATCAGCAAGCTGGATGAGGCTGTAGAAAGCACTTTGTCCAAATTCACAGATGACACCAAACTATGGGGCATAGTAAACACACTAGAGGGTAGTGAGTGAATTCAGGCAGATTTGTATAGACTGGGTAAGTTGGCGGATCAGAATAGGATGCATTTCTCCATTCTCTTTCTAGGTAAGCATCTATTCTTTAATGATGCTCCCTTACCCTGTCCCAAATGCCTGTGACATGAAACTGCAAATTGCCATCAGAAAAGCATTTATCATGAAAATAAGCCAAGGAAATTCCATAGACAACTCTGTATGTTATAACGCTATGTTATTATTACTATTAGAACCAAGCAATATAATTTTAGATGGCACTTTTCAAAGATCAAAATAGGCATAGTGAAATCCTGACTCCATCAATGTCAATGCCAAAACTTCCAGTGGCTACCAAGATTTCTTTTGTGGCCCTTGTTCCAGTGATCTATCTAAATACTTCATCCTGCAAAGGGATTCAAGGAGCAGAACACTATGCCAGTAGTGTGTCTTATTTAAGTCCATGGGATCTCACACTGGCATAAGGGTGTGTGCGAATGGACCCTGTTGTTTTAATTAGGCACATCAAGCAGATAACATAGCAGACAAAGGATATGAGAAAAGGAAGGGTAGGGGTTAAAGCAAATAAATATTTTTATAGCAAATTAATCTCATAAGTCTTGGTATTTTTAGCAGAGCCTCAGGCAAAGCAAGAGGTGAGGAGCAGAGTACAGGAGGAGGAGACAGAGATGGAAAGCAGGAGAAGCAAAGTGGGTTTTGTAAGAGACAGAAGAAACTAGGTAAAAGGAGGAGGAGTCTGGAACAGAAAGGATCAGACCTTCAAAGGAGCTCAGCCCCCAATGTCAGTCCAATGTGCTGAGTCCTTTGGAAAATCTGGCCACTGATTTAAGGGCATTCATAAAAGCGGGGCCCTTGAAAATCTTTTCCACAGGAAAGAGAGAGGGTCCACAAAGACAAACAGAGCCACAGGGTGATGAGGATGGGCTCAGGGACAGGATGGCAAGCACAGGAAGAGGAGCAGAGCTGCACAGATTATTAGAACTGAGGAGTTTGAACTAGACACAGAACAACAACGGCTGCTGGGGAAAGTACTCTGAGAGGGGGGAGTGTAGCAGACAGGGGAAAGGAGGACGTGATGCGAGCCCAGGGGAAAGAGAAGCAGGACACAAACCAAGGACTGTGGCACTGAGGATTAGGAGGCAGAAATGGAGAATGGAAATGCTCCTCCTCTGGCTACTTTTCTCCAGTGAGCCTGTTGGCAGCAAGGTGCAAGGGATCACTTTGTGGAAAGCAACCGGGTCAGTTTTCCAGAGAGGCCATTTATAATTCAGCAAATTAATGAAATTGTCCTTATAAAGGAAGGAAGACAGAAAAAATTCCATTCTTAAAAAATTTCAAACAACTGAGCTAGAAATTAGCTAGAGATTATCCCAGATAAGGATTGAGTCAATCTGTCCCACTCTGGAAGATCTTTGGGGATGTTTTGATGATGCTGAAGATTGCCCGACTCAGGCTGAACTAAATCCTGACATCCTAGAATACAGAAAATTCTGCTCTGGATCCAATTCTAGGTCTAAATTTCACCATCCAGGCTCCCCTGCAAAACTAATCACAAAGGACAAAGAGGTCATGAATGTTGACACATACCACATGACTTCATAACTCTGTTCCTGAAGATCTATGGCATGGGCTTAATGGAGCTGCGGCCTGAGAAGGGAGACAGATTGCACTGATGAGTTGAAATTATACATAGCTAAGTGCAGAGCCATGGCTGCTATTTGTCATTCTAAGATCACCTATTTGTCTAAAGAGAAAAAACAAATAATTTGTTGGGGAATAAGCAAGTGATGTGCTGTGGCCAGGTCTTCCAGAAGTGGGTGTAAGGCTCAGCACTCAGGGACCCAGCTGCCATCAGTACTCAAGGGCAACTATTAGGATGTCACTTCAGTTTCTCTCTCTCTGCTCGTTGGGAGTGGGGGGTGGGAATGTATGTACTGTAAAGTGAACTAGGGAATGAAGATAAAAATCTGTGGTAAGGAAATACTACAGCTTTATCTGTCACTCCTTTGATGTAGCAGGGTGAATTAATTGATAACAGAGCCAGCCAAAGGAGATGTGGTCATGGCCTTCTGAACTGCCCTATTGCAAAGAAAATAACCCAACAACGTCAAAAACAAAGGACAACCAGCATTCCACTAGTACCAAAGGACAAACCACTGTAAGCCAAAAGTACAGACTACCATTGCAGAGGGGTTATTATCATAAGGGAAGGAACAAAGACATGTTGTCTGGCACATGGGAAGGTGCTGCTCCTTGTGCTGGACTGCTTGGCCTCATTAAGTTCCATGGCATTTGCTCTCCCTGGCAGAAAGCAAAGTTTGGACTAAATATTCCTGTTTGAAAGTAATTCTTGTTCCACCTCCAGATGGCTGAAAGAATAAAAACTACAAAATGACCACCACACAGCAGGCCAAAACTTACCCAAGAATTTGCAAAGGTCTGAGTCTTCCTCCAAGCCCATGATTTGTGAAAGAAAAAATTTGCACCAGTTATTTTTGGGGCTCTAGAAACCGAGGGTTTCAGTCTAGTTCTATTATTGACCCGCTAGACAACCTGGTGCTATTCAATTCACTCCTCTGTGTCTCAGTTTCCCCATCTCTAATATGAAATCAATGATGACCTCATCTGTTACGCACTTTGAGAACTGCAGAAATCGATATTGATGCCATCAGTGTTTTCTTAGTGAAATCTCGGGGATGTCCATTGTTGCCACTATCTCTGAGCTACGTGACACTTTTTCATATGCTCCTCAATGATACAAGGACAGATCCTGGAAAATACTGAGCACTTGTATTGCCTTTAGTGGAAGATGTAGGTACTTAGCCCCTCTCATGATCAGAATCATTGTTCCCTATCCATCTGTTCTTGAAGGTTTTATGGTTAGTTTCTGAAGACCTTACTCCCACCAGTAAGGATTTAGTCTCTCTCTCGCTCTCTGATTTTTATATTGCACCATAACCACAGCATCTGAGCTCCTCGCAACCTTTAACACATTTATTGTTACAGCCCTGTGAGACAGGGCAGTGCTGTGATCCCCATTTTACAGATGGAGGAATCAGAGGCTCAGAGCAACTTGCCCAAGGTCACCCAGGAAGTGCAGGATCCGACTCAGTCTATTTATTTTCATAACAATAAAACAATTCAACAACTATCTTAGCATTCTGAGGCAGCCCCAAAGAATTCCACAACCCCTGTCTACCGATAGATGTTCACTTGTTCCACTTCTCTGTGTCCTTGTGCCGGTTATAAAATTGTAACAAAAATAACCAGCAGCAGGAATGCACTCCCAGCAGGCATCAATGATTCACAGCAAACTTTAAAAAACAATGCATGTTATATAGAAAGGCATTTGGAGCCTGGAGACACATTATCAGTGCGTGTGCACCTTCGAGTCCTTAGACACAGCAGGAACTGCAAAAGCTTCTCTCGTACAATATGCAACAATAGCAGTGCAATGGGTCAGTTTTATATAGGGTCAAATCCTGCCCCTATGTGGTAGATATAATTTGGGTCAGAGATCAGAGAAATAAGCTCTGCCAAGCTGGCCTGATAGCTTCCCTAAGGCATTCCTACTAAGGGAGAAGGATGATGGTGGCTACACAGATGGTAGGAGGGGAACCCTCCCATCCCTGCAAGTCCAGGATCACTAGGAGATCAGTGGATGTGTGATATAAAGAAACCACTTGGGTAGTTCCCTTTTCCTGGGAGCAAATACACCACCGAAGATCCTAACCCAACAAACTGTGATTTCACCAGCATTATACTCATTTACACCAGTTAAGAGTTTAGCCTCTTAAAGTTACATAATTGCACTATATTATCACAACGGTGGAAGTGGGATTTATCCTCTACCTGACTGTCAGGTAGAATAGGCCAGTGGCTAGAGCACTAAACCAGCAGTCAGGAACACTTGATTTTATTCTGTGCTCTTCTAATGACTCTGCTTTGTGTATAAATCACTTCCTCCTCATCTGTGCTTCAGTTTCCTCATCTTTCAAATTAGAGAATGACACTGGCCCTCTTTTGAAAAGTGATATGTCAAGTGCTAAGTATTATAATGTTGGACAGTTTCAGGAAGTAGTGTTAGATCTAGTGGAATTACAGATACTGAAACATGGAAAGATTTTGGCAGCTTGATGCAAGGGCTAAAAAGAAAAGGTTTTGACATGCTATCATTACTAATGTACCCTCCCTAGAGAGCCTGGGTGAGGGCATTAAGCAGTGCCCACTCTTTAGCTGAACTCCTCCACATGCTTCAGCCCTAATCCAGCATGGCAGAGACTCATCCTATTGTGTTAGAATCAAACATACTTACAGGTAAATGTCACTCTGCCATCAAAAGAAAGGAAACCACTTAACTTTCTGCTTTTTTGTCTCGTTCTCTCCATAACAGTTCTTGTCAATTTGCATTATTCATGACTAGTAGAACTAACTTAAAATGTATCCTTCACTGGAATATAATGCAAACAATTTTCTGTGTGGGCAGGGTAAAACAAAATAATAATTACAATACAAGATGATAGCACCTGTAACAAAATATTATTTCCATATAAAAATCTTACTGGCAGGAATAGATATAGCTGTCAGCAACAAAAGAATCCCAAGAAAGAAAAACCTCTTTCTTTCTGTATCAGCTTCGATCAATGATTCCAATGGCTTCATCATCTAAATAAACATTATGCCTTCATTGGAAAAGAGGAAGGAATAGATAAAATTTAACCTGCGAAGCAGATTCTTGGCTTGACAGAATAAAGCAAATCACTCCTCCTATCTTTCTGCCTCCTGACATATACACAGTTAGCCTCCCCACACACAGACATCTGGGGGCTCTAACTGCAAGCTCTTGTCAGGACCAGTTTTCCCTCTTTATGGGTATGGCAGTTTATGAAAGTCTGACAAAATTGTATCAGTCCCTTTCAGACTGTTTTTTGCTTAATCTTCAGTAACATGAGCCAAAAATGTCTTGTTTGTGGAAGCAGTTTAGATCTTGATAACTCACATTGACTCTGTACTGTAGTATAATGACCTGCATAGAGTATATATCTATACAGAGCTTGGCTGCTCAGTAAGGTAGTGTAGGAATTTAGAGTGCCTTAACTATACCATAATCAGTCCCTGTATGGACACATTTAAGAGCCAGGTAGCTTACTCTCTTTTAAAAGAGTAAACTATCTTTCATAGTGGCACCTTTATCTTGGAGCAAACTATCATAATGGCACCTTTAGTGTACAAGCCACTCAAGAGTGTCCATACAGTTGAATTAGCACAGAATAGCTAATTAATTCAGATGAGCTTTCATGAGTGTCTCCGTGTAGACAAGACCTAAGAGCATCCACACAGTGAATTAGTGTGGTGTAGCTAGTATTATTGTACTGTAACTTCACACCTTAATTTACTTCATTGTTTAGACAGGAGCATGCTTACACATGGGCAGAGCTGGATTCTGAAAAGTGGGGTGCAGACAGTGTAACACATCAGCACAACCCATACTATTCTCCAGTTAAAGAGAAACTAGAAGATTTACTAATATACTAGTGACCCACAACTGTATTATACAACTTAGGATCAAAGCAAAACGAAATACAACTTCATTAGAACGTGCGCCGATTTACTACATAAAATATTAAGTTAAAAAAAACACAAGCACACTAGGCAAAAATAGTCAAAAGATATTATTTTTATTAGTCCTGTAGTCATTATAGGTATGTGTATAAGAAGGCCAGATTTTGTATTATGACTCTGAATAAGAGCATCCTGAAAGTATCCAACCCTTCACTGTTACCCATTTCCACACCTGAGTTAATGTACACCTGAGTTAATACTACCAAACCTGCGTTCAGCTAGAACTAAAAACAGTCTTCAGGGCTGTGAAACAGAAGAGAGATATCAGCAGGAATGACTAACAGACAGCAAAACTGCAAAAGAAAGGACAGCTTGATTAATGGAACATCAAGACCAAGGAGTGAAAGTTGCTAACCACAGTGTAGTAAAGAAAGCTCAGCAGGAATCAGGAATCAGGTAGAGTCTAATGATCCATGAAGTCTCCCCGTCAGTTGGTTTTAGAGTTTGAGGCACAGGAATCAAAGGGGGAGGGGAGGAATGCAATTACACCACTGTAACCCCCACCAGGTACGCCCCTAAATACACACACACACACACACACACACACACACACTTTCCTCTACTGAGGGCACATCTACAGATGACACTATATCGCTTCTGTGACACTCTGCGGCAACGTTGCGTCGGTGGGCAAAAACCATGATACCACAGCTACGCCACTGTAGTGACACGCTCCCTTGGTTTAGCTGCTAAAAATAACCGTGTGCTGCACAGACGGCTCAGTACAGGCTGTTACTGTGCCGTCATGTAGTATTTCCAAAAGGAAGTACTAAATGACAGTACAGTAACAACAGTGCCATAGGGGCATGTGTAGATGCACCCTAGATGTATCAGAAGTATTTAACTCTACATCCTCGACCCTAGGCTGCTAAGAGAGTTTCCTTCATCTCATGGGATATATTTGAAGCTAGAAGATGTGAGTATTATCTGTAGACTTCTTGTGAATTTCTCAGGGGCAACATAAGGATGTTTATGAAGTCATGGGTGACTATGGATTTTTCACAGCAAAACAGATAAAAGCATGTCATTCACACTGTAAAAAGAGCTGTCTAAAAACACATTTTATACTGAAAAACTCTGATAATCTATAACCTGTATTGTAAATCAACAAAAAAACAAGTGAGCACAGAAAAGCAAATGAATACAAGTAACTGCAGATTGGCAATGCAGCTAGTAGGATGATGAGGATATATGCTACATTCATTTAACTTCCTGTCCCAGTTTCCTGCACCAACCTTGCTGATAGTCTTTTGGTATAAGCAAAAAGTCATGGAAGAGGGATGGATTTGCATTACACTCTATTATAAAACAAGTCTAGTTTGGGTGGTATGTTTTGTGACTCATTCTTTCCAAAAATATGATGGTCCCCCAACATATGTATCTTCCCTAGGATTATGATGACCCTCACTGCTGGGTGCAGCTGCTTCCAAAAACAGCATCTCTGAGACTGGATAGCAGAATCCTTGGGGACAACTGCAGGATACAAGCCGCCTTTCCTGTCACAGCCTGGGCATGCTCCTGAAGTGTACCCCATCTCTGCCAGTACGGGCACAGAGATCAGAATCAAGAACTGAGCACAGGTTTCTTTCCTGGGAATGCACAGCAATAATCACAGAGAGCCATTAGATAGTGTTTGGAAAGACAAAGGAAAGGGTGTAATGCTAAGCAGCTTTTCATGGCCTTTCTCCCCCTGAGCCTTTCATCGTTATTGCATTCTGACTGCCAAGGCAGTACCTGCAGACATTGTTTTGTATAATATGGCATCATATCCTCTTCTGGTTGCTACATTTAAAGGAGGTTTTTAAATTTTCCCCAAACAGTGATGAGTGAAACGATGGGCAGTAAACACTCTTCAGACCCTGCTTCTTGAATAAAGAATCACAGGGATCAGCAACGTTCCCAGATGCTTTGAGTACAGGATCATACAGAAGTAGGGCTGGAAGGGGTTTCAGGTCATCTAGTCCAGTCGTTCTCAAACTTTTTTGTACCAGGACCCATTTGTAAACATCAGTGGCCAGTCCCGACCCAGTGCCTCCCACCCCCAGGTCCCAACCCCCTTATGTGTGGGCTAAGCAGCCCCTTGCAGACTGGAGCTCTGATAGCCTGCAAGGGAAAAGCTATGGTTTCTCACATTTTTCTCCTTTAAAGGAGAATCCATTTTTAAAGTTTGTTGGCGACCCACTTTTGGGTCATGACCCATGGGTTGAGAAACTCTGATCTAGTCCAGCCCCTGCTCAAGGCAGGATCATTCCTATCTAAACCATCCCATACAAGTGTTTGTCAAAGCTATTCTTAAAACTACATAAACAACTACAGAGGCAGATCCATGATTTCTCAAAGGGGTGCAGGAGCAGCAATCTACACTGCATCCCTTGCTCCCAGCCTCCTTTGCCCCTACCAGTGTAGGCAGATCATGCTGCAGGAGCCCTTGGGGACTTTTTTAAGTCCCTGAAGCAGATGAAAGTCCCCTTTCCCTTCCCTTTCTTGCTCAGAAGCATACCCTTCTCCTCCTCTTCTCCTTCCCCCACATACTCTACCACCTGCCACTGCTGCTTTCTTTGAAGGTCTGGCACGGGGAATTTCTAGAGACAGCTGGGCTAAGCAGAGGCTGGGCTCAGATAAGGCAGGGGCAACAGGGCAACTCAGGGGTCCGTGCTTGGTTCAGTGCTTTTCAACATCGTTATCAATGATTTGGATGAGGGGGTGAGGAGCTCACTGCCCAAGTTCGCAGGTGACACCAAGCTATGGGGGAGCGTGGTCATGCTTGAAGATAGGCTACAGATACAGGCGGACCTGGCCAGGCCAGAGAGTTGGGCGGATCAGAACCAGATGAGGTTCAACACTGAGAAGTGTGAAGTGCTCCATCCTGGGACAAACAATCCCCAACATACTTACAGGCTCAGTGGCGCTAATTTGACTAGCACCACAACTGAACGGGACCTAAGGTAATAACAGACCGTAGCATGAACGTGAGACATCAGTACGATGCTGTAGCCAGCAAGGCAAACGATACTCTGGTATGCATCAGCCGATGCAGCTCAAGCAAAACCAGGGAAGTGATTCTTCCACTTTACTTAGGAGTAGTGAGACCATAGCTGGAGTACTGCATCCAGTTCTGGGCGCCACATTGCAGCAAGGACATGGAAAAACTTGAGAGAGTCCAGAGAAGAGCCACCTATAGGATCAGCGATTGCAAGGCAAGCCATACAAGGAAAGGCTGAGGAACTTGGGCCTCTTCAGCCTTAAAAAGAGAAGGCTGAGAGGGGACTTGGTAGCAGATTACTGCTACATCAGGGGAGTACGTCAAGGTCCCGGTGAACAAATTGTTCACCAGGGCACCCTTGGGGAAAACCAGGAGTAATGGTCGCAAACTCCTGGAAGGCTGCCTCAGGTTCAACTCCAGGAAAAACTTCTTCACAGTTAGGGTATCCAGACTGTGGAATAAGCTCCCTCCAGAGGTGCAATCACCCTGGAAATCTTCAAGAGGAGATGGGATGGTCACCTCGCTGGGATCACCTGACCACATATGTCTTTCCTGCCTAGTGCAGGAGGGCTGGACCCAATGATTTTGTGAGGTCCCTTCCAGCCTCTTACAATCTGTGAATCTATAAACTGGAGAGCAGATCCCCCCATCCTGTCTGGTCAAAGCACAGGGAAGGGGAACCCCCACATCCATCCTTGTTGCTATTGTCTCCATCCCCCGCTAAGCCCAGCCTCAGTGGGCAGGAATGGCTCTGGTGCTTCCCCACTCTCAGGTCAGTGGAAGGGGCAGGCAGGGAACATGCCTTTGAGCAGGAAGGGGAAGGGGAGGAGGATTTTTACTGCTTTAGGGACTTTAAAGAGTCCTTGGAGGCTCCTGTGGTGCAGTCCAATTCCTCTGGATCCACCCTTGAACAACTATTAGGCACAATGCTCAAGAATATCAAAAACCATAACTTGACACAGGTAAAGCAGAAACACCATCAATATCCTGCCACTGCAAGAAAAGTCCTATTTGTTATACCTAGACAAACATGGACCTAGGCCAACAAAGGGAATTATAAGCCTCTCTTAATTAGGAAGCCCAGTAGGGGCATATCAATTGATCACTTAGGACAACTAAAGCAAAAACAAGGATGGGAGTGTGAGCTAAAGATGAATAACGAGTGCTCCAAAGGTGGGCACCAAGCAGAGCACACTGACCAGCACCCACTGGTCCTCAAACAGGATCAAAGAGCCAGTGGACACCATCACCCAGTGACATTTGGCCCGGAGACATGTGCAGATGGGGGACTGCAAGGAAAGGAAGTAATTTTTTAAAATGTGCTCAAGTGATCCAAGGAAGGAGACTGAGCTTCCTGCTACAGAGGAAGGCAAAAAGCCCACAATCCAAATTCTGTGTTTCCTCCTCCCACAGATCAAAAAAGAGAATAAATGTCTTAGCATTTTAAGAGAACTGATTTGTCTGAGGTCATGTAATAAGTCCTCAGCAAAGGATCGATAAGCACAGACAGAGGCCAGGTACAAGAGTTACACTTATTGCACAGCGGGCACACATAAAGCACTCTACAGTCGTAATCGAACAGAGGATCAGGGCCACAGAGCGCTATAAAAATTGTGGATCCTACTCCAGGATAACACTGGATGGATGTGGTGTCAGACTTCAGCACTGTAAATTAGAGCGCTGTAACAAACATCTGTACCAGATCCCATCACAACTCATAGTAGGTTGCATTCTGCCAACATCCCATGGAGCATTGCAGCACCCTGCTCATCTCCCTTTGTGGGACGGAGACCTAGCCTAGGGAAAGCTCATCTCCTCTGCCCGAGCACCAGGTTGGCCCTGCCTCCAGGCTGTCACTAACAAGGGTCAGCAAATGCCCTGTTTCTAACCGCCACCCTTGTTCCCCCTCACCACCAGCCAGCTATAAGCCACTGTCTGGTATTATCGCTCGGTGTGCAGATTCCATCTACCCCACCTGGGCATTTGTAAAGATTGCAGCTCGCGATTAAGTGCTGTGCTTACTGTGGACTCTGCATTCACACAAGGTTCTCTCCAAGATGTTCATCTTGTACAGTGTTGTTTTGAAACATCCATATCCAGATCTCAATCTGTTCAGCTTGATCCATGCTTCTCTGGCAAGGTTGTGCTCCATGGGGGACTTGTTTGATGTTGGTATAAACTGCTGTAGGAATAGACTTTCAGACTGGATTATGCTGAACGATCATTTCATTTTCATTCACCCCACCCCTTGTCTCAATTTAGTGCAACAAAAACGGCCGCAGTTCCCAGCCTGCTGCTCTCCACAAGCCCAGAAACCTGACAGCAGGAGAGTGGTTAGGGTCTGTCTTCTGATGTCACTTGGTCTAATGCCCTAGGGTGCAGGGAATACATCTGGGTGTGTGCAAGTTGTGCAGCCTGTTATGAGTCTCTGCACACTGTTAAGTACAGTGTTGAGTTCTTTAGTATCACAACTTCTGGACCATACAGGGACACAGTAATCTCCTTTGGTGTATACCATTGCACATGTGGTGGTTCTAAGTGCTTTAAAGTTGGCACACCATGTCATGCTGGCTAAACGTCTTAAGCCATTTGCCCATGCTGACCTTCTGAATTTGATGTTTGGTCTAATGTGACTCCTTAGTAAGTTGGGGTATGCCGATATGGAAGGATGTGGTTGCCTACTGTAATATTCAGTGTGCTGTTGGCTTGATGATTGTGCACATGGGAGACTGATAATACTGATTTATTGATGCTCCTCACTGACAAACAACTCTCCCCCACAAACCCCCACACCACTGGCCTGGAACGAAGCACCAGGCAAGTATCCCCCAACCCTTGTTGGGGGCTTATTAATCTGTGTTACACTGAGTGGGGCCATACATCTGGGTAATTGTCAACAGACTGCTCCATCCCTCAAGATTGTGTTGCTTTTCTCAGACTAGCCAGTGAGTTTACCTGGATCCACCTGACATAAACCCTAGCCCAAACAGATCCCGAAATACACTGAAAGCTTTTTTCAAACCCAACTGACAAGGTAACTGACGGGCAAATCGACATGTCTTCACTGGTGACCCCCCAGGTGCCATTTGACAGAGCAGCTATGAATGAGCAGCACTGCAGGTAAGGTGCAGCAGGGAACAGGAGTTCTCTCTAGTAAACCCCTACTCCCCCCACTCCTCCTTCCCTCTCCTCCCAGAGAACCGGAGAAGGCTCGTGTCTCCGGTCCCTGAAGCTTGGGTTTCCCAACCCTCCTGACTCCCACAGCAGGGAGATGTAAGCCAGGCAACTGAGTTTCCCCAGCTGGAGGTGGAACATGGGTGTCTGTCGTGGTCAGCACCAGATTTGAGCAGCTGCATAGGTCCCGTGGTGTCTCCCTTGACTGCAGACTCCATATTACTGTGCAAGAGGCCCAGTAGTGCAGCTTAAAATGCTGAATCCAGGATGGGCAACCAGACACCTGCAGAGCACCAGAGAAATGTGCATAGACTGTGCCAGAGACGTGAGGACCAAAGAGGAGCATCTGTCTGGGGGACTGGAATGGACTGCTTGCACCTGCAGTGCTGCAATGCTTGAATGAGCTGTCCAGGCCTAGGAATGCACTACAAAGGTTCAAGAATGAGGTCTACAGATGGCCAGCCACTCTCCGAGGGAGGTTGCATGTGACACTATGGGGCTAAGAGAGTTGCAGTACCAGGATATAAAGTTTATGCACATGGTCAACGACTGCAGGGGATCCAGCTATGACACACCTGAGAGGCATCAGTGGGGAGACCGCTGCCTTCCCAGGCCAGAGTGGTGAGCAGTCTGCCAGCATGGAGAGCCCCGCTCCAGGGACACCTACCTAGGATGACATGCATGAGTCTCATGGGGGAGGGGAGGAGGGCATGGACGTTGGACATGGGGGACTGCTCCATGCCGCACATTGATTGGAGCAGGGGACCCTGGAATGGGAGATATGGCACTTGAAAACCACTGACTCATGGTCCAAGGAGCCAGGAAGGCATCCAGCAGGGCCCACTCTGGGAAGCAGCAGTGCGGGAGGGGAGGGGGACAAGGCTGCCCAAGACACCGTGCGAGGGACTACATTGACTCAGCCCACCTTCCAGGGCCAACTCACTATGCCTGGCTGCTGGCAGTCACCAGCATGGACACAGAGTCCCAAAGAGAGCAGGGGTAGGGGCATCCCACCACCCCAGGCCACTGCAGGCCGCGGTCCAGCTGCAGGGAATGGCAGCCCCCTTGGCTCTGGTGCAAGTTTTGGAGCAGGCAACGTTCCACATTTTTGCTTTATTGTGCGCATGAAAAGTTTGGCAGCTGCAACATTTAATTAAACTGAGGGGCAGCAGCTTCACATGCAGCCCAAAGTTTTGTGTTTAAGTTGAGCCCCACCACAGCTGCCTCCCCCCAGCCCCATTGTAACTGCCCTGCAGACAAGGTCTTCCCCCAATCTCTCAATGTTAGCCGAGAAGAAGGTTCCAAGTCCCAGAGTGGGCAATGCTGCACAGGTTTTGTTTAATAAACACACTAACAGTTTGTCAGCTTCAACATTAGATTACAATGAGGCACACTTCCTCCTCATGCTGCATTGCCCTGCACCCTGGTGTTGCCCCTGGAGGTGCCAGGGAGTGGGGGTGGAAGGGGGACAGTGCCTCAGCAGCCTGGGTTGTGGGCAGCGGTGCCTGTGATGCATGGCCAGAGGAGCCCAGTGCAGGAGACCCATGGCCTGGTACTGGGGCAGGGGCATTCAAAGCTCTCAGGCCCTACTTATCCAGGGAGGGCTCCAAATCCATGAAGGTGAGAAGGCAGTTGGCCAGGGCTTCACAGTGCAGGGCCAGGACCACACACATTGGCAGGTGGCTCATCCTCTCCTTCATCCCTGCACCACATGTGCTTGAGGTGCCAGGCCTGGTCCATAATTGAAGCAGTCCTTCCAGTGGTCCAGCCACTCCCTACAGGGCCCCATGAGTCAGGAGGCAGGGCAGGAGAGGGTAGGCCAGTGGTGGGGGGATGGCTGATGACATGGCTGATGATGATATCGCAGACCCTGGAAGTGTAGCACCCTCTCTCCATCACCCCAGGGAATGTGGAGTTGCACAAGAGGTGGACATCACCATTATTGGCTTCATGGAAGTGGATGGCCCAGTGATGTCCCAGATGCCTGGATTCTGTGCGTGTCTGCATATGTGTGTGATGGACGCCTGAGTTTCATGCATGTGTGTGTCTATGTGTGTGTGTCTACATGTATGTATATGACTGTCCAGGACACCTGGATTCTGTGTGTGTGGCGGGGGGACATCCAGGTAGGCAGCCGTGATGTGCCCACCAGCCAACCAGGGGCAGTTCGGCCATTCGGCTCCACTTGGGAGTCTTCAGCAGCCCAGGGTGCCTGCAGGGCAACTGGGAAGTATGTGAGAGCCCCGCTGCCTGCTGTGCTCAGGCCATGCAGGCAGGCTCAGAGCCCTGCCTCACCTCCCAAGGCCTAACGTGTGTTCTGTTTCTGCCCAAACTAAACAGGGTGCTTAGGGTAAAGCTTGAAAGTTAGGCCGGCGAAGTTTGAGTAGATGTGATATCTTTTATTAGACCAACTGAGTAGATAGATATCACACCTGCTCAAAGAAACTTGCCTGCCTATGACCTTAGACCAACATGGCTACAACCAAAAACCCGGCAGCTTGAAAGTTAGAGCATTTTTCACAGGCTTCTTGAACATCTGTGCTTGCCCACCGTGACTTCTAGGCTAGTGACCTATCTACAAGATCACGCTGCTTCCCACTGAAGCCTCGGGATTACAGCAGATTAAGTAAGAGCAGGCTGTGGTTTACCATTCAGCTTCGTTCCATGAACTGATACTTACACAAGAGGAGACTATCAGAGATCTCTCAGGTGAGCTACCCGCCTGTTTACCTCCTACTGCAACAGCATTTTGGCCTTTACAAAGCAATCCGTTTCATCCTTTCCTGTCAGCGCTTCTAAACTCTAAACTTTCTGCTGGGAGTCGACAGCACCAATCCAACCCTGTTTCGTAATGAGTAAAAACTGTTCCCATTTAATGGCTCTTAAGAGGACTGTGTGAAATGGGGTGAAAGGTTTTGGTCCAGTTGATTAGGGTCTCATAAATATAATGATTATGGGCACTGGCTGAAGTTTCAGTAGAAAGATCAAGGGCTGAATGGGCATTGAGACTAAGTTAACCTTTCTTCTCAGGAGATGATGACTGTGGGTCAGGCCTGCAGCATATCAGCAAAGTGTTATGTGGGAAGCACTGTTGAAACTCGTGCTGTGCCTGCTTGGCAGATAAATAAAGAATTTCAGTCTCCAAGGCAGTCAGGTCAGCAATAAATTCATATTAAGAAAATACCTGTGAGATTTGCTAATAAGACTGCAAGTTCCTCAGGGCAGGGACTGTTTCTTTCAGTGCGTTTGTACAGTGCTCAGCACAATAGCATCCTAGTCCTGACTGGGGCTGCTGAGTGCTATTACAGTACAAATAAAAGCAAAACGGTTCCATTGCCTTTCTGTGTAAAGTGGAGTACAGAGTACAAGAGTCCTCCTCCTAAGTGATGCTGTTGTATATGGATGTCACCCCTTGTCTGTGTACCCCCATCACCTCCTTGGCAAACAAGGTATTTTGCATGCTTACTTTCCCCTCCAAAGTCATTCACCAGAGGCCCAGGCAGCAGAGGCATAACTGGTGAGCTGTGAGTCCTGGGTGGCGGCAGTGCACAGCACAGGAGCAACAGCCAGAAATCTGCTGCTACTGGGGTTGATGTCCATCCCCCTTGTTTGCCACCATGGGTGCATCCAGGCTAATGCAGATGTGTGGTATGTGGCACTGCAGCCTGGTCTGCGGCACCGCACACTGCACCTGCAGGCTTTCCCCACACTGCTAATTTGCAGTGTGTGGCGGATTGGGAGGGGGGTTGATACTGGGAGACCCTGGTGTCAAAAAATCTTATGCCTTAAGAAAGTGGGGCAGTGCATGTGGTGGCAGCATGTGTCATTGGAGACCAGATCCTGGCTGGCTGAAGCCACACTCAGGACCCCAAGTAAGGATGCTAGGGCCAGCCCAAGTGCTGGGCCCAGCCTCCCCTACCCTGCCTAGGGCAATGTGCCACAAGCCAGTGCGCACATGCATGGACATTTCCCAGGAACAAGCAGTAGCAGCACATATTGTGCCCCATGAGCACTGAGTGGCCATTTAAAATACTGATTTTCAGGAGCAAAAAAGACGGTAACATCTCTCCCCACAGCAGCAACACTCAGGCTGCTATTCCTGCACTATGTGCTACCACTTCTGCTCTACCCTCCCTGCTGCTGGAGCCTGAGTCACTGCAGGGAAGACGCAAGGTGAAGAAATGGAAGAAGAGGCAGAACGAGGCATCCCCTAGCTCCATTTCAGCACTTCCCTCTCAGGCAACAACCAGCACTCATGCCCTGCTTGCCCATCCATTGTTACTCTGCTACCAAGCAGCAAAAAAGTTTTGGCAATTTAAAAGCACCTGAGTGGCTTTGAGGCAGACACACTCCGGGAACTCAAAGGGATTCTGTCACTTGGATCCTTTTTAAAATCATCCCTTAATCTCTCTTAACATCAGTTTGCCTGCCTACCTCTATATTTGAGCTAAAGTTTACCAACTTCTGAAGAGCACTTCAAGTTTCAATTAGCTAATGTTTACAAAGCAGTGCTAAAGTTGTGTTAAATATTATCATCCCGCATCTTTGTGGGAACAAGAAACAGGGCAGGCACAGTTACAATGTTAAGGAAATCAGGTCCTCTTCACTAAAGCCATATCCAGGGAGACCTCCTAAACTTTGCTCTTTCCAAGTAACAAAATGTCCTCAATGTCTTTGCCACCTCCTCCTTTCAGTTGCACAGGCTGAAAGGCAAAATCTGCCCCATCGGCTAGGGTCCCACAGAACTGGTCTGGTTGGGACAGAATTTAGGTCCAGCATTGTGCTGAATACAAAAGGGGCCATGCTGCTACTTTTGTGTTTATATAGAGAGTGAATTTATAACAGCTTCAGGAGGTCCTGCTTTCTCTGCCCGCTCTCCATCATAATTAGCCACATCAAAGTAGTTATCCATCATCTGAAGTGGCAAGATGCCTAATATTCAAATTAGAAAGAGGCAAGCCCCAAGCAAACAAAAAATCAAGAACATGAAGGCAAATGTGAAAAGGGAGATTGCGAGTCTGTCTGAGAACCCCAAGCAAGCTGAGAGTGATGGAAAAATCTACAAGCAAAGAGGAAAAGGGGATCATCCCTCCAATTAGAATCCCTAGGGATGATAATTTTGTCAATGCTAGTATTAATCAAGGAAAAGAAATCAGACAACTCAGTGAGACAAGAAAAACTTCACTGAGAAGAGAGGGATAGGGAAGGAGTCCTCAAGTTAGGGGTTATGCCGGAGAAGGCATACACCAGGAAGAAAGGGAACAATGGACGGAAATTTAACTGCAAGGTACCTGAAGGAAATAAAAAAACGGTCTTCTATCCAAGTACCATGAGTGCTCTACGGGCAAGATTAGACTGAGTCCTCTCTCCTTGACATACATTGGAGGCTCTCTTCCAAATGCAGTAACCTACTAGAGTATATGAGCACAATATTTTTTTAAGGCTGCCCTAACCTATCATTGCTGTTGACACAACAATCAACAGAGCTGGATTTGCTGAATTGCAGCCACATATGCCTAAACTTTTCCTTCAATCTGGGTCACAAATCTTGAGTGCAGGCATGCTTAAGACACATGTTCTGTAGCATATCAAAGTTAATGGAAAGACTCTTATTGACTTCTATGTACTTTGGATAAGGTCTTAGGTCTCCCATCTTACTCTGAAGAACACAAGCATTCTCCCCACCTTGTGTACCCACATACAGGCACAGACAAAAATTTAGCTAACACTGATCTGCCCAAGGCTACAAGTGGTATCAGTGTCAGAGACAGGGTTAAAACTCGAAGGGTTCTTGGCTGCCAATCTGATGCTCAGAGCACTAGACCACACCTCTAATTATAAAATAACTGCCTGGTTTTCTCTTTGAAATCAAAGATGTTTATAATTATATGAGAGAGAGGAAAAAACTATCACTTGGGCTGGTTCTGTTTAAAAGCACTTGCACTTTTGTATGTTGGATTTCAGTTTAAATCATCTTTGTCCCCTGCTTAAGGAATCCCATTTATTCCTTCATTTCCCATTCAGTTCGCCATTGGGATGTCCTGTCCTCTTCAAATTCTACACAGGAGTTTACATCAGCAAAAGCTCAGACAATTCTCCCTACATTTCACACTGAGCCCAGTACATGCTCACCCAGAATTTTTGGAAATTTAGAGAGGAGCAATTTGTAGGGAAGAACAATTCATGCATGAGCAGGACAGAACTGTTCAATAAAATGCACAGTTATGAACCCTGCAGCTGGGGCCCTTTTAGTGCTTTCCTATCAGGCACTCTGAAAAGCATAGGTGCCCACCAAAGTAAATTGGCGATGCGCCTTTTGAGCCACCAGCCAGAAGGATCACATTAAGCTGATTCCTTTCATCCAGTGGAAGAAACTTTGGGGGTCTATTTTTACCCCTAAATCAACACAAGAAATGCTAACATAACCCAAACTGTTGCTATTATATTTGCCATGCATGTTTGTCATGACCATTTAGCAGCCTGGGCACAAAGGATAACATTTTCAAAGGCACTTAAGGGACTTAGAAGGTTATGCCCCTTTTAAAAAGTGACTTCAGGCATCTTTATATCTCTTTTGTGGCAACTGAGAACCATGTCCCTGCCACATCATCCTACTCCCAGTGCACTAAACCCAGAAATGGGTGGGCTACCCGCACTGCTGCTCTCAGTCTTACCACAGACAGAGACCTTAAGTTTGGTAGTGTAGTGGATGCCCACAGCATAGCTTTGCTGTGTCATTTCAGGGGTTTAGTGAATCCAGAAAGAGTGTGGACATGCAGGGGTTTGCTTCTCAGTGGCGCTCTCCAGAGAGCAGAGGAATCAGTATAGACGCCAAGGACCTTAAGTCCCAATGAATGACCTAAGGGCCTAAAGCACCTTTGAAAACGGGATGTAGGCTCCTAAAACATTTAGGCCCCTTGCTCAATTACTTTACTAATGTATAATAAAGTAGCCAGCAGGATTTTTGCAAATTAATTGAGTGATACAACTATAGAACATCACAACAGTAGGCATGTCAGGAGGGTTAGCATCTAACCTAGGAACAACCGATCTAGTGCCAAATTGAAAATAAAATCGAGATCAATCTAGATCTATTTTTATTTGGATCTACACTTGGCAGAAAAATATTGATTATGAAAAATGCAAAGTATTATACTTTAGACATAATCAATAAACACAAATAGAATGTATGCCACTAATCTAAAGCAGTAAGACTTCAGCTAGGGGCCCAGGTGACTCCTGGACTGATCACTAATTCTGTTTCTGAGCAGAGTTATTCTGAAACTGAAGATACAAGGGTAAAATAGACTTTCCAATGTGTTTGGTCAACTATCTATACCCCACCTATCATAACTAGTAGCAGAAGCCAGAACAAAGGCCGTCAGCTCCTGTTGAAATCAAGGGGTTTATACATGTACTTAAAGCTAGGTGGATACTTAAATACTTTGCTGAACTGGGCCTAAGTTATTATCAGAATCACTCACCATCTCCAAAGAGTTCAACAGGAGTGCATTTCATATACAATCTTTGAATTAATAAATTCAGCCTAACTGGAACATCATTGAAGTCACTTGGGTAACTACAGGGATGAATTTGGTCTAGTTCCTATTGAAGTCAAAAGGTATCTTTCCGTTGACTTCAAGGGGCCTTGGGTCAGGTTCTTGATGTTTAAGGGAATGTAGATTAGTCTGAATTACAGTCAACCTTTACATTTTGATGGCAATGTGCATTGCTCATGATTAGCATGAAGATGATTCAGATTAGAACTAGCAGATGCTGTGATCTTAGGTAAGCTAAGGAAGCCGTCTTTAGCTAGGGAATCCAGTCAAGGCCTATCATTAACAAGAGAGGCTAAAGCTGGTGTGACATTTAAGACTACATCTTTATTAGATACTAGAAGCAGCGCTAATATATTATTCCTAACGTTCTACAGATAAAGCCTGCAAGAATCAAGAAATACAAGTTCCAAGAGCTGTATTAACTCAGCTGCATTGCACTTCTTATGTTTTATATTACTTACTTTTCTTTTTTAAAAGAGAGTATATTAAGCTCCATCATTAACCAGAAAATTCAAGAATAGAAAATATTATATATTTCAGAGCAGTACAGCTGAGCTAATGCAGCTTCTGGAACTTTAAAGTTCACTTCCCCTATGGAAATTGACTATAAAAATAGCTTTGTGTGGTTACATTTTTATTATCTCTCAGTGAGTCCGTATCCAACATATTCATTTGATAAGTAAAAAGCTGTTTTTGATTCTTATTGCCAACTCTATAAACACAACCTGAACCTTTTCCTTCTCTTGACTCACAACAGGAATTAAGGTATTTTCGGTAGGTTCAGACTGGAACTCAGTGTCTCCTGTGCAGCCTCATTATCTTTAGTGATGTAGCAGAGGTGGGTGGAAGACACATGTGAATGGATCACATATTTGATGAGATACAGGACGGGGAAAAATCCAGTTTGCTCCCTCAGAGCTGTGTTGGCTTTGTAAATGCTTATTTTTATCTCTAAATTCAGCCCATTTGATGAGGAATATGCCCAAGAAGCAAACTCACAATATAAGTCTTTGTATGAAGTCCTGTGTTCAGGGTACCATTGCACATTAAAGTTACCATGTACTGATTTTTGTTGAAAATTACAGTGGCATAAGCTAGGAGTAATCTAACTGATCTCCTTTGGACTTGAGGATGCTGAGAACCTCTGCAATATCAAGCAATCTGTGTCTCATCTTGGACACTTCCAATTAGGGCGCACATTTGATAATCTAGTTCTAATCAATGTATGCCTCTGTTTTCCCATCTGTTAAATGGCATTAATAGCTCCTCTCTTGCTTTAAGGGGCTATTGTAAGGTTAAATTCATGGGCACCTGTAAAACATGTAGTAAAGGATTCTTAGATGGAAGTTCAAAGCATTATGTTCAAATACCTTCAGCTGAAATAGATTTGTGTGCCAGGCTAAGAAAAAAATGAAAGCATAAGCCATTTTATAGAAAATTAATATACGTGAATAGTTTAATTGACTCCAGTGGGATTATTTAACATATGTTCAAGTGCTTTGCAGAATCAGAGCCTAAAACAGCATACAACATACAACAATGTGTGTGAAATGTCTTAAGCACTTGAAATCCTTCAAGGACAACTTGTGTTTATTACAAAGAAAAAGGCCGTATAAAAGGTAAGTAGCAGAAATACCATTTATGCACAGTGCACCTTTCTGTAAGTTTGAACACTCAGACTTTCTATGTCACTGGATGCAGTAGCTATTTTTTCAGTGATTCATAACTTTAATCTTATGTAGTCAGGATTTTTCCTAATAGAGGCTATGGATATAACCTTCAGTGAGGACTGTTTGCATGCTAAATACAGGTTTCAAAGTTCTGCAGTATACAAGTCATCTGTGTGGTGGGGAAAAGCATGACAATCATTTACTTTAAAATGAGGAGAGTATATTTATTTCCTTCTTGCAAAACTCAGATAGTGCTTGGGGATTTTGTTACATTTTTACACATACAGCCAACCACATAAGGACACACCCAAGCAAATATGCATTTTTAGATATAGAACAAACATGGATAATTTCACAACAAAAGGTTATTTTGGAGGGATTGGATGAATGCAAATACACTGAAAACTTCCTTTGCAGTTTTAGCCCTGTCTGTCATAATCTAACTCAATGGTTCTCAGCCTTTTTTAAATTGAATTAATTTGTGCCAGACACCAGACTGGCCTGGCTAACAATGTCTCTCAATGCTGGTTAGTGAACTGAGACTCCACTCTCATTCAGCAGTATGGAACAGCATAGATGACATGACTCTCTCCTTACCAACAGTGGGTTACGAACCAAAAAAATGAAGGTGATCTTATTTCAGAAGCAGCAAACCCTGGCTGCAAGGTAAATTGGACATGGGACACATGAGTAACTGAATTAGTTAAAAGGCTTTGCCAGAGTTCAGAGCTTACTTGAGGGATTCAGCTACTTGCCAGTCTATAACCTGAACCTTGGACTAGCAGCTTCATCAAGTCACAGACTGAACAAAACTACCTGAAACTTTACCAAAAAACAAAATAATATCCCAGCTTCCATCCAACTGCCCATCATAAGCTTTGATGTGAATCAGTGGTGCTGTTCCTGATTATGGCCCTGATCCAGAGAAACATCCCTTTTAAGGACATCACTTAAGCAGGTGTACAGTTTTTAACACACAACTCCTACTGAATCCTATTAAAGTTAAGTATGAGATTGAAGTTGATCACATGAATAAATGCACTCACAAACTCGTACCTACTGGCTCTTTCCTGCAAGGTGCTGAATAAATAAGCCCAGTTCCAACAAAACAGAGTTGAGCTCTCACATAAGTTCATAACTTTCTGGTCTTGTGAAAGATCAGAAGAGCTGATTGTATACCACTTGGACTTTGCAGTTGCCAAAGGGGGATCTAGTCCAAACAAACCATCATTGGTTTTACAGTGCTTTGGTATATACTGGGCAGGATTTTGGAAATATCAGACCGAGTAAATGAACATACAGGCAATGATCAGTTCACCACATGAAGGGCTTGTGCGCCATTCAGTTTCCTTTTAAATCATAATCCTGTGACAAGGAAAAAATACCTGCGGATCTGGGATCTCTGATTTACAAACAACCTAGTAACAGAACATAGATCTATATGATACAATGTGGTCCAACTCGCTTGAGTAGGGGGCTAAATTAAATGACGCTGTGAGGTCCCTTCCAGCTCTACTTGTTGATGATTCTATGGCCTGTGTTTACAACATCTGAACCCCTTCCTAAAACAAAAAGTGCTCCCTTTAGACTTTTAAAAAAGGGACTGTGGAGGTAAATACAATGCTGACGTTTTCTATTTATCTTGGGTTGGGTTTTTAGTGCTGAGTTTGGCTTCTCTTCCTCCCTTAAGAAATCAGCATGGTTTCTACAAGCTCTTTAGTAACTGCCAATGCTGTGCTACCAATAATTTACCAGAATTGAGAAACTTTTGTTCTTTTAGCCTGCACAATTAAATTATCTCCCACATGCCTGGATTTGTTCAGGATTACATAGAAGATACTTTGGACTCAGTTGTATAGGGTTCTGAGCACTGTCTTCAGTTAAACAAATGAGTTGTCACATTGACCTCAATGTTAAGAAAACATATGTTTGTATGTATGGGGCCAGCATGCTCAGTACATTAAAAAACAAAATCCAGCTTTCTATGAACAGTATCATAAAAAAACAAAAAGATTTTTCAAAGTTTCATCTCAATGTTGGTTTACATGGGACTTTATTTGGATGACAAATTATTATTTGTATAGTAAAAGCACATAGAAGCCTTTTTTTTTTTAACCAGGACCCCAGGCACTGTATAAACACAGAACAAAAAAATACTTCTTGTTTTAAGGAGCTTATAGTCTAAATGTAAAGTAAAAGGCAACAGGTGCATACAGACAAATGGAGGGAAAAATGTGAAGACACAATGGTTATTTTTCCTCACTTGGCATGTTCACACAATAAACTTACCATCCAAAAAAGTAGCACCTGCAATCACGCTATTCTTTTGCACGCAAGCTGCCTCCTAATTGGAAGCACTGGTGCCACATCTGTACAGTGGCATGGGGAGGCTACTTAACCTAGTGGGCTAGGAGATGGTGTTATCACTCAGCAGTGCAAATTAGCCTCCCCCGGCGCTGAGTGGATTTGTTTAGGCTGCTTCTGCTTTAGGAGCTAAAATGTGTAAACAGTCATGTGTTGAAGTTTGTTGTGTAGACTTGACCAGTGGAAAAAAAGTGACTTAAATGATGAATAAGCATTGTTTTATATGGAGACAAATTTCACGGACAGCAAAAGTGTGCTGTATTATACAAGCATGCTTAAACTGACTGCTTCATATTGAGTCTTAGCACTTAAACACAAGCTCCTGGTAACCTAGGAAATGACAGCAATGCCATAAAAAGACTATTCTTTTACCATTTGTAATGTAGCTTATAATAGTGTTAGAAATCTTGGGAGGGACTTTGTTATTCTGGCATCCCCCAATTTCCAGACTGGCACAGTTCAGCTGAACACTGTACACATATCCAAACTTTTGGATGTTTATCACATGTAACCGGAACCTCCAAATGTTTTGAGGTTCACCCATCTCTAATTATTGCACAATGCTCCAATCTGACTGGGAAGATGAGAAGTAGATCAGAAAGAAATATAATTGCTTTTTTTATTAGCTTATGATATATGGTCCCGCCCTTCTACGTTACAAACTTGC
Source organism: Crocodylus porosus (assembly GCF_001723895.1). Taxonomy (NCBI): domain Eukaryota; kingdom Metazoa; phylum Chordata; order Crocodylia; family Crocodylidae; genus Crocodylus; species Crocodylus porosus. Next base: position 2,413,124 of record NW_017728932.1, on the reverse strand, counting down.
CCAGTCATTTACAAATAATGATATGCATAATGTGATTTATATAATTATCAACCTATAATTACTGAGAATATATATATATTAATCCCCCTGGAGGAGATTTGGGCTCACCATATATGTGTTAGAACCCTTAGAGCTATAGGGAATTTATGCCCACTGTAAATGGAAAATTACTTATTTTTCAAACATTTGAGACAGCTTATGAAAAATAAACTAACAACAACAACAAAAAACCCTTGGCTTGTTATTTTTTTAATATGTTCAGAAGGTATGTAACTGAACAAATCCAGGCATGTGGAAGCAAACTCAGTTGTGCACAGTGAATGCACACAAGTTTCTCAATACTGTACTAGTAAATTATTGGTAGCACAGCATTGGCAGTCAATGAAGAGCTTGTAGAAACTATGCTGATTTATTAAGGGAGGAGGCAATTCCAGGCTTGGCATGATAATCACAAGCCTGTGTTCAGAGAAAAACTAGGCACTGCATTCATAATACATTTTTTACAGGTCTAAGAGAAAAGTGAGTTTGTCTTATGATGAGGTTCTAAGACTGGAACCATAGATAGACCACGCTGCCCTCTGCTTCCACCCCAAAACCATGCTTCACTAACGGGTCAAATAATGATTCTCATCTGGCGCTGATCAGTATAACTCATTTAACTTTAATGGAAAAGCACCAGATTATTTCAGCTGAGGTTCTCACTTTATGCGCTTCTGTACAGAAGGCAGAAACTACAGGAGGCAAAACTGAGGGGGCTTGTTGGTGGTAGTGACTGTTCTTTTTAACTGATTTTTTTCCTTGTAGTCTTCAAATGCTGCTCTCATTTACAAACACTGGAACAATTTCAAGATTAGTCCCTAGAATTACGATGGGGCCTAATTTGGCTTTTGCAACAATGCACATCTGGGGTAACTCCATTTAAATCAATAGGATGACACTGGGGAGTTACACTGGTGTAACCCTGATAAAAACTGAGAACAAAATCGGGTCTATAAATTCCCTAATGTGCCCAGTACCTTCCCAGAAGTTTATTTGCAAACAAGTTTGCTTGTCGTATTAAAAAAACAATCCAACCCAGCCTGTGAAAAATGGATTTAGCTTTTCCCAGAAACATGCCCTAGGTACTTGCTAATCATAATTTGTGGGCTGCTTGCTGAGTTTGGTAAGGGAGAAAGGTTACCCCATTCAGATCTTCTTTCCCAGTGCGGTGACATCATTCACATTGTTATGGTGTGATATGCCAGATGGGAAAATCTGAGGTGAGGATGAAGTGAAAATCCTGGTCACACCTTTTCTCTGGGCTATTTGCCTCCCCATCAGTTTACAACATCACAGGGAGTCTCAGACAGTTTGACTCCACCAACCCCAACCATCTTGGCCCGAACAGATACATGCTGAACCATTAAGAATCAATATGTATTCCCATCGCCGTGACAGGTTACACTGCATACTGCTAACCTAATTTAATTACAGTTTACTTAAAACTATTAGTAGATTTGAATGGAAAGCAAAGATAATGGCATAAGATCTGTAATTTGTATTACTAGAAAAAGCTGCATTCAATACTGCATTCAAACCAAAACATATGTATTAACATATGGCAGAATTACACTTACTGTATGTTTTAGTGCAGAGCTGAGGAGAAAGGCATCTGTGCTGAAAGCATCTGAATGAGAGCTCAGATAATGAGCAGAGCTAGAAGAATACACTCTGAAAGGTTGGGATGTGTCAAAGTACCCTGCAGTTGATTTGTGTTACAGCCAGAAGAGCATACTTAAATTTCCATGCAGGTACAGTATTATGCTTTGCTTTTTGCACTGGGACACACTGAAACTTTCAAGTGTTACTTTGGATGCACCAGCTTCTAGAAGTCATGGCCAAGTTCTAAACCCCTGACAAAAGAAGGTTTCACATTGGAAATGCTGACACAACATTTCCTCACTGTTTGAAATGAGCACAACTATATCCCTTAGCTAAGGACTGGTTATTAGAGATGACTCTGAGACACAAAGTTCAGATCTGGAGCTGCACTTCAGTAATGTGTCAGGTGCTTTGGACCTGGATTTTTAGTTTAACCATTTTTAGTAAACATTAGACAGCCAGGAAATGCTAATCTGAGTCTGCCTCTGAATTTCCCTGGGAGTCTGGGACAGTTTAATATTGAGATTTTCATTCATGCATATAAAATCAAACCTGTTTTCCAAACTCAAACTGAATGCACACCAAATTTCTTTCTTTCTTTTTTTTTTTTTTGGGGGGGGGGAGGGAGGCTTGGAAAAAAGGTAATTGATTATTTTCCTCCATTTATTTCGTTTCCCTATGTTTCTATATCTCCAAATTCCAGCTCAGACTACAGCAAAAGTATTAAAATCAGCCCATTTCCAACCAAAAGGCAGCAAGTAGCAATAAAGTAAGCCCATCCCCTTGAGTCTTCCAACCTAGTTTTAGAGACTCAAGAGAGCTCATGTTAGTGGCTAGGCCAGTGGGGTGTGCCCCCGGCGGGGGTTTGAAGGAGTGTTTGGGGGGTGCAGTGCAGGGGGCGTGGGCAAGAAGTTTGCAAGGAGCCAGCTCCGCTGCAGCCTGGCAGGAGGATGTGGGTGGGGAGAGCTGTGGGCAGGCTCCAGGAGTTGGCTGCTGCACCTCTGGAAACCCGGCAGGGTGGACGCACATCCTAGAGTTGCTGCAGGGCCACGGCAGGAGGTACAGAAGTTGAGGCAGGTGGAGCCTGCCCCACTGAGCCAAATTGAGCAGAGCTGAGCTGAGGAGGCTCCCAGGATGAGGGGTGTCCTGTGCCTGGCTGCATTGCTCCTCTGGGGTAGGGTGGGGAAAGGGGAAAACAAAATTGTAACTCAAAGTGGGGGCTCAGCTCAAAATATTTGAAAACCACTGGACTAGACTGCTTATCTGAATACCTTGTGTTTTGGCCACCCTTATTGCATCTCAAGCAATGTGATGTATCAGTGAGACACTCATGTAGACTTTAGAACAGAAGAACTCCTGAAAACCAACTACTAACACTAGTAGTATGTACTGTTAAAGCAAACTGTACAACCTTGGCTTTCTGAGCAAAAGGTGAAGGGATACTCACTGATTCTACCGAGAGAAAACAGCAGAGCAGCCAACTTCAGGTAAATGCTATACTTAACCAATTGCCTTGAAGGTGGACCTCTTTGCGTTATTATTGTCTGTTTTGTTTGGATTACAAAGAGATATCGGCTTGACTTAGCAGCCCGTTACCTGACTGCTGCCAGTTACAAAACGGCACCTGGTTCTTAGGTGAACTTTTTCACTCTGCCATATGCTAAACTTGTCATGCTTCAGCCCTTGTCCGTCACACCAGTCCATAAAGGCCTCTTTTTAGTAGAGCCATTAGTCCATAAGTGGGGCCAATGGTTGAGAGAGAGAAGATGACACAAGAAGGTAGGTCTGACTCCTCTTGGAGTCTGCTAGTCCTTTAGCAAAAAATTAAGCACCTTCCTAGACAGGACATTGCTTGGAATGCAATGCAATAAGCTGCCTTAAGTAACTTCAGATTTGTGGTCAGCAGATAGTACAAAATTGAGGTCATAATTTGATACAGACATCTTACTCTGGCACAAAGTAAAAAATGAAAGAATCAGAATGACCTACATAGTGAGATTTAAAATGTGGCTGCCACATCTACAAAGTATCTCCAAGTTATAGATACCTGGGAATCACTGATGCCTTACAAAATTACCTGCATTTCTTAAACCTAAGTATTAACATATATTTTTGGCTAAAACAGGCAGAGTACTTGCATAGTATTTGGAGTTGAGGACCCAGATTCTGCAAACAAAGGAAGCTGTGTTCACTGAGAATGTAAGGCCCTACCATGTATTTTTTGTGATTGTTATTTATATGGCAGTTTGTGGAGGCCCCAGTCAAAATCAAAGGTCCACTGTGATAAGCACTGTACATTCAAATAGAGACAATTTCTGGTTTGAAGAGCTTACAGCCGAAAGCTCTCAACCTGTAACTTGATGCATGCCTGGGACTCCAGCCAGGTGCAGGGGTTTTCCCCTCTTAGAAGAAGTGGCAGGATCAGGCCAAAACAGACTAGAGAAACAAAGGATGGGAGAAGGGAAGTATTATTATCCCTGTTCTCCAGCCAATGAACTGAGGCACAGAGGCCCTGATCTCCCGAGTGCCAGCTCACTGTATTAACAGACCATTAGCCTTTCAGAGCATGGATTTGACTATTCTATGACTAATATAATTGTAAGTCACAAAATAATATAAAATTAAAATTATGTTAAAAATAAAATAAAATAAAACAAAATGGTGTCTTATGACACAATCAGATCAAAGCCAAGAAATTCACAGTTAGGGTGTAGGCTACATTCTTAAAATCAGAAAAAAACATCATTACAGGATAAACAAAAGGATGGCATGTCAAGGTTAATTTTTCATTTGGAGGCTCTCATCAGTTTGTGTCAATTTAAGCTTTCCTTAAATATATAATTTCTTTGACTGATTTTTTTCCCCCTCTAGGAACAGAAAATTATTCTGCTTTGAGGTCTGGAAGCTGCCATACAATAAATGCTACTTAATTGGGACATGCTTAATAGGGATGGCCACTTTAATGGTACATCTCCTAGGGAACCTATTTATGCTAATGACACTGAATGACAATGGCTGTTTCTTAAGTGGGACAACAATAGGAAAAAATTCCACTTAACAGGGATGCGCTCAACTGTTACAAGTGTGTTAAGTGCTGTTTAACCAGGTGTTAAATAGGTTTGAAACCTGGAGCTCCCATCTTTTAATTCAGAAGATATCAATCTGTTCTTAAGCCATGATGAAATGCAACATTTGTATTATTTGTATAGTGAGACCTATTACATAGTGGGCGCATCTACACGTGCCTATTAATATGGTTATCGGGCCGGAGTTTATTCAAGCTGGGCACGCGTCTACATGCACGTATGCTCAGGATTGCAGCATGTTAAGCCAGGGTGGAGCAGCTCTGGCTGGAAGAGAGCCTGGGGGAGAAGGGAGGGGTGAGCCTGCCAGCCTAGGGCTGCTCCCCCTGACTCAATGTGCTGTCGGGTGGCTGGCAGGGGCATAAGGGTGCTTCAAGTTGGGGCTAGCCCACAGGCAGCCCCTGTGCCACAGCACCTTCATGCCACAGCCAACTCCCCAAGCATTTACATGTGCACTGCTGAGGAGTAAATTAGTTTACTTCAGCCTAATAGGGATACATGTGTAGACGTGAAACATTTACTGAGCTGCTAATTAGTCACCTGTGCAGTAAACATCTCATGTAGATGTATCCGGTGAGGTATAGGCTATATTTAGCTGTGCAGTCGGTCTGGGGTCCTGCCCCTGATGTGCTAGGTGCTTTATAATCATATAAGATCCCTGCTCCAAAAAGCTTAAAATATCCTTTTTGTTCAGCATGGTGTCAAGCTAAAGATGCAGAATGATACATTTTGAGAAGTGGGAAAAGAATTAAGATCTCCTGACCTCACTCACATGCTTTTAAAAAAATGTAAACATACTTCCACACCATTAGAATAATAATTTGTCAGTAATAAAATTAAAATAATCAGAACAGAGCATACTGAAGCTAAGTAGCTCCTCATTCCTTTTCAGGACCTTGAAAACTGCTAAGAAAAATATCTGAAAACTTTCAGGGGCCTCCAAAAAACCAACAGCCTTCTGCAAAATTATTCTCTTCTGGGAAGTCTAGTGTTTTCTTAGTATCCTCTGAAAAACAGCCACACTCATTTCAAGGAAGAACAGGAGGCCACGCTAAGAAGTGGATCTGAAAACAAAAATCCCATTCTGAAAGACAGCTACATAAATTCAAGGACTATCCCAGGCAAACCAAGACATCTGATTACACCATTGTATCCTGTTTGGTGAAGGAGAGAGTGAAGAGAAGTGATAGACGTGAGGGGCAGATGGAGTTTGCTTAATGTGTCTGTTCTTTTCTACGCTGCCTTTTCAATTTAAGAATGTAGCAAAATAGCAGCTGCTCATAATTTCATGAATTGAGAAGTATGTAAATTTCAGCTACAAAATTTGTTGCATAATTAAACCAAAAAAAGGGGAGAAAAAAAGAGATCTTGCCTGCATCTCCAGCTTTCTTAATCTCATATGCAAATTCATAATTTAAGCCTGGTTCTTCTCTTGTTTCAGGGTGAATCAAAAGTAACACAACTGATTTGAACAGTTACACAATATAACTCAGTGTAACAGTAAAAACATGCCTTAAAAAGTTTAGCTAATCTCCACCTACAGCCAGCAAGGCTACTCACAGAAGGATCACCCTAGCATAGTGGGGGCTGTCTACATGTGCACTTTGATGCACAGTAGGCTATTCTACTGTGCAGTAAAGCACTGCATAAAAACAGTGCTAATATGCTACTGTGCAGTAAAATAGGCTGCTGTGCATTAAGCATCATTTAAAGTGTGTGCTCTTGCACTACTGCACATCCGTGCAGCCTAATGTGCATGTATTTAGTACCTCATACTGAAGGTAGTACATTAAATGTGCACTAGGAAACGCACATTAACGCACATGTAGATGCACCCATGGCTCTTTAAATGACACAGAGCCATCATAATGGCTTTTGTGCCAAACCTTTTCCTACAGCTTGCACAGGGGGCATGGGAAAGAAAGGGACCGTGGCAGGGTGTTTCTGTCTCTTGGCAAAATGTGACCACTTATAATCCCTTGGGGCTGTTGGCAGCCAGCACACATGCTATTCTAATTTATACAGGGGTCCTATTCTAATTCAGAGTCGCACCATGACTGGGAAGCTGCAAAGGTGACCCTTCCTGGCTATACCAATCACAGATCAGCTAAGGATCAGGCCCTCCATGTCTGTAAACAGTTGTTTTTTGTTTTGAATCCAGTTTTGCTAAACACATGTAAATAATGCATCAGTATTTGATGATTTAAAAATAGATAACTCCCTTTTTGCTGAAGATCTTCTCTGCAGATATGTTATAGATCTCTGGTATATATTGACCTCTGTTCTACTCAAGGAACGCCAGACCATGTCAACAGAAGTCCTCTGTACTACATACAGCATATGTAACTGTGAAAGGAAGAGAAGAACTCAGCAACATCATTGGCAAACAGGGCAACATTCATGCCTGATGTAGGTCTACTCTGGAGTCAAAGGATGAGATCTTTATTTGCTGTAAGTAGACTTGATTCCACAGGTATCAGCTTTTGAGGCCAGATGGCACAATGGAGTTTGATTTTTTTAGTAGTGTGTATCTCCAGCGGTTCCAGAGGAGTTACTTTTGATTTATACCCATGGGAAGAAAAGGACAATTGATCTGAGTGTCTTCACAAATGAAACCCAAACTCACATTATTTCTTACAACTGTCTTGTTTAAATACAAGCACAACAGTAGAAATTTAAAATACAGAAGCAGGAGGGCAGAGTTTAATGGTCAATGTTTTATTGGAATCATGTAAAACTGGAAAGCATTTCACATATTTCATAAAAACATTTTATGTGCAAACTTAATACGAACCCTTTTCTTGTTAAACTCTTCTATGATGCATGAACTACGGTATATAAAACACAGCACAGGACACCTATGAATAGGATTATTTAAACATCTCCCTTCTGTTGACATCACCAAGCACACAAGCCGGCACTCATGGTTGCTGTGATCTTATCAGAACCCTCATATTCTACTGTTACCTTCTTCTCACTCATTCTCTCAGTATAGTTCCTGGAGCTAAAGGAATCCAGCTCATAGACAGATCTCTAAGATAAATCTCTTTGTCTGTTTTGGAAATATGACTCCAGTTCCAGTTTTGCAGCACTTATACAGAGGAACCTGCCATTGGCTTCCAAAGCATTTTTTCATATAATTATTTCAGGATTGGATCCTTAGTGATTTTAATTTAGTTAAGATCTTGGCATTGTGTCTGTAATATATTATCTTAATAAAGTAAGATATCAAAATGGATTGTATACGATAATATAATCTGTACATGGAGCCTGATCTTTTACTCTATTATTCTGGTTTTACGCTGGTACAGCGCCATGTATTTTGACATAAACCAATCCGAATTTATCTAGATAAGAAAGAAGTCAGCCTCATAGAGCAGCCTATAAATCACACATGTTCAAATGATAAGCAAAAATTTTAAAACAAAAATTTTACTGAAATCGTAAACCAGGAAAATGTCATTCTATCAATCACCTGTAAATGAAGTTCCCATTGTGGAATGTCTGTGAAAAACACTAATCAGAGATAAGCAACAAAACAATGAGCTATTAAAAATGAATAAATGGCTAAAAAAATTATCTAAACTTCAATGTGTTCTCTTCTCTAGAAAACCTTGAAAAAGATAAATAAGTAATTATTTCTTTCCTGTGTGACAGCTACAGTCTGAAAAGTACTAAATTATTGGCTTCATATGTGTTCATAAACTGCATTTATAAACACTTCACATAATCAAATTATGTTTGTTTCCTCCAGCTTGGCTGCCCTTGAACATCTTTCTCCTTGCTGTTTCATTATTCTACTTTTTCTGTAACCTTCACTTAAAATGGGGCTTCTGCACATGGGTCCTGATTCAGCATTCCAGTCATAGTCAGATAAGCACTTCAGCAAATGCTTATGTTTAGCATGTGCTTAAGCGCTTTACTGATTTGGGCACTTAGGGAGAAATTTTCTAAAATTTTAGTTTTATTTCCATCTGCCACTTCTTTTGGTGGACACCTTCAATTTGTTTCACTGGTGTTGAGCTAAATGTTATTCATAAGTAATCCCAATGAGATTAATGGGTTAAATTCTACACTCACCTGCACCAGCCAAAATCAAGAGATAGGCTATTGACTTACAGGGCATTATTTTGGGGTCACAGCAGGGTAACACTTCAATTTAGGGTGATGCCAAAGAGATTTACGAGGGGCCAGGATCTAACCTAACCAACACAGAAATGGAAAATCTGATATTGTCTGTGGAGCATATACAAGAAGATAATCCTTGAACAATACAATGCGAGTAGATTTCAGAAAATATCACTATTATTGAAACCATTTAGACACTGAACAATAACTATTAATAAATAATAAAACTATATCAAAGAAACATTTCAGAAATGTTCTACACTTGATGAAGACACAGTAGAATTGGTATCATAATCTGGGAAGGTTTTCCTTTGCTGCAAGATACGATAAGATTCCCATGTGAATATTTTTATTCTTATTTTTTATTGCTCCATTATATAATATCTCTGCCTAAGTGACAGTGCTGAGCTTGGCATGGACCGAGAAAGCATGTAATATGCCTCTCTCACACTACTGTTTCTAAGGTCTGGGTTAGACTGTAATAAAGGTTAGAGCAGCCTGGAGGCTACTCTACCTTACATTCTGGTTGCAATACCTTCTATGGAGCATTGTGCCACCTGAGAATTGAGGAATATAAGAATGCTCCAGCCATGCTCCCTTGTTCCCTTTTTCATCCTAGCACGTTCCACATAAGGGTGAGGTTCTGCACATGGGATATGTCTTGCTTTGTACCATGCCATAGCGATATTTTTGTGGCTTCTACACTAGCTTTGCTAGCATCATGCGGCTACGATGCACCTATGAATTTCCTTTGTGTGCCTAATTCATCCATTTGTATTCTAATCTGAATTTTCTGTGTCATCTAACCCAGTATCAGTACTCAGTGACTGCAAATAGCTTACTCTGAATCACAACTGTGTTTCTGGAGACAGATAAATATCCCACAGATAAATATGACATATGCTGTTACAGGAGAAATCATTCTGGACATCCTAAGGATCATGTAAAGCTAGACATTATACTATTCTTGTGCTAATCTTCATCAGATCATACTAAAAAATAAGTGGCAAAAGTAAACAGTAAAGGTTATAGCATTTTGTGGCATGTAGGCTGCATGTCACTGTCAAAATGTGTATGTTACAACTGTCAACAACATGACACATGAAAAAGCAGCCATGACATGCCCTTCTCTTCAGTCTGTCAGTCTGTTTCTATCTGTATGTCCTAGTACTTTACTTATGCTCTTTGTTTTCACTTTTCTGATTTTTCTCTTACATCAGTATTACATTAGTGTAAATTCATTAACTTCAGTGTGCTTACTCCTATTTTACGCCAGCATCAGAGAAGAATCAGGGCATGGTATCTATTATCATCTTTCTAATTTATCTGTTTCACTCCCGATTAATTATACCCCATTGTAGCAATGTGGGAGCTCCCCAACCAGCCACAGCGCAGGTTTCCTACTGCCTCTGGGCACACCGCCCACCTATCTTTCCTGCCACGTCTTGTTGTTAAGTAATTACGGTCTTAATTAGGCGGGAGGCTGCCCATTCTGGGTCCTGGTGTCTAGGGCCTTTAGTACACACTCCTCTCTCCCCTTACATGTCCCATGCCTTGCAGATGTTCCTAACAACTGTGTAAAGCTCTGGCCTGAGGCCAGGCCCAACTCATAGCAGTATTAGGCCTCCCACAACCTGCCCTGTTATGGGCCACATTCATACCACCTCCTTCTCACTGAGGCCTCTCACACTCCACTGTCTTTCACACGGTCTCTCTCATACTGCCCTTGCTGGGCCTCGTTCATACCGCCTCTTCTTTTCCCCTGGGGCCACACTCATCCTGCCCTCACCCAGAGGGTCCTCAGACTCGATTCCCTTCGCTCCCCGGCCAGGAAGCGCACAGCCTTTTGGGCATCTCCCACCACCCTCATCAGAGCAAATGCTGGGCGGTATGCAAAATACTGCACCAACTCTGCCCTTGTATTATAACCGGGTAATTCCTCCCAGCTGCTCTTCATACTGGGCTGCTGACTTAGCCCCTTATTTCTCTGTGGCTTCTCCTCTGCCACCCTCCAACTAGCCTCAGGCCCATCTGTGGCCTCAGGCACCCAAAGGCTTATTACTTGGACCAAATTCGGTCCCCCAAATAAAGAGGACCTCAATTCATGCTCTCTACTCAGGGCATCAACTGTTCAGTTACTTAGGTGCAGCCTTTCAGGTGTCTCTCTGCACCCAGATCTGCACATACCCTGCCCCCTTCTCTGGGACCTGGCGTGAAACACTCCTGCAGGCTCAGGTGCCCCTCATCGGCATGCCTGGCCCACCACTCTCCTTCTCTCCCTAGGGTCTTACACTTTAAACAGGCTCAGGTGGCTGCAGCCATGCCTGGCTCCACTACCCACTTCAGGCTTTGCACCCCCATCAGACTCAGGTGTCCCACATGGACCTACTTGGCCCTCACTCCCTCCGATGTTACTAGTAACCCACTGGGTGGTGGGGGCAGGGGTTATTAAGGCGCCCCAATCTGCCTTTCACTGGGATGGTCTTCGAACCTGGCATTTTCTGGCCCTGCCTCGCCACTGGCAGGACCACCTGGCCTCCCAGTCCTGGTAGAATTCAGTTTTAGGTCATGCCCGGGACCAGGAGCCTCCAAGCCACCCCGTAGCTCCTGCCTTTACCTCTATGTTGTCTCCAGAGCAGCAGCTCTGCCGGGAGATGTTCCTTCCTCAGCACCTGGCAGCAACTGCTGCCTCCAGCCCTGTGTCTTAAGATGGTTGGTCACACTGGTGATGTGTAGGCCCTGAGATGGCCATGCACCCCTTGGAAACGCCAGCCATGAAACTGGAAGTGGTGGTGGAAGCGCACTTCCAGTTTCGCCGCTGGTGGTTCTGGGCATGGTGATCAGCCGTGGCTGCCCCCCCGGTTGGCGATCGACTGCTGGGGGACCTCCCCCTGTTGGCGAGCTGGTGTCCCCCCAGACTCAGGAGGCACCAGTCACCCATGGCTGCTCATCAAGACTGGGTTGCACCTGCCCGCTGCCTGGCCCAGTTCTTAAAGTGGCAGAGCACTGCGAGTGCTCCGCCACACCAGTGAACCCCAATATAATGTCATCAAAAGCATTTTCTTTTAGTAAATAGGAGAATCCAGATACGAGAAACCAGAAATCATACAGTCATCCATCCATTCATTCTTCCCTGTGCATTCCCAACTGTCTGTCTGCCTTACATTAATCACAGAGGTATCTGTATACGCAAGATGTGTATTGCAACAAGGACACAGGAGTGAAAATTCTTTGGATTCCTGCTATTTGGCGGTGAGCAGAATGCTGCAAGTCCCCTTGAGCAGGCAAGAGCTGGATCATTGAAACCAGAAGGTTTCTAGCAGTGGGGAATGACTGACAGATGGAGGGGAGAGGAGCAGGGTTCTGAGGGCAGAGCAGTGACAGCAGCAGGGACAACCCTGAGGGAGGGAGAGGTGAAAAGCAGGCAGAGAGGAGAGGTTAATAGGGAGCCAGAGAAAGTGTGTGAGAAGCACTATGACAGGGAAACGAGTCAATGAAAGGGAAGGAGAGAGAATGAAAGGGTGGGGGGTGGAGAAAGACAAATAAACCAAGATGGGGGGAGAGGAGAGTTCCTGGTCACTCTCTCTACCTGCTTTGAGGGGCATAAGGGATTGAACTACCACCTAAGATGCCTCCTGTTTATATGTAAAAAAAAATACTTTTCTTTTTTCCTTCCAGTATAATGTAAGTTTTACAGTCACTCACTTCTGAGGCCCTGGCTAGAAGCAAATGTAATGGAAAGTGGTAGGTATAGAGAAATGCATTTTGAGCACACATGTATGCAGAATATATTTTCTTCCCTTTCCTTCTTACATTTTGTTTTTTTACATAGTGCTCATTACCTGAGGGAGCCTCACAACCGCTAATGGATTTTGTCTTCCCAGTACCCCTAGGATCCTGGGAAGTATCTTGCAGAAGGGGAGCTGAGGCCTACGGGCAATTAAGCAACATACCTTACGTTACACAAGAGCTGTGCCAGTGACTGAACACAGGTCACTCAAATTCCAGTCCAATGGCCTCGCCATTAGACCATTCTTCCTACCCCAGGTATTATGTTAACAAGAAAAGAGACTAGAAATGTCAATTATTGTTCTGAATCACAAATGTTGGTTTGGGCCTCTCATTCCCAAACATGCCATGGAGCACGGAGCTGGAAGGCTCTGTGGCAGTGGGGAGTGACAGCTGCAGGGAGCAGGGAGGAGAAGGTCTGAAGGGAGCCCAGGGACAGTAGGGTGGGGAAAGGGCAAAGGCAAGAATTAACTAAGGTGCCAAGAAAAATGTGTAGGGAGAATAAGGAGAGAGATGCGGGAGCGAGTCAAAGAGAAAAAGATGCAGAAAAATTAGAAACCAGATGAACCAGCAGGAAAATGAGAGAAAGACGCCAAGAAAAATAGAGTGAGAAACTCGCCTGGAGAAAAAGAGGGGGTTAATCCCCACCCCAGGGCAGAGAAGTTTAATATTCAGCGGGAAAAAAATCCCTTTGCCTGAGAAGTCGAACTGAACAGTTGTGCCAATCACCCCCATGGTAAAAGAGCAAAAAGAAAAAAAAATCAGCTCCTGAATTCTTATTAATAAAGACTCTATCCTAAATGGGAGGAAGACTGGACCTCAACCAGCTGAGGAGAGGCATGGATAGGGTACAAAGGCTCCATTCAAATATTCCTGGCCAGAAGAATGAGAGCCGTGATACCAGCCCCAAAGCCTAGCAGCAGGAGGTAAAGTGGGGGAAAAATTATAAATTAAAATCAGAGTGGACCAAGATACTGATGTGTATTTAGCAGGGAACTATCCTACATTACCAAAGAGATGCATAGATAACCTGACAGGGCCTTTTCATTTTTAATTGCCTTGATTGTTTATGAGCAGGGTAATGATTTTGAAATTATTATTTTTTATAATTTTGTAATAATTACAGAGTAATGTGTTATCAGACCAATATGAGGTTTAGCTTGGTTAAGGGTCATTGTTCATTATGGAAAGGGTTCCAGTTTGGTTTATCCTCTTTGCTAGATTAGGGGCCTTTCATCTCCAATATTCTTTACAATGGGTATGGAGGATAAAATAGGACACGGTGTCACTGATGGTCCAGTGACAATGATGTAGCAAATCTATTAACTTAAAATTTGCATTAGTGATATGCTGGTGAGACAGTGGCATCCACATACATAAATCTTAGACTTTTTTTGGTTGCCAAAACTGGTCCTGTGCATTTATATATACAAAAAATTAAAAGAAAACTATTTAATATATTGGTAAATATGTGTAAATACTTATCATTAGTTACCAGTATTATTAGCTATTGTATCATTGTCAAATGTGAACTTCATATATATACATATATATATATATATATAGATATAGATATAGATATATATAGGTAAATGCTGTACTTACTTGTTCAGTATTATATTTGCTTAATGTTAATGGAAGTCAGCATATCCAGAGCAAAAATCTAACCTTTTAAGATATTTTAGGTCCTATTATTTGGCTCCTTTAGGCTGTGATGTCTCTGGATGCATTACTCAAAAGACCTCTGTGAAATCCTATGGAATATGAACTTTCATTTCTACCCAGAAGAACTTTTACAGTCTTTTCTCCAATGCCTGATGAAGGGTGGTTGTGCCCGAAAGCTTGCAATTAAATATTTTTTTTGCAAAAATCTTGTTGGTCTAATAAAAGATATCATCTCTACTACAAGTCATGATTGGCAAAGGACTATTCATATATAGAGTCATCCTATGGGGAAGCAAGCACATGTTTGGGGTTTTTTTAAAGGTATTTAAAGGAATTTTTGAAGATTTTTTTTTTTAACAGATTATACAAATATGTTTAAGCAAAGAGCTGAGCACTTCATCTCCTAGGAACCTTAACTGGAGTTAAGGGTGCTTAGACCTTGCCAGGAATAGCTCAATCCATACCTCATATGTTAAGGCCCTAAAAGAATAATACTCTAAAAAAACAGCACAGTTTCATGAAGCTTATTGTTACCCAGAAAAACAAATAACGGGTTTGATCCTGCAACCCTACTCTCATAAGAGTAGCCCTACTGAAATGAACAATACTATGTGGGAGAGTAAGAATTACTCCCTTGGGTAAGGAATGCAAGATCAGGCTGAAGTCTAATGTTAGCGATAGGCTGATCCTGTCAGATGAAGTGCCCTCAACTCCCACTGAGGTCAACAGGAGTTAAAGGATGCTAAACGCATTCCAAGGTTAGGCCCATTTTCTTCAAACTGGAGTTGAGATTTCTCAACATCTCTCAAAATCAAGCTGTACAGTTTATTCCTACTCAAAATGGTATTATAAAATGCTATGATACCTAGTCATAAAGCTTTTATATCAAATTGGCAATAATATGACAAGATGTAACTCCTGGAAAAAAGATTACAATGAAGTTAAAAATATAATAAAATGTTATTTATATATGGATTCATCCATTATGCCATATGACAATCATTCATATAACTTGACAGACATAAAACTCTGCTTAACACATTACTATCATAAATATTACCAGATATAACACTGTAATTTAATACTTACCAAATGTATCTCTAAAATATTACTCAATTTAAAACCTTGAATTTTAACCAGATGTGTTTTCAGAGAATGATACAGCTCAGATGCATTTTTTTTTTGGTTCAAACTGGGGTATTACTACATGATGTATTACACTGAGACTATTATGCCCCAGACCCAAACCACTACCCTGATGTTTCATCCTGGGGGCTTTATACCCTTGCAGCTTTTACCTAGTCGCCCCAAAGTAACAAAGGGGACATTGCACAGCATTGTTAGGAGTCTGTGAAATTTTACTTTGCAGATGCTTGGACACAGAACTGACCGGTGAAGACAGGAGGGAGACATGGAAAAGTGTGAGGATAGGAGGCTCAAATTCCTTTGACTGGAAACAAACAGAGCATGTTGTAGAAATTAGAGGGAAGGAACAGTTTTGAGGGGACCACTGGGGAAGAGAGAGTTCTTCTGACCCCAGTAGTTAAACCAGTCATGTACTGTCATACTTGGAATTCACAGCCTTATCCAGCTTCTGTCTCTTCGGCTGTTGTTATGAACTCAGGTAGTGACTGTGGTTGCATGCTCGATACCTCTCTGGATATGACCTCAAAGGACGCATCCAGGCGAGTACAGCTATGTGGTGTGTGGTGCCGCAGACCTATGCCACATACCGCACGTTCAGGCATTTCCCATGCCACTACCTTGCAGGATTCAGAGGTCAAAAAAACCCACACAGAAAAAAGCGGGGCGGTGCATGTGGAGGTAGCACACGCAGCCCAAAACTGGAGCCTGGCCAGTCAGAGCCACACTCCGGCTGCCAGCCAGGCTCCAAGCTGCAGGAGTGATGCGGCTGCGGCTTCCCTGGCCCCCAGGTAAGGCTGCTGGGGCCAGTATATTTGCTGGCCCCAGTCTCCCCTGCCCAACCTGGGGTAACCTGCTGCATACCAGATAGGGTTGCCAACGCCCCAGGATTGTCCTGGAGTCTCCAGGAATTAGATATAAATCTCCAAGAGACTCCTGAAAGTCACTTGGGCGATAAATGATAGGATTCATTAAAATAAACATTAAATGTTGAATCCGATGCATGCAGTAGTCGAGTGGGTTTTTAAAATGTAACAGTAATGTGCATTTGCCTTCCTGACGTAAAGTCAATAACGTTATTATGTCATGCAATGAAACCTCTTGGAATAGATAGAGGTGACAACCGTAGCATCAGAGAGAGCATGGCACAGCCATTCCCTGGGGTAAGTAGCAGCAGCACAGGGTGTCCCAATGCTAGTTGTCCCTGGGAACATGCGTGCTGGTTTGGACACAGCCAAAGAGCCTATTTGCCATAACTAGCAGTCAAGTTGAGTGAAGAACAAAGGTTGTTTGGTAATACCTTTTATTGGAGCAATTATATTGCTGGAAGGGGTGTTAGACAAACTTTTAAGCAGAAAGCATTGAGCACTGTCCCACCAAAGCTCTCTCAAAAGGAAACAAGACTTCCTTCTTAAAATAAGCTTAAACATCTGCTGCTGCAGTTTGGCCACATTACAGAGCTGCTGCAAGTTCTGAAGTGTGGATACTGCTGGATTCTGTAGATCTACCACTTTAGTTCACCAGGTGGAGGCCTGACATTTTTATAACCAAATGTCATTAGTTTTATTCCCAGTACAGTCAACTAACAATTTTAGCATCTGTAGGCATGGGGCTGATCATTACATGGAATCCATTAGCATAAAAATTGCCATCACACTTAGCATCCTTGTGGGTAGCAATCTCAGCAGAAACAACATGTGAATGGAGATGGAATCTGAGGTGATGGTGCATCTTCAGAACAGACTGAAGCAGATTAGTGGATAATTTCAAGAAATTTGCTCTGTTGCTTCCTGTGACAACTTTTTCAAAGATAGACATCATTTTCTCAGTAGCCAAAATCAGTACCTTTTATGAACACTAGATTCACTTAAAATATTTTAAATCATTCAGTTATAGTTATTCACATACACACACGTAGATCTATGTAGATCCTTTTGTCGATCCATACATATGAGAACTTTAAACACAGAATTTCCACAAATGCAAGTTTATTCTGGGTCTGATCTTCCATTCCTGAGATCTTCAAAATTTCCTCTGCAATCAACAGAACTTCTGGCACCAGAAAGACTGCAAGTTGTTATTTACTTACTGTGGCACTGATTTTGTTTTCCTAAAGCTGAAATGCACAGAACAAATAAATCAGGAAGTCAATATTTATTGTAAGTATTATGAAAATAGTATCATTAAAAAAATTATTACAATGTAAATTACCGATTTCAGTGGGAACAGATTTAGAGCCTCAATCTTTTATTCATTTATTTTGTTGTCAATTTCACACTAAATAAACAATGCAACGACTGTTTGTAAAAAGAAAAAAAAATGCCTATTTAAAATATCTTTGTTTTCTTTGGTAAACCCGTAAGCCTGGTAAAATGTGCTCTCATTTAAAACAGAAACAGCAAGGAAAATACTTCTTTTAGTAGGGAAGTTATTATTCAGCACAGGATCAGCTCTTACAGCTTTTAAGTCTCTACCTCCATGGATACTGTACACACAGGACAGTACAGTTAAGTCTGCAAACCACAAGTCTAATCTTGAAGACCTTTTTATGAGCCGTCCTGTTAGTCTGTGGGCAGTGGCACTGCTCAGGTATCGGATGTACATTTAAAGCCCCAATTCTGCAAAGACTTAGCATATGAGTAAAGCCCTGTGTACATTTAAATAAATTCCTCTCGGAGACATACTGGACACAGTGAGTCAAAGCAATCGGTATACACTTCCTTTTTCTTCAGCCTCTGCCTCTGTGCCTGACTAAGTTGGAAGTTCCTTAGCCCTGGGATTGCTCTTGCTGCATGTCTGGACAGGACCTGCTGCAAAGTGAACTCTAGTATTAATAGATATACCAAACTAATTATTAAGCGATTGAAATCACATTCTTTTTTAAAAGCAACTTTGCACACATGAAGCCTATTGATGTCCACGGGAAAATTGAAATGGCTGTTAATGAAACTATACGCATGAATTAAATTTTTCATTGATGTTAAAGCTTTGCAGAGTAGAGTCGAAATCTAACATTTAGTTTATTTTCTGAAAAAAGAGCTGTACTCGTTTGTATCTGTTCCTCATTATTCATGCTGTTTGTTTGGCTTTTGCTTTTCAGGGTGGAAAATGAAACTACGCTACTCAGTTTCACTTCCCAGCCCAGTCGGTTTACTTTCAGGTTACCGTGACCGAGGTGTAACTGCTGCAATGTTTGGGTTGAAAGGGAATGGTTCTTAATATTATATAGATACCTATATGTATATCTATCTATAGATATCTATATGATGGTTCTGTTTCAGTTAAAGCATCTGTGTGTGCATAGAAACCCATATTTCGTTAAAAAAAGAGTCTTGTTACAGAGCAAAAAAAAGAGGCCGTATTTGACATACTACTTCAATTCAATTAATTATTAGCATTGCTATTACTGTTCGCACATTTGTTTGCTCCGAGGCGCAAGCAGAGCCGGCCCGTCTCAACAACGCCGGGAAACCAGAAGCGAGCAGGCAAGTAAGTGAGCAGCGCGAAGACGAGCGTCTGGCAACGGTCTCTCCACGAGACGAGTGGATGTTGTGGGTATTTCCGTGTCTCCTTACAGGCTACAAAGCTTCGGTGGCTGTTGCTTTTCTGCTGATGTTGGGTGGGGTTGGGGGGGGCTGTTTTGGGGAACATCTCTACGCTGCATCTCCCGTTGTCACCTCCATCCCGAGTGTTTTCCCACGTCCGTCCGTCCCAGCCTGCCCCGGCGCCGTGCTCCGGGGGCTCCGAGGACGCGCCTTTGATCCTCCGCCTGCCTGTCCCGCGGCTTCCCCGCTCGGCCGCAGCCTGCCCGCTCCGGAGAGCCGTGCCCGGGCGGCGGAAGGCGGCGCGCCCGGC
>NW_017728932.1:2327610-2393307 GCF_001723895.1 Crocodylus porosus | reverse complement strand
GCCGGGCTCCGCGGTGTCGCTGGTGCGGGCCCGGCTCGGGGCCGCTCTCAAGTTGGAGCCGGGCGCGGGGCACCTCCGGCACACGCCGGCGGAGGGGAGAGGCTGCTCCCCGGCCGGCTCCGGCAGCGCTGAAGTTGCGGGGACCGCAGGGGGCGGCTTGTGCGCGAGGCGGGCAGGGGCTGCGTCCCCGCCCGCCGGGGGTGTCCGTCTGCCCGCCCGCGCGTCTGTCCCGGGAGGTCCCTCGCTCTCCTGATCCGCGGCCAGGCCCTTTCGCAGCCCCCCGCTGCCCCCCTCCTGCCCGGGACCTTCACGTGGCTACTCCCAAGCGCTCGGCAGTCTCCGGGACAGCCGCTTGTTCCCCGGCTTTTCCTTCAGGTGCGAGCTCTAGCTCGGGTATAGGGAAGGCCTGGAGATGGCGGGGGTGGAGAGGGTGAGGAATAGGTGTCCCTTTTTCTTGCCGATCGATAGTTTTGCGATCTGTTTTTCTTAGTTGACTGGTTGGAGGGGGGGGCTGCCTCTAAATCCAGAAACTGCTGGAGTTTAAATAAATTGGCCCCCAGGCTTTGGCTGCCCACCCCTCACCCGCACCGAGGAGCCCGTGTACAGCAAGTGCCTGCGTGTGAGCTCAGAGCGCAGGCAGCCTGCGAGGAGCCGGAAATATGTTACATTGATGTTTGGCATAGCTGCCGTCAAGTTACAGGTGAGGGGAGGTTGTCAGGAAGGGTGTATGGGGGGGAACGCATTAAAAAGTGAACATGGCAGGAGTACGGGGTAAGACAAGCTTCCTTGGGGATCTGCATGGGGATAGCGATCTGCTTCCCAGGGGTTTTGCCGGGGTTAATGTAGTTATATATGAACAGCACTTGGGGGGGAAGAAAAGTGCTTTATAAGTGCAAAATATTATCTGTAGCAAGTGGCTGGTGCCTTTTGACTTTCAGGTGGATTGGGGTGGCAGGGGGGTGGTGAAGTAGCTTTTTGTTTTACTTTTTCTGTTTTACTGTGTTTTTAAAGGTTTTGGATTAAGGTAGTCTTGGCTGAACTTTCCTAACTTGAAAGGATTCTTAATAGTGACCCAGAATACCTACAGGAATACAGAAAATGAGATCCAGATGCAGAATTGTATAAAATAAAATGGATTAAATTAAGATGTATTTAAACATGGGCTGACAACTTTAATTGTAGATGCTTGCTCTTGGTTATGTATGTATGCAATTGTACTTGCTTAGAATGGGAAAATAAGCGCTCCTAATTTGACTTTGTTAATGTAACATTTAACACTGGAGAAGAGCTTCTAAATATATTTCCTATTTAAAAAAAAAAAAAAGCTTCAACAAATGTTTATTGATTAAAACATATTACTCTAAAGTATCTATCATGTAAATTAAATTCTAGAATGTAATGAACACAGCCAAATGGCATTTTGATAGATTGTTCTATTCTGTTTTTAGTAAAAATAGCTCACTTTTATCATAATTTAATTCCTGTGCATACTGTAAAACCCGTTGTGGAGTATTAATGTATAAACCTTAATCTCGTTTTTGCAGACTAAAAGTGACAGTCTGACTTCAGCGAGGATAGGTTTCTTTTTGAGCCATCCTGGCGATACATGCTTGGACTCACTAGAGCACTTCTGCCTTATTCACTGCTTATTACAAACTTCATACAGTTTGTGTCCTGGGTGGATCTTGACTGCATGCCCCTTGGCTTCACTAGGGAATCTGTATGTCATCAACTTTGTACAGTTTTTGCCTGTGGAGGTATTTTGAGGTGGAGAGCACATTCAAACAACCCCTTTCTTCAGGTGCAGGAATTAAATATATTTTATTATTTATTTCAGATGACCTTTTATCCGTATGTTTATGGTGAATTAAGAGAAGAATTTATGCTGTATTTCAGGAAAGCCAGTGCTTTTTTTTATGACTCAGTATTTGGGGTAAAGTTGAGCTTTACAGCACTTTCTGCAGGTGGCATTTTCCCACATGTATGTAGGGTGTGTTAGAGGATGGGATTGCAGAAATGTAAATGTTGTCCTCCGTCTGTACTTTCCTTATCCCAACCCCAGTGGGAGATTCTGTACCTTTTAAAAATAACACAATCCCACCTGTGCTCTTTCAGCTAGAACGCTTCATATAGCTTTGGTTGTAGTTTGAGACCAGCTATGAGGCTGTTTTCTTTCCAAACTGTTGCTTTTTCCCTAGAAAACCTGCAAGAACTAAGGTGAGACTTCCTGATCCCAGAAATAAGGGACAAAAACAGGCGTGTTCATGATTTACTGGAAGCTGCTCTTCTGGATTGTGCTAGAGAGACCTGCTTGCCCCTGTTGAGTCTTTACCTACACAATAATACAAAGCAGTGGGTATCAATACTGCAGTGAAAGTTGTATCAACGTTAACTGAAAAAAAAAAAAAAGAGCCAAGAAAACTTTTTGGGTTTGGCTATTATTACTATAATTTTTATTATCATTAATAATAATACATTCTCTTTTCACTGAGTTACTTTTGTTTATAGAAAGAATGATATCAAGACTTGGAGTCAACCTATACAATCCAAGAGTTTAAACAACAGATATCAAGTACAAAAACATGGTTTGACAGATGTCAAACATGGTCTTTCTCTTCACCTTAGAACCAGTGGTGAAAACTGCTTAAAATGGTTCAGCTGATCTGCAGTGTTCAACCCCTTTTTTTGCTAGTAGAGGTCAATTTTACTTTCTAAATCAACTGAGGAAAATGGGTGAAATCTCTACACCATTTGACACATTGCTGAAGGTGGGAAGTATATGTGAACCTAATGTGAAGCAAGTCACAGTGTACGGCTTCAGAGACAGATCCTTGGAAACTTTGGGGAGTCATGGTATAATGAGTATGTTTTAAATACCTGGAAGGATTGTTGGAGGTGTGCTGTTGCTCTGAAGAATTTCAGCAACCCTCTTGGTATTAGGCAGTCATGTAATCTTAACTCTTATCCTGTTGTGTAAGTAAAGATGATTATCATGGAAAAGTATGGCCCTCTTAAGTCTGTAATGTTTTGTGCTAGTTATTCATCAACTTAATCCTTATATTGGTAGTCTTAAGGGACAGATCAACAATATGAGACACTCCCATGGGCACAGCATAAAATCCTTAGCTGATGGGCTTAAATAGATATAACAAGAGGACATAATTTGTTCCTTGGTAGTTTTAATTTCTAGTGGTGATTCATAAGATTTGCCCAGTTTCAGGTTGAGTTTCAAGGCCAATGGAAATTGTTTGGAAAACAGGCAGTAACGATTGCATGCAAAACTTGCCAATACACATGGAATCAGAGGATGCCATCACCGTATTGTCACTCTTGAGGGCAGATGTACCTTTTAACTTTAGAAAGCAAATAGTTCTTGTAATGGTGCTAAAGAAAACTGTTATCCTAGCAAACAAGAAAATCTTCCATAAACATTTTGTCTTGTGTCTAGGTCTTGCATTACATATCGCAAAAGTAAGGATGAAGCATTAACTCAGTATGCATGCTGCCACCAATTGTTTAAAGTAGACCCTTGATCTTCTCCATTTTCAAGTTCATAAAAAAATCTTGTAAATTGTCTGAATAGTAATGAACGGAATTTAGATACCAAAACAGCATTTAATTGGATACAGGTGAAAGTCTTGGTATCCTGTAGCTGAATTTGATTTTACCAAAACACCAGTCTGTTTGCTTATGGTTGTGCACTTTACTTCTAATACACCAGAAGAGAAGTTAAGAATCACATCTTCCTATTAACCTCTTCTCTTGTAAGTTACTGTGAAAGTTGTAGTTTCTAGCCTGGGGTTTAGGTAGTAGTGTATTCTCGTTGCTGGTTATCAATAATGGTAATTATATATATACAATGTACTTTTTAAGCACTTATCCAGTATGCATAGTTTGTTTAGCTTTGCAGCACAGTGATGTCTCGTATTTTTACCTGTTGCTTGGGATTACAGTAGCCATCAATTATCTCCATATTGTTTGTGCGCAAACTGCTTAAGTGCATAGGTACCTGTTTGACCCCGCTGTCCACTTTGTAAGATAATCGTGCCATATAACTGCATACTCAGTGAGACTGATTAGCACCCTCAATTTCAAGGCTTTCAAAGGATCCTTGAAATGACCAGATCCTGTCAATTTCAGGGTTGGTATTAAAAGCATACTGTTCTGAGAAACAAGGTAAGGAGCCTTAATGAGGCAGGAAAGGCTGTTCCTGTAGTTAATGAGCATTGTTTCTATTGAGTTTGGATGAGTACTTATTCCAACTAAGTGCATAACCTTTTTTCTTCAGTCCTGAGGCTACACACTTAAATGGAATATGCCACATTCATCAAGAGAAGAAGCTATAAGGTCTATAACTACATTCCTGCTTTCATGATCGTGGGGGTATCAGACCCAGTGAAAACAGCATAGTTCTGCTATAGCAAGAGGGTTAGGGTTTGGGGACTCTATTCAGGGGGGTTGCTTTCTTGCTCTCTTACAGTATTTTGCTTTGAAACTCTCCATACGAGTTTAGAATGGGATGCACTGATTCTAGCTAGTGTTTCCTGTGGAGTGGGAGCCCATCAGCCTAATTTATAGGGGGAATCTCTTTTCCTCCTTCCCTCCCTCCCCAGGAGAAAAACACAATATGGAAACTAGTTACTGAGCCAGTTTGTAGAAGATTTGGCTCTAATGGAAGAGTTACGGAGCACTAGTAATTGATCCATAGTTAAGGTTATAAATGAATTTTCATTGCAAGCCTGCTGTGTGTGTATGTTTGTGTGTACATATATATATATTAACGTTCCTTCCCTTCCTCTGCACTCCCTACAGTCATAAACCTCAAAATGAAAACTGGCTTGTCCTTGAAGTAATTTTTTGTAAATAAATTGTTTTGATACAGAATTAAAACAAGGTTCCATCTCTCATTCTTTTCCCTTTCCACCTCCACACAGATCATTTCTTACCAGAACTTAAAAGAGAATGATTTGTACATTTTATGAGTTTGACTCTACAGTCCTTTCCATTTTAAGAGCATTAGAAGCTTTCTGAACAAGGGCTATGCTACTGGGCCTTATATGATAATATCAAATATATAACAGGTAAAACAGTTGTTAGAGACTTCAGCTCTGGTAGACAAAGGTATTTTTTATTTGACATCTAACTTCAAAGAATATAGGGGGATTGCAGGAAAGATGGACTGTTATAAATAGGAAAAGGGTGTACCATAGACTAAGTCAGTGTTGTAGCAGTGTGCCATGATAGTGTTTTTAACATGAACAAACTTAATGAAGTACTTGCAGGTAAAAAACACAAACTTTTTTTCCTTTGGCTTGGCCATTCTTGCCAAGACATTAACAAGTGAGGGTGTGGTAGATTTTCATTTACCTCAGATGAGACTCTTGGACCTTAGCAAGCAACTGACTCCTCAGTATCAAGAGTGGAAAACACACTTTTCCTGGAAACTTTTCCAGTGCAGATGCTTGTAAAAGTTGCAGAACCTATATCATAGCAGAGTCTATAACTTTCAGTTTGTGATCTAGCTTTCCATGTTGACCTCGTTTGTACTAGTCTGCTTTTGCTTCAAGAAGTTCTGTCGGGGAGCAACTGCTAGTATGTATGCACAGCTGCACAGCGTTTGATGGCTTCATCTGGCTTCACTACAGCAACTGTACGGGCAGGGTGTAAAACGCACCTGTGGTAGGCACAGCTGCTTAAAGGGGCAATGGCAGTGGGTATGGGTGTGTCTGCAGATGCCATTTGGCAGCAGAAGCCTTCTTTTGGTCAGAGAACCGGTTACTGTGGCATGAAGAAAGGGGTCTGCCACCACAGGAGAGCTGTTAGTGTGGATGCGCTCATGTTCTTGCTGGCAGAACTATGTAATCAGTGGTGTCAAGATTTTGGCCCCATAGGTCAGATGAATGGCATAGGGCTAGTCTGCAGGCTGGATCAGGCCCTGTGCTGCCCCTATCTGTCCAGCCGGGTTCTGGCCCTGCACACCCTATCTAGTGTGGAGGACCACAGCCTGCGGGGACCCCACAGATTTGTGGGGAACTCCATGGACTGAATGACACAGCGCTGGGGGACGGATCTGGCCTATGGGCCAGGGGTAGAGGGATGGATCTGGCCTATGGGCCAGTGGTAGATCATGCCTTAATTGGCATGAATTTACTTCTTGCAAGGATTAAGTGAACTGGCTGGTGGTTTAATATCTAGTGGTAGGGGGACTGTCCCTTTGTCACATTTGTATTGGACTGTTTCTGTTGGAGTCAGCTGAACAAAATGAAAAGTAATACAAAGGAAGAATATACCAGTTTGCTTCTGTTGTTAACAGAGGATGAAAACTATTGTAAAACATGAGTAGATGGAGGCTCAGTCTGAACAATTTAAGAATGAATAAATGTAAAGATAATTTTTATAGGAAGTAGACCAGTGGTTCTCAACCTGTGTAGATGCAGGGCACCCCTGCATAACATTTTTTTTATTTGGCGGCACCTGGGTTGAGAACTACTGTTGTGCTGCTATGATTTACTTTGCTTGTTCTCAGTAGGGGTCATGCTGCTGCTGCCAGAGCCAGGTGGAACTGCCCTGTGTTCACTGAGTCAGACCTGGAAAGGGTTGCAGCAGGAGCATGTGTTCCTGTCTGTATTAGGGTTATCTGATAAACCTTAAAGCAGGTAGGAGTGGCCAGTCCTTCCCATGCTTCTCTCAGAAACAGAAGCATGTGGGACAGTTCCACCCGTTCGCAGAAAATAAGGGAGAGGCATCACTGAAGAAGACTTGAAGCTGAACGGGACATGAGGATGAGGAAACAAGAACTGGTGTATAGAGGAGTGGAATGTGCAGGCCTCTAAAGAGTACCCTAGGACAGCTGAACATCATGGTGAGAGACTTGGATTTCTCAAGAAATATGAAAGGAAATTAGACCTCACTACCAGTGTAGTTAATAACATCTTAAATTATTAAAGCCAAAATGAAAATTTAATAATTATAAGAAAAAAATATCTCTCACTTTACACTATATATACTGTTCATTTACTACTTTCCTGTCTGCCTGGATAATGAAAATAGACTAGTCATTTTCATTTTTGTTTCTAGTCTTTTTTTTCTTTCTAATCCTTCAGCACTACAAAACGTGTAGGTTGTAGAAGAACACAGAACTCTGAACAAATACTTATATTTCATTAACATTTAATTTGGTAAATATTGTTAATTTATAGATCTCTCTCTAAAAATATAAATATTTTGACCTAGACTGATAACAGCCCTTAAAGATCTCCTTTAAATACTTGGATTTAGTAAAAGCAAGTACAAACTGTGGAATTGGTAGGATCCACAGGTTTATACAGCTTTTGCTTATGACTTTAATATGGCAGGCTTTATGCACCATTATTCTTGATCCATTCTGTAACGATTTAGCAGAACATATTTATTCATACTGAAATAAAATTTAGTCTAAACTTTGTAAAGTAAGAGCAAGAAGACAGCAACAGTGCATCAGTTTAAGGCTTGCGCACTACACAAGACCTTGTTTTAAAGACTGTTTTAGACTGTGGTGTTGGCAGCATGTATGCCACAAGTGGTGCAGGCAGCTTCTGTGTGTAATGCAGCAAGTTGGGGAGTGGCCAGGCAATACAGTAGCAGATGGGGCAAGGAGCAGAACGGAGAGGAGCAGATGGGGCAGGAGAAGAGGGTTGGGGTGGCACTTGAAAAGGACACAGGACTTAATTTGTGGTGTGCTTGCCAATGAGGTTGATCTCTACTCTTTTGGACTTGAGATCCCTTTATTGCAAAGGTGGGCAATTATTTGGGCTGGAAGGGTCACTTAGGGAGTTTTGGTGAGCTGTTTGGGGGGCGTGGGGGAGTGAGGGATGCTGTCCTGGCCCACAACAGCTAACCAAAACTCCATTAAAGGCTCATGCTTGGCCAGGCAGCCGAGGTGGGCCTTGGGCGGACGGGGCTGGGGCTAGGATTGGGATTGTG
Organism: Crocodylus porosus; assembly: GCF_001723895.1. Lineage (NCBI taxonomy): Eukaryota > Metazoa > Chordata > Crocodylia > Crocodylidae > Crocodylus > Crocodylus porosus. Next base: position 2,385,345 of record NW_017728932.1, on the reverse strand, counting down.
GGGCAGTGCCGCGATCCAGTCCCCGCGTACCCCTGTAATAGGCACCGGTTCTGTGGGCAGGAACATGCAGAGAACGCATCACGGCTCTGCCCTGGGCCCCAGCTCCATGCTGTCACCGCCCAGTGATCCTGGGATCTCCATGGGACCATTGTGGACCTGGGCAGATGAAATGGGAGTGTGGGTGGGGAGCAGGATGGGCAGGCAGGACCAGGATTGGACTTGGGAGATGGGGCAGTGACAGTGTCGGGCTAGGGCCCAGGACAGAGCCACGATCTGTTCCCCGCACACCTGCCCATAGAATCAACACCTGTTGAAAGGATGAACAGGGAGCTAATTGTACCTCTGCCCAGGCCGTGGCCCGATGTTCCCTCTAAGGTGTAGTGGTTCGTGAACGCCCCGCTTCAGTCTGTTTCCTAATTGGTCCCTTCTCCTCCTTTCGGCATTCACCCTCTTCACACTTACGCTTGGACATTATAAAATGAATATAAAGACAAATGCATTTTAGGGAGTAGGGGATTGAGTATTCATTTGGAATTTATTTATTTTTATTTTTCACTTATTAACATGCCTGATAACAACCAACTTAACTTGTACCATTTCTAGCTTTACTGCACCATATATTTCATATATTGGCAGCGTATAAATAGTGAAGGCCCTCAAAGCCAGGAACCTCAGCCTCCGACCCTGCATGGCCTCTGGGAGCCTCACCTCACCTCCGGGAGTGAGGAGGCATGTGGTGTTGGGGTTGGGGAGCGGAGCAGTTTTCCCGCGCTGGAGGAGCCTGCACCAGCCCCAGCCTCCACCTCGCCACCAGGAGCAGAGCAGTGTCCCAGTCCCAGCCCCCACATCACTGCTGGGAGCAGAGCAGCATCCCGGTCCTGGCCCCAGCCCCTGCCTCTCCTCGCTGCCGGGAGCGGAGCAGTTTCCTGGCCCCAGCCCCTGCCTCGCCTTGCTTCACCTTGGGGCTGGGGAGCGGAGCAGTTTTCTGGCACCGGCAGAACCCAAGCCAGCCGCCATCCCTGTCTCGCGGAGGCACGTGGTGCCGGGGCTCGGAAGGAGAGCAGTTCCCCAGCGCCAGCCCCCGCCTCGCCTTGCCTCCAGCAGCACGTGTTCTCGGGGAGGAACCGCTGCCTGAGCTTACCTCGGTAAGTGTCGCACGCTGGCCTTGTTGTCTCTGCCATGCTCAGCTTGTTGCCTCTTGAAGCCACAACCCAGCTCCTCACCTAGTGGGTACGTGGCATTAATGAGCTTGTGCGCAGCTGCACATGGACACAGTTTAGAGGGACCCTTGCCCTGCCCTGCGTTCTCACTGCCCCATGGTTGCACCCCATGATCCCATTGCAGCCACCAGTCCTCCTCCCAGACATTGCTTCCTGTCCACCTGCAGCCCGTACAGCCAAGTCTGCTTGTCGGCATGCCCTGCCTGTGTGGGTCCTGCCCCCGGTAGTGGGTGCAGGGCTGATCAGCCAGGGTTCCCAGGCAGTGGGGGCCAGGTCCAGCAGCAGCAGCAGCCAGAAGGAACTTCTGCCAGGAAGCAAGTCTGGCTGCTGTGCACCCCAGCCCTGCTGCACATTTGGGGGGGTGGAACCAACCGCATGCACCATAGCCTGGGCTGCCCCCCTTGCGTGGGCTGGGTGGTGCTGAGGGACCCGCCACAGGCCAGACAGAATCGCATAGTGAGCTGTATTTTGCTCACCCCTGCTTGAGAGAGAGAGAGATTAGAGGGAGAATCTCTAATCTCTCTTCCCCCCAGTGGCTTTGTCATCATGATAGTAATGACTTTGTGAAATTAGTTGAAGATTTCAGTTTTGTGCTTGGGCGTTGTTGCACATCTCTTTCCACCTCTGCTCCCTTGACCTCTGTGCATTTATTTTCTCTTTTAGTATGCATGTTATTGATAGTGACCTTGCTTCATAAAGCGTTTTGACATAAGTGGATGAAAGGCTCTGTGTTACCACTATGCAGATTTCTTTTTTGATTACTCCTTTTTGATTTTGTACCTATGTAGATAAAGAGGACTTCAGTTTTCAGGCTGAAGGTGTACATCTTTCTCCAACACTAACTTATTCTTTTTAACAGAGAAAACACACAAGTAAAAATTGTAGTATTTCTAAACGTTGGATTCCTAAACTTTCGGTCTGTTGCTAGCAGCAATAAGTCTCTAGAAATGAATGGGAGCATGAAAACTTGAGTGGTTAAATATGTCCTAGTGGCTGTAGGTACCAGACACTGTAAGAAAATATTATTAGCAAATAGTTACAAAATGTTGACGTCCTCATACCTGCCTTCTGTTTTTTAAAAGCATATTGTCCTACCTATATCATGACAGTTTGTCATCCCTTGAGGGCAGGGTGTTGGATGTTTCAAACTTTTCTTTAGATTCTTAAAGCACATGCAAAACATACAATATGACTCTCTAATAAATAGACAATGTACTAATATACAACAGTTTGTGTTTGCATCATTTAAAAGTGCAGTCATTAGTTAATTGCTGTCACTTGTAATAGGATTGAAGTAGTTCTCTGTGTTTTGGGGAGTGTGGGGAAGATATATCTGTAACACTTTAAATGGAAATCTCCATTAACTGTCAGTTTTTAATTCTAGCCAAGCCAGCCTCTGCTGGTTATAATGATAATAACCAGCCTCTGCTGGTTCTGATAATTATAAACTGCAGTTTTGAAACACAGGTCTGATGCATCAGATTGCAGAAGATGGTGAATACTCAAAGCTATTTTATGAAACATGTTAGATTAATATCTGAAGTCCTCAGTTCACTGAATGAGTATGATATGGTAGATTGAAGCTTTTCCATAGCACCCCTTGTGTCTCATAGTATTCAGCTCTTGTAATCCAAAATATCCATACTGTTTTAGCCAAGATTGTCAACTTTATAGAGATTGTCATTTAGATACCTACTTGTTCTCTGATAAATATGAATCGATTTACCTTCTCATCTCATATATTTCGGCACTGAATAGATACCGGGTGATAACTTTCAGTCATTAGATTGGTGAGAAGGAATGACCAGTTTCCTGATGAGCAAGGCCTTGCACATACCTGATGTAGGATTTCTCACATGTAGGTCTTGGTGATTTTTTTACAAAGATGGGTAAGGTAAGTATTACCTCTAATTTGTAGAGCCTAGAGCCCTGACCCAGCAAAGCACTAAGGCACATGCACAACTTCAATCTTGATTAGTCCTAGCACTTTATTGGATTTGGGCCAAAAATAGTTGCCGTTTCTCATACGAGATGAGACTAGAACTGGGTTTTCTGATCGCCAGGTCTGCCAGTTCAGTTACTGACAATTGTTGCAAAAGTTATTCAGTCTGTTTCTAAGCATTTATTTTTATCTTGTGCTTCTACTGAACTTAAATAAATTGAATATTTTGAATATTAAATTGGGGGAGGGAGGAAAAACCAAATACCAGACAGGTTTAAACAGGGAATATAAATGGTCACCAGAATTGCTCAGTAAAATAAAACAAACTTACTCTGTGTGTGTGTGTGTGTGTGTGTGTTCATTTTTATTTTTATTCGGTATTTACCTATTTTATGTGGGTGTGCATCAAAATAATTTTGGCATCATGGTATCATTTAAATGAAAATATTAATTTTTTCAAACGGGAATAAGAAGTATCATTTATCATGTGTAAGATAATATTGCTTTAGCTGTTAATTTTGTCAGCAAATTAATTTTCTTTTTTATATTGCTGCTTTTTTTTTTTTTCTTGATAGCACTAAAGTAAAATTTTGGCTTGGCATCTGTGGCATGAAAATAGTATTTTTCTGGTATCAATTTGTGGAATAAGCATACTTTTTTTTTTTTCCTCCTTAAACTCAAGGGAACTAGCTATAATGGCCTAGCAAAAAAATAAAAAGAAGAAAGAACAACAGTCTTAGAATTGGGTCTCAATCTGGAATTGATTCTGTGTGTGTGGAAACTCTTGTATATGGAGTGCTTATGGGATTGGTGCCTTCATTTCTTTTATGAGTGCAAGAATTGTACAATGTGATTTAAAAACAAAGCAAAGTTTATGAACACGTTGATTTTCTTTCTTAGTATTGTCCAGCCTGCCTTTCAGGAGGTAATTACTATAAACTGTAGCTTCCTTTTGACAGTAAGCTTGCTTGTATTTTCTTTGACATTGGGTTCTGATATAGAAAGTAACAGGGTATTGGAAAAGGATGTCCTAAAATGATCTCTTCAGTTTATCTGTTCTTCACCATCCATGAGTGTCCACTCCTTTGCTCAGATTTTTACCCAAAAGCCAAAACCTATATACAAATCCAGTTAACTGTCTTGATAATAGTGACCTGAATATTCCTACTGGTATAAAATGCATGTAGGAAGCCTGTTTTTTTGTTTTCACTCACTGTAACAAGAAAGAAATTTTGTGCATCTGAGCTGGCTTGTAAGAATATTGAGGAGCAAGTAAGTGTAGAGGAAATTGCCATGTCTATGTTCAAAACAGTGCTATGGTTTTGCTAACATCAGACCTAGTCGTGCAAGATGTTAGATGCTGTCTCTTACTGAAGGCTCTTAGTACCCGCAGAATTAGGCCTTATTTCCCCAGTTATCTTAGGTTAGGCTGTGTACCACGTTACTTTTTACTTAAAATTTCCCCCCGCTATGTTACTGACCTGCATGTATAAAACATTAATTGTTTTCTGCTCACCCTGAAAAATAGCTTTTGATATTGGGGTCTTGGTACATGTGTAGACAGAGCTTTAGTAAGTCTTCTAATTGAAAAACTGTGTTATGAGGCTGCCCTCATCCATCTGCCTAATGCCTTGGTATTTTGTATCCCTTTCTGTCAGTCTTCCTAAATCCCTCCTTGCTTCCCAGGCTATAAAATGACTGTAAAACTTCTCCCCCCTCCCCCTCACATATAAGTGCAACACAAAGGCTTCAAACTTCACACTAGATTGTGCTGTGGTCACTGTGCTCCAGATAGTAAGTTAAAATTCTGTTAGCAGTTGAGACATTCTGGCATATCCTTAGAGCAGTTGGCATTTCTTTTTAATATGCCAGTTCTTATAGTATACGAACTAAAATGTTTTATATTAATGTCATTATTTATGATTTTTCTGCCTTCTCTATAGGGTTTGAAGTCTAGAATTGCAACTGGAAATCTAAAAACTCTTCCACTTAAAAATTTATTTTATAAATCTTGGGACGTCAAGGCACATGTGCAAGAACAACTGCTTTTTGTCATTCAATATCACCTTTCCTCATTATTGCAGTGTGCCCCCTGTAATGTAGCTGTTGCCTTTTGTTCCCCCAAATTGATGTATTTCAATGATGGTGTATGTGGCTTTATGAAGGTCTTTAATTCATACAATGAAGGATGATTAGTGCATGCAGGATATATAAAATATTGTCCGTCTCCGATATGTAATGTAGTTAAATATAGAAAACAGAAATAACTAGGCATTATTCTAATTTTTCATTGTATATGTGAAGTATGTTTGTTGTGTGGCTACATGTGCTTGCTGTTTTAGCAGCTTTTGTTTTGGAAGAAAATTGCTCCTATTTTTTTAAAGCATTCAATACTCATAGTCCTTTTTTGCTTCTACATTTGTCATAGCAAAATGTAACCATATATCTTGGTGTTTGTGTACCCAGTGTGTTTGTTTACTGCAATGATTTTACCAGCAAATTGCAAAGTTAGGTTCAAATGGTAGCACATTTTTATTCCATAGCTAGTTTTTAGAATTATGATGGCTGACAGTAATCCTTTTGTTGACTGTCAACTATTTTTCATAATGAATTTATTATTTGAATGCTGACTTAAGTTTTGACACTTTCTGTTTGTTCAGCTGTCGGTTCCACTAATTTGGATGGCTGATAAAGCCCTTCAGATCTTTGCATTAAATTAGGCCATCCTTTACCGCCCTGATGATCTCTTGTAAAGAGCTATAATAATATCTTTGTCTTTTTCCTAGAACCATAGTTTCTAGTACACTTTACAATCTTCTCCTCAGCGTGACAGTAAGTTCGTGTTCTGTTTGGGTAGAAGGGGTTGCTGCAGTGTTTTAATTGGATATTTATGCTTCAAGGGATATTAATGCATCTTAAATTTTTTACGTTGTGACTTTGATCTTGAGGGATTCCAAAGTACTTTCTCTATTACTCATGCTGGAATTGCTTCAGTTTACCACCACTTGTATAGGGGAATTTTTCCGTTGTATTACAGGACACACACCCTTTGAGAGAAGAGGGTATCCCTATGTAACAGGTCAACAAAGTGAAGTCCAGTCAAACCTGGGGAGGAGGGGGTGTGAGTCTAAAGAGGTAGAACTTAATTTCCCGAATTGGAATTTCCATAGGACAGAGGTTAGTCATACTACTGCAGGGAATGCCATAAGATCTTTCACAAGTAATTTGGATTTTATGCCTCAACCAAAAGCTCCAAAGATGATCCTGGACTATAGATGTTTAAGGAGACATTAACTGATGTTGTTACTAACCAGATCCTCTAGTTTTTTGTTTGACCCGAGTGAATAGTCATGTAATGTCAGGGAGAATCTATTGCAGTTTTAAGGAAAAGAGATCAAAGTTGGGAACATGTCTGCACAATACTGGTCACCACAGCAGGTTCTTATGTTTCGCATACCCTTTTCTTTGAACAACCCTGAAGTATATAGCATGATATCACTTTGGCAAGCCCCCAACCTTAAAGGAAAGTCTTTCTGACCAAAGCTGTCATTGTGAGAAACATTTTAGAAGGGTGCTTGCCCTTAAGCCAGGATCTCGCAGCTTTTGAAGGAAGCAACATTGCTAAGTTCTTTTCAAGTTGACCTTACAGTCCCGAGCAGGATGCTATCCAACCATCCCATGTTTCATTTTTCATTAGTCTTAGTTAAATTAGAAGTTAGGTTTTCAAAACCAACAAACTATTAGAAGTCTTTAAAGCCTTGTCAACCCTTGAGTTTCTCCCAGTGCTAACACGAGTTCAGCAGAGCCACTTGTATCACTGGAGGATAGTTCCTTGTTTCCTCCCTGAAGTCTTCTCAGGCACAGCCTTAAATGGTCTGGCTCTAAAAATCCAGCACAATGATTGAGTTAGTAACTCAAACTGCACTAAGGAACTTCTGTCTAATGAAAAAGGCCTTGAAAATGATATGAATCTTCCCTGTGGTATTAAACCAGAACTTTTCCTTTAGCTGGCTTCATCAGTGTGAACCTGTAGGTTATTTGAGGTTTTGCTATATGGTGTGGGTTTTTTTTCAGCAGACAGAATTTTTAGGTGGAGAAGGAAAAGTGAGAAGGTGTGTAGTGGTGAAACTGTTTCCAGGGGTTCGTTTTTTATTACAGCACATACATTTTGTTTCGGCTGCTTTCCCAATTGCTGAACCAGATGTCCTCAGTAGTTTGTGCTATGAGATGTTAAGTAATTAGATCATTCAAATTCTGGTTAAACATAATTAGAGCTCTGTGTAAACTGAGTGAAGCTGACAGGTTTTATAGGTTGGTCATAGCAAAAATCTCAAATTTTATAGCTTAATGTTAATACAAAAAGATTTAAACCTCCCGTCCCTCAAATAAAAAGGTGTTTAGACTGCGGGTTTAGACCTTTATTAGATGCACATTTAAAGTACTTACTCAAAATGTTTTCAGCCTTTAAAAATTGCCATGTTTGTTTAAAATCCCATATAGAGTGTGCAACACAAGCATTACACCCTTTCTATTAATTCTGAATATGAATCTGACAACTGGTTGATCCAGTTTCATTATATGGATAAAAGGAAAGGGAAAATCAACAACAAAATTGCTGCTACAACTTAGAGAACAGATGGAAAAAAGTACATGTTTTTTATTAATGATTCCCTTTTAATAATGATTCTCTTTTAATAATCTAGGGGTGATTTAAGTCTGAGGGGCAGTGGCTCCTCTGTGCTCTGCTTTCCTTCCCTGACATTTATCTGCCTTGTCCGTTAAGACTGCAAGTTCTTCAGGACAGTGAATGTCTTTGATTATATTTCTAGAGCCCCCAAGGCAATGGTCCATCTTGGCTAATAAGCCAGATCTGAGTAGTGGTCTCAATTCTTTTTGAACAGCCTTTGGCTTTCAGAATCCCATTCTTTGCCTGTTAATAGGGCCTCACCCAAACTAATCTGGTTGCTCTTAAACAGTAGGAGCAAAAGAAAAAGAATCTATTTCTATTAATAGTAGCATGTATATTGGTACTGAAAAGTAGCAACGAAGACCGTGAATATGAAGCTTTAAACAGTAGATATGTTGTGGGAGCTTCCATGCATCTGACTTATTTAGAATTAAGTAATGAAGCAACAACTTTACACTTTGTCCCTTGCGGGCACAAAAGTGCCACACTTAAACGTTTGTTTAATACTTTTATTTTATGCTAGTAGACTGGAGCATAAAATTTTTTCTAGAGGAAAATGTTGACAGACTATTTTATTTATATATATGTTCCTTTCTGTATAGCCATGCTGTTAGTATTTGGGACCCTTTGGTGATAGGTGCTATACAGATGCATCAGATGGTTCCCGTCTTGAGAGAAAGGGACAGGTTCCTTTTTTAAGTGCTTTTGGACCCTAAGCAGCTAGACTAAGTTTTGGATTGATCATCCTCCATATTTAATGCATCGTGTGCAGCATTTTCAAAGTGCTTAAAGCATTTCCTTGCTGCGCTGCCAAGAACACTATAACTAATTTACTTTTTGGTGTTCTGTAGAAAAATTCTGCTTCTGCTTTTTTCCAGTTTTAGCTAAGTTTTCTTTATACCAAAGGCAGCCCCTGTGTCTGCCCTGCAGAGGTGTTATTTCATGCTGTGACTTCTCCCTTTTGACCAGTTTAGTCAGTTATGTCACTTCTGTTATGCTTCTAGCCTTGCTGTCCTGACTGAGATCTCGAGATTGCTTCTAAGCTTGTATTTCTCACTTGGCAGCACATGATGTAGCTGGTGGGCAATCTGCCGTCTCTCTTTTTTGTCAAATGTCGGAGCTGGTGTCTGACACTGACTCTAGAACAGACAGTGCAATAGAGAGAGGAGCTGGAGAAACCTAACTAGTGTATGTGTGTGTGTATTCCTAGAGAGAGATGCTTGTAACTGAGACCTAATTGTTTTATAGCTGAAGAACAACAGGATTTTTTTTCTGAATCCAGAGTAGTCTTCCTTTCATACAAAACTGTAAGTCTTTAAAAAGTTTAGTTCAGAAAATAATTTTGATAGAGCTCTTACATCAATTCATCTGTTATAGTTGGAAAAAAAAAACATGTTGGGAAAATCCCCTGGAGGGTTTTTTAAAATGCATATATTTTCATAATGTTGTATGTATTTAACACGTGTGCCTGTACACACAATCCCTTTCCTCCATTAACTCCTCTAATGAAGAAATTGGGGGGGGGAGAACCCAGGGAGTCATATAATTGATCACATGTAATAGAAGGCAAACAGCCAAGCTGATGGGAGAGGGCAGGGTGTGTCCTGATCTGGCAAAGCATGTGAGGAAAGCACATTAATTTTTCAAAGGCAGAGAACATTTTAAAATGCTGGTCCAAGGGATAAGACTGGGAGGGAAGGTGGAAAGAGAGGGAGAAAATATGGTAAATTGAGACATAGGTTTGGGAGGCAGGGAGGGAAACCAGGAAGAAAGAACATGTAAGTTAGGTTAGTACATGTTCATGTTCTTCTGGTTTCTTAAGTTTAGCTGTTTCCCTGGCAGATGTCCCATAGCTCTGGGGCTTTTGTCTGTGAGAGAACCTAAAGGAGAGGTTGGCACAATGCTGTTGGGTTGTGTATGGAAGAGCTGGCAGCCGTGTTTGCAATTAGTGTTGTCTATTGGCACATCGTTTTGTAAACAGGCAACTGTTTTGCAGAGGTATGTACAATATTGCAAGCAAGCTTCCCCTAATTTTCAACCTTCGATTTCATACGGTAGATAAGCTCTTGGAAAAATTTGTATGCCAATACTGAATGAAGGTGTCTTATTGCCTCAGAATATTTCTTTAATGTTGTCTCAGTTTTCTTCCAAGCTTCTTTTTCTAATGGCTACTGCACCTCGGTATGTAACGAGAGCAGATCGTTGTGACTTGGTTTCTTGTTAAATTCAAGCATAGTACTAGTCCAGTATCTGAACTCTTCCACTTTTTGGGTGCCATGTTTTAGCCTTAGGCAGTTTGGCATTAGATATGTTAGCTTTTGTGTTTTTTCTCCACCTTTTGCCTGTATGATGCAACCTAGGTTTAGCCTCCAGACTTTTTTTTTTCTTTTGATTGATTTGCAGTGATGTCATACCCTTATTAATATTCTTGTGGGTCTGCTTGTTTTTCTTTTTTAAGTATATTACATATTTGTGATGCTCTGAAGTCACTCTGACTTTGTTTTACAGTGTGCATCCTGTCAGGCTTTATTGCTCAACTGAATGGTAACCATCATTCTTGATAAGTGTACAGAATAGGAATTTCTCAAAATGGGATTCTCAAGAGGATTGTTCAGCGTGTGTTAGGTTGAAGTAAAAATATATTTTATTATTGAAGAGTGGAAAGGATTTCTTTTGGACCAACTAAATAGTAGGGCTGTGTAAAACTTCAGTAACTGATTTAATTCCAAGGAGATTCGTCGGCCAAATCCCCGAATCTGAATTGAATTGGGAAACCCATTAAAAGGTCCAAATCAAATCGGAAGCCTCCGGATTGATTTGGAAAGATTTGGAGATTGGGAAGGCTGGCAGCAAACAGAAACTGAGAAGAGGGAGGGGTGATCTTCCATATATGAAAAAGACTGAGAGCAGGGGGGAGACTGCTCTGATATTGATATTTGTAGATGGCCAGTGACTGTGATCTTTCCCTGAGTTCCCTTCCAATCCCAGTGCTCTGGGGGAGGGATGTAGAAATGACATATAAAGCTCTGTCTGAGGTGCACTTTCACAGAAACCCCTGTACCTACCTCCTTGAAACTTGGCAGGCTTCATGCCTTCAGAAGGGGCTACCATCCCTGCCGTTTTCATCTGAATCTGCAAGAAAATGACAAAGTTAGAAGTATTTTAATGATTCCCCATTATAGTCTATGGCCGAATCTCCGAATCTGATTTGGCTAAATCGAATCGGGATGGTGATTCGATTCACTGAATTAAATTGCTGTCCCTCTGAATCGGCCGAATATGAAGCGATACTTGCTGTTTCACACAGGCCTACTAAATAGTTGGGTTAGAGTTAGACAAGTGTTTGAATGCAAAGCATTCTTCAGCAGGCATGACCAGAACAAGCCAGGCACAGCATAGTAAAGAACAGGATCACTGCTATGACATAACTATTACACTACCATTTTATTATTGAAGTAGTACCATTTCACTTTTTTAAGCATTTAATCTGACTCCAAAAATACCAGGCATCATAAACAGCACACCTATGGGTTAAGAAACTTTCGCTGTTTTCATTTTACAGTCTAAAAAAATGAGGTGGTACAAGTCAAGTCCCCAAGAATCCTCATGTGCTAGCAGGAGTTTAAATTCTTTAAGGTACCCATCACTGGTCATCACTGAACAGAGAACAGCAGATTTTAGTAAAAGGTGGTAATTCCAATTAAGTGTACACCTATAGGGGAAGCATATGCAATGTTTGTAAACTTATCTAGATATATTTATGGATAATGGTATACTTATGAATAATGCAAGATTGAGGAAGAAACTTGATTGCTTTGGTTAAGGAGTTGTATCCGTATAAATGTTTCAGTATTGCCAGAATGTGACTTTTGGCAGATGCATTATTTTTGTAAGCCAGAGAAAAGGTGGAATTTAGTGCATTTTTGCACCCTTTTTAAATAGTAAAAACAAAACTCATTAATGTTCTTGGACTTGTGGACTTTGTATTTCTGGTACTTTTGCTTTTGAAATTTATGCTAGGGTTTCAAAAAGAAAAAGTAATTTCATATGAATGAGGTGCTTCTGCTGGCATATAAGTTTCTTGAGGACTTGAACTGTACCTTCTATAGCTTCGCTCAAATGGAAATTGGAGGCGAGTTAGGTTGATGTGCATACTGCTTATTCTTGTGAGCAATATGCGTCACAGGAGAAGGGAGAGAAGACTCGGTTCAGAACAAAGGTGAGAGACCTTGAAAGGCATACTTCAGAAAGTGGCATTGATAATTTGGTTAATAGCACTGTTCTATCTGCCACCTGTCTTCATTACGAAATTCAAATGTGTTTGAACATGGTTGTAAGTTAGGTGTTTCGAGTTGGGTATCATGGGGCAGGATGCCGTTGCATGAGGGTGGTTTCATTCCATTCTCCTGCCCACAACTATGTTCAAACAAATTATTCTGATACAACCCCTTAGTGGATTAGCAGGGATATTGAGAGGTGTAATGTTGGTTTTAAATCTTTCCTCCCTCTTCTCTCTCCCCACCCACCCCTGGTCCTTTTTCCTTTGGTTTTATCTTTCAGTTCTCCAATACAAGAAATAAAATACAAACATAAAGTAAAAACTAATGGCATATATTGCTCTTTTAGTACTGCTTGTTGGGGGAAAATAAAAGTTTGTTTCTTAATATTATACCATTGCTTCTACATCTTGGTATGTTCAAAAACACTTTTTGGTTTTGGTAGATGTTTCCAGTATTGAATGGCATGTACTCTCTAAGACAATGTTTAGAGTAGCTTCAGATGGCCAAACTTTTGTGTTACAGCTGGGCTACTGTTTAAGTACAAAGGTTTAGTATTCTGCATATTGGTTCATAGCAGTATTTATAAGACTGGATTTTCAACAGGGTATTTTCAAGTAACATACTTTCACTATGTAGGATAAAAAAACAGACGCCATTAAAATAATTTAATGTCAGTCTCAAATCAAATGAATCTGATCACTGAAACTGTGGCCCTGCAAGAAAATGGTTGTTGTAGGTGTTGATGGTACATCCAAGGTGAAATTCTGCCCTGGAGCAGTGGTGCTCACAGTTTTGGCCCTGTGGGTTAGGTGGATGGTGCAGGGCCAGTCAGCTTGCTCCTTTTGGTCCCCTGCATGCTGGAATTGGGCCCTGTGCTGTCCTTCATGCTCAATCTTGCACACGGGGCTGTAGCCTGCAAGGGAACCCTGTGGGTCAGATCTGGTCTGTGGGTTGGTGGTTAGTGTAAATGAAGGGTGTCAAAACACAGCCTACAGGCTGGATCTGGCCTGTAGAACTGTATGATCTGGCGTATAGGTTGCTGACTGACCGTGTGCTATATCAACCCACTGTGCTCAGTGGGTTGATTTGGGGTGCCATGTACCTGTGCCCTGGATTCCCTGGGGCCACATGCACTCTGAGCTCTGGAGCTCATATGTGGTGTGTGGGGGTGGACTCGCCACATGCGTGCATGGTGCAGGCAGCATGGGGGGCCAGCCCTGGACTTACCCTGCTGGACTGGCTGTGCTCTGCCTGTTGGCTCTGGGACTGCTCTCATCTGGCCATGTTGGATCCAGTATGCAGGGCTGGCTGGCAGGGTGCCACATGGAACATGTGCTTTGTGCCATGTGAAGCATGAGTGGCTGGTTCAGCCCCATATGCTCCATGCAGCAAATGCAGGCCTTGGGGCTCATTGTGCATGTAGCCCCCTCGTTAGTATGGAGTATTTGGTGCCCACAGTGCATTGGCTGGACCCGGTGCTACACGCAATGCAGGGGGTCCATGGTGCAGGCTGTGCTGCCTGCAGTGCCATGTCTGACCTCCATGCTGTGGGCAGCGTGTGTCCTGTGCCAGCCCTGGGGGCTAGCATGTGCTGCACACAGTGCAGGGCCTGTACACTGGCCCAGTGGCGCTTATTTGGCCCATGCGACTGGACGAGTTCAGGTGAGTTTGACTCCCCTAGTGTAAAGGGTAGTAGTTGTGTTTAATGGGGTCTGGCTCACAACTGGATGGGTTATGTTCAGTATTTATCACAGCCTGTTGATCTGAAGCCAGGAGAAATTTCTAGGTTATGAATATTTCTGTTGTTGTATATACAGGCATATGACATCAGCTGACTGCTACTAGTTCGGGGAGTAAATAGAACCATGACAGCCTGACTCCAGTACTCTGCATTGCTGTATGTGTACAAGACACAGACGGTACAGTAGCCGACTTGAACAGAGTTCATTGCATGGACAAGAGTAAAAGCAGCTCCTGCTCTGAAATGGGAAGATGACCCATTATGCATGATCAAAATAAGAATGTGCCATCTCTCACTATACATTCATAGCATCTTTGCTATTCATATCTAAATACCACTAATCTCTTTATTCTGCATAGAAGCATTGAGTTGTTTCCTAAATAGGGTCAGTTTTGAGTAGTGAATTACTATAGCAAAATCTATTGCTAGGGTTCTTCCTGAGGTTTTTAAATTGCTTAAATTAACATTAGTTGCAGTAAGGTTGGTTAAAACAGGAGTGAATGTTAGCGAGTCTTTTCAGCTTAATTTTAAATACTGAGATATATAGGCTGCATTAAAGATGTTAATTTCTACTAGAAGAAATTTATTCTTGTAGAAAAATAGCTCAGGAGCCAAACTGTGCAGATGTTCCTCTAGCCCCATAGTTGGAGAACTTCATAGGTAAGCTCTGCAGCCAGGGGGCACTAGAGGGCTACTCTCTGGGCCACCCCACACTTGGAAGAACATACTGCTTGACAGCCTGCCTTGTCTTCTGCCAGGGAGTGGGCATGAAATGGCAGAAATGAGTGTTAGTACACAACCGGGGACGGGACAATAGGTTACGTACCCACGCAGCATAATAAAATATGCCCTTACATTTAGTGTTCTCAAACCTTAACTATTGCAGACTCTGAAATTACTAGTTGTAGACATACCACCTTTTTTGGGAGATTGTTAGACAGCTGACAAGTTAAACATGATTAGTGCAAGTCGGTATTCACATGTCAGATGTGCTGAATGCTTTAGTGCTGTAAGGAGTGGTGTTGGCAACTCCTGTAAGTTGTGTGTCTTTTGGATTCATTTCTGAAACATTGTTCCATTGCACTGGATGATACTGAACTGCTGGAAATGCCTTTCAGACAATACATGAAATAGATCTATGTCAGAGCTGTTTCTTTGATATTTCTCAGCAGGCCGTAGCCTTTTACTCAAATAGTCACTTACCTTTTTTGGGTATGTAGTTCATACTTGGTAAATACCATTTCAAACGTTTAATTAATTCTTCAGTAAATGGCCTTAAACAGTTGATAAGTTCCCTCCTTCCCCCCCACCCCAAAAAAGTTTGTAAAATGTTCTGAAAAAGAATATTTTAAAAACAGGATTCTCAGTTGGAAGGAAACATGGAAGGTATATAATAATAATGTATAGAGAGGAAGGAATTACTACAGGCAGACTTTCATGAACTTTTATAAAAGCAACCAAAAGTGAAAGATTTTTACAGTCTTAAACTCATGCTCCTTTCATTTGGTTTTTTGTTATTATATTGGCAGTCATGAGAATAGATATCTGGATGTTGTCTGTAGTTTCTGTGCTAAAAGCTGGAAGGGATGAAGAAGGGGAACTGCATTCTTGGGGAAGGAATTAAAATAATTTTGTAATCATGACTACTTGTTAAATTGCTTTTCCCTTTTACCTATCTCAAGTTGTTAACTCCTGCCTTATGAAGTGGATCGGAGCTCCGTTAACTCTTTTCCATTTACCAGTTAAAAATTTTATCTTAGCTTAAGATCATACAAAATAGAGCAAAAACCTGAGGTTTCAGGGGGAGTAAAACAAAGAATGGCAGGTATGGGTGAGGGATGACATCCTTCCCCTTCCACAGTCTCTGCCCCTCTCACCCATGCTCTTTTCACCCTCCATGTACTTGTTTCTGGGGGCCCCTTTCCATTTCTCTAAGACAGTTGTTCCCAAATTGTGAGTCGTGACCCCAAATGGGGTTGCAACATCAGCAGTTGGGGTTGTGAGATTTCTGTGCCCATGGCAGGGCAGGGGGCTGCAACAGGGCTGGACCAACTCCAGGCAGGAGCTGCCTCTGCAGCCCAACGGGCAGGACACAGTGGAGGAGGGAGCGCTGCACCGTCATGGCTACCAAGGCAAGATGCAGCAGCAGCAGCAGCGCAAAGTTGTGCCCCCACTGCTGCCAGGTGAGCAGGGGGTGCCTCAGTTTGGCAGCTGTGGTGTTGCAGTGCTTCATCCAGTGCCAGGTTCCTCCCACTGGGCTGTGGAGTCCTCATGGGGAGGGCTGCAGGGCAGGGAGCCTCAAGCTTGCAGCAGGTGGCCTGCATTGTCCTCCCACATGGGCTTTGCTCTGACCATGCTATCCACAGGGGAGAGGATGGGAGGAGAGGGGGCAGGAGCCGGGCTTCACGCTGCTCTGGCTGAAGCAGTGGTTGCCTCCCATGTTTGGCAGCTGGCGCTGCTAGGGGGAAGGGAGGGGGCTGTAGGCCTTGGCTCTAGGGAATCTGGAGGTAGTGGGGGCCTGTGGATTGGGAGTGAGGGGCCAGGGGGCTCTGGGTCAGGAGTGAGGGGCACCTGGGGGTGGGAGGCTGTGGGCTGGAAGTGAGGGGCCATGCTGAGGGAATGGAGTCAGGCTGAAGAAAAGCTTGGGAAGCACTTATCTAAGAGCTGTTCATCTCGAGTTAAAAGAGAGGTAGAACTGATTGTGGAGTTGGTATTTAAGTGGAGGTGCACCGATACATCAGTCCCATATCAGACTGGCACCAATTATAAGGAAAATTGACTGCATCACAATTAGCATTATTGGCCACACCACCAAAAAAAGCCACCAATAAATGCCCTGTGCATATATGCAGCTGCAGTGCAGCATGCAGGCAGCCAGGAGTACAGCCTGGCAGCGTGGAGAGCAGCCGGGTCTGGGTCGTATGTCTGTTGTGGGTGAAGGGGCATCGGGGGGGCAGATTGAGGCCCCCACGATGAAGGCGGGAGTGGGACTGGGGCTGGGGTAAAAGCAGGCACTGCAACAGCTGGGGTGGAGCTGGGGACAGAACCATGAGCAGGTTATCCAGAGAGCAGGGGAGGAGCAACTCTGGTCACTGCATGCACCCAGAAGGGCACTGGGGGGGACAGGGCACAGATCTTTGCACAGGGCGAGGGTGGGCTGCTGCTGTGGGCTGGGGCCAGGGCTGTGTTGGGCTCTTCCCGGTGGGGGGGGGGGCTGGGCCAGGCTGTTCTGGGACAGGGGGTTGGGGGACCTATGGTGAATTTTGGGATAGCTGCAGCGTTCCCTCCCAGCGCTGCCACCTCCTGCTCTAGGCACAGCCTGGCCCAGGCCCCTGCCGGGAAGAGCTCAGTGCCTGCCCCAGCCCACAGTAGCAGCCTGCCATCCCCCATGCACAGATCTGAGGACACTGCTCCCCATGCCCTCCTGGGGTGTGTGCAGTGGCAGGGGCTGCTTCCCCTGCACCTTCTGGATGAGCCACTTATGGCTCTGTACCACACCCTGTCCCAGCTGTGCAATGCCTGCTCCAGCCGCAGCCCCACTTCCTCCATCACTGTGGGGGCTTCTTTCTGCCCTCCCCATGCCCTTTCCACGCCCACCCCTTCCCCTTCTCCCCAACAGACTTACCAGCCGGATGCCGCTGTATTGGAATCGAATTGGTATTGGCTGATACGGCCCGTTAAATATCGGCCGCTGGCATCGGCCCAAAAATTCTGTATCGGTGCACCTTATATTTAAGATTTTTTTTATTAGACTCTTTTAATAATTAGTTATAGTTTGCTGTCACCAGCTGCTTAAATTGGGGAAGCCCTGGGCTTTAAATAAAGATACTGTCAAAAACATGTAAGTTGTTTTTTTTGTTTGGTTTTTTTTGGGGGGGTCCCAAAAGTTCATGCACCTAACTACTTACAAGAACTTTATCTGGCTGCATAATTCTTGAAAATCATCCTATTTAGGTGCTGAAATCCAGGTATAAGGCCAATATTTTCAAAAGAAACTACTAATTTTTGTATGTTTTAAAATATAGGTGCTTAGTTTTGCAGTAGTTTAAAGTAGGCTGATTTCCTCCCAAAAAAAAAAAAAAAAAAGCATGCAAGTCTTTCTAACAAAGATGCTTTCCTCATTCTTTCTTCTCAAGAATTCACTTTGACTATTTACAGTACTGTTGAAACAGTCTTCATGTTCCTCCCTCCATAACTCTTAACAGTAATACAGTCACAAAATATTATCAGCATTTTCATGACAGCACTTAATTTTTTTTCTTTTTTAATGGATTATTGTTGGCTTCAGTGACTACCTGTAAAAATAAGAGAACTGGAAATACTGTTGGGATATTTAAAAATACCTACTGAGAATTAATGTAACACTCCTTGCTGCATAGAGAGATGGGATTTTTAAAATACTGAGATGTACTGCATTTACTTGGTTCCAAGATGAGGTGCCCCCCCACCCTTCCACAGGGGGTGGGGGGAAGCTTTTCTTGGAATTGAGTGTGGTGGGGGGAGTGGGGGTGCGGGGAGACAGGCAGCTGGTGTGGCTTTGGCTTCAGCCCCAACTTGGGTTGGGGCCAGAGCTGCAGCTGCTGCCTTTGCTATCTTTGACCCCTTCTACCTTCTCACCTCTCACAGCCTCTGGGGCAGCGACAGGACCTCTTGGTGCCAGAGCAGGGGTCAGTGGCAGGGGAGCTGCAGCCGTGGATGGATGGGGAGGAGCGGGGACAGGAAGCAGGTGGTAGGGACCAGACAGCAATAGGGGCATGTGGTGAGGGTATGTTGCTTGGCCTGCCTCCACTGCGGTGTCACTGCCTCCCCCACTGCAGTTGGGGGTGGGGGAATGAATTTAAGGAATGCGTTAAGGTGCTCCACCGAAACTTTGATTCTATACATGGAAAGTGATTCCATGGATAGAAGCTAATTATTGGGAGGTTGTCTTAAATTTAGGTTCATCTTGTACTTAGGTAAATATTGTCTCAGGAAGTTTCACTAACATCCTTTTACCTTGCTGAGCTGTGTGTGTGTGAGAGAGAGAGGGAGACGCCATATTATGCAATTCTTCTGTTTGTATACTTGCTGTATATTATTTCTGTAGCGTTTGGGTGAAGAAGGAAAATTTATATTGAACTACTAAAGTAGGCAGAGTTTTTAAAATCACAGACACATCACTTTCCTTTGCAGCCATAATATGTTTGTTTTGGCAGTCTTTATCCTCACTGTAACATGGAACTGTTCCTTTTCTGTAATTAGTCACTGTTTTCAGTCATGCAGTATAAAGTATTGTATTATCCGTGGTCCTGGAAAAAGTCACCCTTTCACTGTACCAGAACAAAAGCATAGGAAGTATTTCCCAGCCAGCCAGTTTGAGAATTGACAGAATAACAATGTGCTGGCATATACTGGTAGTAAGATATATGTAAAATTAACTATGATTACATGGCTTGTTTTGTGGGGCTTTTGAGCCATAAAAAAGTCAGATCTTATGAGATCAGAAATATCTTAATGGCTTCTAATATAATATTATTATTATTATTATTATTATTATTATGATGATGATGATGATGAATATATGTTTGGAGTTATTTCACAAGCACGTACTTTCGTATTTACCTGGGCTAGTGCTAGGCTTCTCCCACATGGTGGAGCTTTTATCCTCAACTTGCCCACAAGAAGGCATTTATAAAGTGTAGAAAATGAGCTTGGTTAAACGGGATCACTGTGGTCACAGTTCCTCTTAAATTCACCTATTTTGTGCATCTTGTATAAGAGATGTAATGATTTTTGGAACTGCACAAGTGTATGACACTGTTACACCATTAGTGTCTAATTATTGATTTACTGTGGTTAGTAGAACATCTTGTTAGGCAGTTCAAAATAGGCTGTATAGTTATAAGGTCAGGTAAGAATATGTGGCATTTATATCTACAGCTGTTGAAAAGTGCTAGTCAGTTCTGAAACAAAAGCAGGCTCATCAAATCAACAGGTAGATGGCAATTTCCAAAAGTTGGCTTTGGATTTTTTTTCTTTTGATTTCCTGTTCTTTATTTTGAAGCACCTCCATTCTAATCTCTCTTTATTATTTATCAATAATCCATGATACAAAACCTTAAAGAAGTATATTGAAGCATAATGTGATCCTTGTATAGTTGGGGAAACTGGAAAAAATCCTGCTGACAATTAGCTCTATTTTCCAACTACAGTTTGACTGGATAAGTAAAGCATATTAAGACACAGAAGAGTACAGTTTTACAAAATGTAATATGGTTTATACTCTTCTTTGTGTGTTAATAATAGTTTATAACAAGTAGAGGCCTTTCTTATTATTGGGAAAAAGGAAAAGAATAGTGAGGGTCATCAGTGGCTTTTTCCTTAAGTAAGGAAAATGCTGTTTTCTCAACTGCAACTGGAAATGAGTAATGGAGATTATATCACTTCATATTTTTCACATTAGCCTCCTGATTACATAAGCGTACAAGTTTTTTTAGGCCCCCATTTCATCTTAATGTAAACAGCGTATTTTATCTAAAATTTTATCTAATTTTATCTAAACTCTAGCACACATGCTAGCTTATGCACAGAAAGTATCCTGCTCCTATCTTTGACATCTCCACTGTCTCCTTAGTTCTCACTGTATTCATTAAAAATAGTCTTTGGGATTAAGGTCCTTACATCTACGTTTCCGTCTAGTTCTCTAGGTGCACCTACATGAGACATTTACTGCAGAGTAGGCTAATTAGCTCTACAGTAGACATCTCAACATGTACATATGCAGGGCTATTAGGCTGGAGTAAACTAATAAACTCTGCAGCAGGGTATTGTAAATACGAGTACTACCTTGCTGCAGAGTTGTTGGGTTTTTTTTTGCTCCACAGCAGTGTATGTGTAAATGCTGATCCAGCTGGATAACCCTGCAGTGGAGCACCCTTGTGCCTCAGTCAGCCAGTCCACAGGACACTGAGCTGGGCCGGAGCAGTCCTGGACTGACAGGCTGACCTCCTGGGCCCCCTGCCAGCCAGAGTGCTCTGACCGGGCTCAACATGCTGCAGTCCTGGGCGCACATCCAAACAGTGCACCCAGTAGCAGTGAACTCTGGTGGATTAACCGCTGGAGTTCATTGCTTTGAATTAACTGCATGTGTAGTTACACCCAGTTTCTCCTATATTCCTTTTCACTTTTAAAAAAAATAAAATACAAAGCTGGCCACTTGTTGCCTGAATCAGGTAGTGGGGAAGGAGAGAGTTCTGACTATCAACTGTGATTACCAACCCTTTATGCCTATAAAGGTCTACACTTAAACTTTTTTATAGAAGCCTTTCCATTGTAAACTTTTTATGAAATAAGAGGATTTTTTAAATCTCTGCTGTCTACAGAATGGACTCTGAAATATTTTATTCTTACTAAATAAAATGCCATCTCGTAGGGAATGGATAAAACAGTGTTTCCAAGTTGCATGTAACAGGCTTGGTTTTGACTTGCGTGGTATTTTCTTGGAGGTAGTTGATGGAAGAAATTTGTCCCACAACTTCAGTAGACTTGGTTTTGGTTTTGGGGATATTAAGCTTTTGAGGGAGTAGCTTGCAATGCAGGACAACTCTAGTATCCTGAATGCTACTTCAGCTTTTTTAAGCTCTTTTAAGCTTTTTTTTTTTTAAACTGTATCTGATTGGTAAAGGTTTCATTAAAAAGCATTAACTAGAGCAGGTGCACTTCCTGTTGATCTCAGTGAGTGCTCCAGGCCCCTGAAAATTGGGGCATTCATTTTTGCAATTACACAATGAAAAAGGGATTACGCTGGAGGTCAGGGATTCAGAGAGGTCAACTTCTGGTGCCCTATGCCCCACCTCTGCGGTTGCAGGCACAACTTTGCACCAGGGCTCAGGGGAGGAGACTTTTGGGGGTGAGGAAGCTGCCGTACTGCAGCCCTCTCTTTCCCCCTTGACAGCAGTAAGCGGGGAAGGGAGTGGGGGTCGTGGCGGGTTGCTGCCGTGCTGCTGCCGGGGGAAGGGCCATGGAGAGTGGGGGAGTGGGGCTAGAGCTGGGGTCAGCCAGGGCTGTGCTCAGGCTGGGAAAGGGGTCCTGGCTGGGCCCAGTCAGGTTGTGGGGGTTGTCCAGGGGCACAGCACGGCAGAGCCAAGGGGCAGGAAACATGTGCCCCTCCCCTGGCTCCCCTGAGGTGCTCGAGCTGCGTGAACCTGCCCACGCATGCTCCTGGAGGAGCCACTGGGCTCTGACTGCCCCATGACCCAGCCTGACCGGGGGCCCCACTCACCATGAACGGGGACCTAGCCTGGCTGGGTTGTGGGGCAGTCCCCACAGTGCAGGAGGGAGAGGGGCAGGGGTGAATAATTTGCCCCTGCTGGGCTCGGGCCCATGCCTGGTGCCCTTGCCATTGCTCTGGGCCTGGGCCCACCCCCCTGCTGCCCCTGCTACTCTGGGTCTGGCCCTGCTCCACCCCCCTCCAACTGCCTGGGCTGGGGAGGGTCAGATGGAGACCCCCTCTGTGCAGGAGGGAGTGGGGCATGGATGAATTATTCACTCCTGCCCCTCCTTCTCCTGCACTGTGGGAATTGCCCCACGACCTGGCCAGGCTGCATCTCCATTTATGGTGAATGGGGCCTCAGCCAGGCTGGGTCATGGGGCAGTCAGAGCCCGATGGATCCTCCAGGGGCATGGGCGGGTGCAGCCACTTTGACCACCTTGGGGGAGCCAGGGGAGGGGGACGAGGTTTCCCCGCCCCCTTGGCTCTGCTGCCCTGTGCCCCTGGACAACCTGCTGGGCTTCGATTTTCTTTTTTTTTTTTTCTTCCCGTGACCTGACTGGGTCTGACCAGAGCCCTATTTCCAGCCTCATCGCAGCAGGGCAGTGACCTCCAGTCCCCTTCTTGCTAGCTTTTGTTGGGGGGGTGAAGGGGGCACTGGTGTGGCAGCTTCCTCCCCCCCAACCACCTCCTCCCCTGAGCCCTGGCACGAAGCTGTGCCTGCGACCACTGATTGCTGCCCGCCCTCTTAGCGGCACATGCAGAGTTGGCCTGGGGCATCACGGACAGACAGACGGACTAAGGCTTTCATTTTGTTAGAATTCTGTTTAAACTGCTGAAGTACACGTTAGATAAACCACTTAAGTCTAAAAGGAAAGAAGATAAGCAAAAACAGTCAAAGTATGTCTTTGATAACAATTCAGAATTATCTACCTTTAAACTGACCCACAGAAATAGAGAACAGAAAAGAATATCCCTTCAGGTGATTATGCCATATTACACTGCTTGAGCTTCTCGTTTGGCAGTCAGATGAGCACACTATGGAAAGTCCACACTGGATTTGTCTGTTAAGTGAAGACAATATTTTTTTATAAAAGTACAGGTAATGGAGCATAGGGCACCAGAAGTAGACCTCTCTGAATCCTTGACCTCCAATGTAATCCCTTTTTCATTGTGTAATTGCAAAAATGAATGCCCCAATTTTCAGGGTTTTGGAGCAGTCGGAGATCAACAGGAAGTGCAGGTGCTCTAGTAAATGCTTTTTAATGACACCTTTATCTATCATACAACTTTTAAAAAAGCATAAAAAAGCTGAAGTAGGATTCAGAATACTACAGTTCTCCTGCATTGTGGGAGTGGGTCCGGGTCTGGGCCTGGGGGAATGGGGGGGGCAGCGGACCTGGCGTGGGAAGGGGTCTGGAACCAGAGTGGTGGAAGGGGGGGCGCAGGGCTGGATGTGGACTCCATCCCTGCCTGATGACTAGACAGTTTGCTAGTCGAGAATGAAATACTGGTCATTCTTGACTAGCAAATTGCCCGTCTTCTAGAAATCCACAGATCTGGGTGTGTATATCCATACAAACATGGGGTTTGGTTTTAAGGGACCTATTTTTAATTCTAATTGAATACTCGTATTCAAACTGAAAGTGTGTGCGCATGCACATGTGCGTGCGTGTATGAGTCCAACTCCAGTTCTTATTGTGCCCAGTTCAAGAATAGGTGGTTGGTGCAGAGTATACCATTGTTTCTTTTTCAGTATTTGTTGATTGAATTTGCAGATAATTTTGTCCTGCATTCATTTTTCCCCCCCTTTACAACCAGGTTCCTCCTACATTTTCTCATTATAAAGTAGATATTGCATAATTGGTTGTTGTAAGAAGGCATAACTAAAATGTGGAAGGTGCCTTTTCCCTGTAGTAAGTACTTCTGGAAGACTTGTAAATATTTAGTCAATGTATTTTGGAATCTGCGATATCATGAAATAAGTACTTATTTTTTCAGATTGAAATAATAGCACTTGGTCGGGGCAGGAGGGTGTATGCACAGTGTGCTGTCTCTCTCGGTCTGTCTCTCACACACACTTGTGTATAAAATATAGCTGATGTTGCTCACATTTTTTGAGTTAATAATTTTATTTACACACACAATTGCCTGATATTTTTGCAAATGTCATTAGGACTATATATAAGGGCATACTGAGTGAGGTTCCACTTTATTGCTGCTTTATTAGCAGTTTGGCTGCTTTACATAACATTTTACTGAAGTATCTTTACTAACCTAAAGGTCTTTTATGTGATACATAATCTACATCTGCCTGCTAGCATTCTTGACAGTCTTTGTGGTTTTTTAATATAAAATTTCGTATTCTTAAATGCATTTCTATTTACTGGGTTTTCAAAAGGGTGTAATCTAAATAGAGGGGAAAATATCTCACTTATCTTTTTCAGTTATCTGTTTACTATAACTGTATTTTGCTTTTTGCTTTTCACTTTTAATGTCTTAAAATAAACCGTGACAAAAACAATACAAATGATGTTTGGAACTTTATAGTGTTTCTCTTACGGAGCAAAATATTTCACTGTTTTTGAACATTGAAATGAATCCAGAGTAAATTCAGAATGAAATAAAAATGTGATAAGCCAAACGTTTTTGTTTGAAAGGACTTTTACTAGAAGTATCCTGACTTGCCATGTGGCTTTGTGAACTTTTATCTTTCAAAATATTTCATTCGTCTTCTGTGATACTTAAAATAATATTTAGTTAAAAAATCAAAGTGAATTCAACATTGATGCCTTGTAGAATGATGGAAAATACTAATTCTGTGCTATTCAAGTGTATTCTTTAACTGTTGTATACTAGTAAAACCCAGTATTAATATGTGGATTTTCATCTTGTAAATGAGCAGCTAGATAGCTGCCCTGAAGTTGCTGTTTGAGCAACATTATCTAATCTAAGTGGCATGCTGTAGTTCTTTGCACCAACGCTTAATACAGCAATGTAAACTGATTTGACTGACGGTTATTTTGGATTAAATCAACATCCGTGAATTATCTGCAGAAAGATGAGGGAAATGAAAACAGATATTCATGTTTCTGAATGTGTATGTTTCAGAAAATAGACAAAATAATGAATCTTGCCAAATGTTAAAGAAAGTAGTGCACACAGAGTAGCAGAATTAGAGAACTGCAGTTGAAGCAGACTGAATAGTTTGCACTTGAAAGTAATGGTGCTTTTAGTTGTTGGTATAAGGGAATTTGAAACATCCAATGTGGGGATGGCAGGCAGTGATATGTTTCTGTTTTTTGTATGAGGAGGGTGGCCTTACAAGGAGAGTGTTAAGGTATTCCACACAGCAGGAGATGAGTTTGTTTGTAAAGGCCTTAAGAAAAAGGACCTGAATAAGTACATGGAGCAGATGGGTAGTTTTATCAGCAATATTATGTTGCATGTTAGTAAGAATTATGAGTATTTCATGGATAGTAAATCCCACATGAATCCAAACAAGTGGGGGGTTTTAAATGGCAGGGGTGTTCCTGTTTATAATTCATTCAATTAATTTATTACAACCCTGCTCCCCCTGACTGAGATGGCAGGGTTGAATAGTGTTTGGTGAACTTCTCTCTCATGGAAGAGCAGGTGAGGGAGGAACAGATGGTGGTCAGTTTGCCCTAGGTTACTAGGGTAGGAGTTGGGAAAGGAATCTGCAAGCTTTAATATCCTTTCCAAATCTAGCTTCTTGCAAGTGCTTGAGTTTTGAACCTGGAAGAGTACAGATGCCAGCATTCTCTTCAGTCTAGTCTCTTCTTGCAACATAATACTATTTCTTTAAACTAGATCATGATTGCTTTTATTATAAGGGAACCTCATCTTTATACTAAGGGAAGTTTAGATCCCAAGCATGGCATTTACCTGTTGGTTGAACATGGACAGAATCTCATCTAAAACTTAGTAACAATAGTTGAATTGTTGGCTTGCCGTTTACTACTTTTAGCTTCCTTTAACCACCTTGCTTTTAAGCCTGTGCTGAATATTTAGATAAAAATATTATTATGATAGTTGTAATAAGGTGCTTATCCAAGGGAGGTAGCTACAATGCCTTGGGCGGCCATTCAGCCCCAGCTCAGTTCGCTCTTCTGGGGAACTCCTCCTTTCCTGGTCTGTTGTGACTTGATGTTATGTTTTTATCTGAGGGAGCTACCATAGGGCTTCCCAAGCTAGGCCTCAGCCTATGGTTTGTGAGCTAACTAGACATCTTGGGGTGCCTGTAGCTGTTTGTTGGGTTCAGCCCTTCTGGGATCGGCCCCTTTTCCTCTTGGCTGGGTCTCCCAGCCTAGGCCCACTGCACTGGAGCCCAAAAGCCAGGTCCAACCTTGTCCCGGCCCTCTGTGGGCCTTGTCTGCCCAGCTCTGGGCTCCAGGCTCGCTGGACCCCATGCTATGCCCTACTCCGGGCTTTAGGCCCGCTGGCCCCTACATTCTGCCCGTTCTGGGCTTGCTGTTTCTTCAGGATCGCTTGAGCCTGCTTCCAGCAGAGCTTAAGGCAAGTACATGCCTGTAGGGCTCTAATGTGACCTCTAGATACCTCCCCTCACAGTCCCAACCCAAACCACCAGCCTGAGCTACAACCAAATGAGAGACCCCCCATGCAATAACACAAGCTCTCCCTTCTGCGCAACTGAACAACAGCACAAAAAAGAACAGCATGCTGCAGCTTTAAACAGGTAAACCTTCCTCCCCCTCCCCCCCCCCCAAATCAGTGGGTAAGCAGGTATCCAGGGCAGCCCTCCCTGGATGTCAGTGTAACCCCTGCTCTGAGTGATGTCCTCCCCCCTTGGCTCACACAGCCTGGCTGGTAGCTCCCAGGCAGCACAGCAGGCTGACCGGCCCCCCTTGGCAGCTTCCTCCTCTGCCACCCCCCTTGCAGCTTGCAGGGCCTGTGTTTATGTAGTTCCCTGGCCCCACCCCCTACAGGTAACCTGTTTCCCAAAACAGTCCTGGGTGATTCCTGATTGGCTTGTTACAGGCAACCTCAGGTGGCCTCTTGGTGCTGGGCCTGCAGGGTTTCTGTGCAGAGCCCCAGCTCCTGCTGTTGCCGTCATTGCTGGCTCTGGGATGAGTGTTTGCTCGGGTCTTTTCTTCCCTTAGTCTGTGCCAGGGCTTGTCTGGCTGACAGACCCCAGGTTTGCTCCCTCCTCTCAGTAATGGGGTAGGGTCCCTGTTACACAGTTCAGTTTTGTACATCTGCTTTCTTTGCACAGTCTCTTCGAGGTGCTTTTACCATAGAGCTACACTATGTAAGCAATGTCTGTAGTCATATATGTGTGCGATGCAGTTAAAAAACAAACAAACCTGAAAAGACCTTCATTGGGATGTCAGAGGACAAAGCACTGTGGGGAAGTTCTCATCTCCTCAAAGTTTCTCAGTCCAAAATTCACATATGAATGGCCTGGATAGACTGGAAAATGGTCTACAGGTAACCAGATGAGATTTGACAAAGACAAGTGTGAAGACCTGCACTTGGGGTGGAATAATTGCATAAATTGTGCAAATACAAACTAGGGAATGAATTGCTAAATGGCAGTACTGCAGAGAAGGACCTGGGGGTTATAGTAGACTAGTGCTGCTCAAACTTTTTTCCTGGCAGGTCAGATGGGCAGTGTGTGGCCCAGGTCCAGCTTCTTTCTGGTCCAGATCTGATACCCAGAGGGCTTGACTTGGCCATCTGTGGGGGTGGGGAGAGGGCATGTGGCCCACTGCCAAACTGGCCTTGTGTGTGTGGGAGGGGTGCATGGTCTAGTGCCAATCTGGCCATGTTGGGGGGGAGGACTAGAGGGAGCATGGCCCAGTTCTGTTGGGTGGAGCAGAGAGGGGGCATGGCCTGACTCTAACCCAGCCCTATGGGGCATGGAGGGGGAGAGGGGGTGTGACCTGGTCCTGTGGAGGGAAAGCAGGCATGGCTGTCATGTGGGGCTTGGGGTTTGGGAGCTGGTTGGGCGGGGGGGTGGCCATATTAATTTTCACTGCTGTCAAATTTCCTCACCTATGTGGAGCCTCAGGGTAGAAGTTGAGCACCCCTGCAGGTGACCATAAAGTGAATACGAGTCAACAGTGTGTTCTTTTTTAAAAAAAGGCCAACAGCATACTCGGCTCTATTAACAGAAGTGGCACTAGCAGATCAGGGGAAGTGATTCTTCTGTTCTGTTTAGCACAGGTGAGGCCTCACCTGGAGCAGTGGTCCAGTTTTGGGCCCAACACTTCAAGAAAGATGCACGTGGTTTTGGAAGAATCCAGTGCGGTGGGATGAAAATGATTAGAGGCCTGGGAGGCCAGATTTACAAGGCAAGGCTGAAAGATTAGGATTAGTATGCCTGGATAAGAGAGAACTAAAGGGGGGATTTGATACAGTCTTCAGGTACCTGAAGGGCAATTACAGAGTGGTTGGAGAAGACGGGAGTGGAAGCAGTGGCTTCAAGCATCAGCAGGGGAAGTTTAGATTGAAGACGTGGAAGAACTTCCTGAGTATGTGGGTAATCGACCATTAGAACAGGCTACCTGGAGAAGTGGGATCTTCATCCTTGGGAGTTTTCAAGAGCAGGTTGGACAGACACTTGGCTGGGATGGTCTAGATGGGGATGATCTTTTCTCAAGCAGAGGGCTGTACTAGGTGACCTTGTGAAGTTCCTTCCAGGCCTGCTTTCCTACGATACTATCTGTATCCCAAAACCATACCAAACATATTTATTCAAAGGTGTCCCATTATTGCTATAAAAGAAAATGTGTTGGAGTAGGTAGAACATTGGCTTCCCCCTCCATGCCCCCCAAAATGACCCCTGTTTTTCTGTAATATATTTATCTAAAATTTTCTATTTCTAATGTTGATTTTTTTTTTGTTTTTTTTTTTGTTCAGAACAATAGTCAACTTTAAAGGAGTTGAGAAATGGTGAGAGTAGGGGAAGAGGAGTAAAAATCTAAATTTGTTTTAGCTATTGGAACGATAGCATTAATATATCTGGGGAGCAAGTAATAAAATGTTCACGGTAGTGGTGATGATGGCAGGATGTCTATATAATGAAATCCAGTGTTTTGTTAGTTTCTGAGTTGCCAGTGGCATTGCTTGACCAAAAAGTTTACTTTTCCAGCCATTATGCTGTTGTACTATTTAATGAGGCTGTAAGTACTCATGGGGGGGACTGTCTTGCTCATCCATCAGAAATAATGAAATCCCCTTTATTCTTTACAGTGTTCAAGAATTGTAGAATGGGGCATATTCTTCCCAATGCAAGAACAATACATTGAAATAAAACCAAAATCCACAGAGAACCAAAATGATACATTTAAAAAAAAATTCTTAAATGCTGTTTTGCTCTTCTTGTTTTACTGTAAGTCTAACTTTGGAAAGTTGACCGTTGTCCTTCATGAAGTAAACTGCTGTTTTGAAAAGCTTTTTACTGTGATTTAGAAAATTAATTTCTGTCCACTTCCTAAAATGTCCCATCATTCCATTGTTTCCCCTCCCCTTCTCTAACATCCTTCCTATCAACTATATGGTTGGTGATAGATGTGGTTTTTATGCAGGTTTTTGTTCCATTCTCTTCTCTTGTTTCATCTGTTAAAGAACAAGAACCATAAAAAGAGAAACCTTCAAGGATCCTTCAGTGATGCACTCCTGGGAATTGATAATAGATCCTTGAATAACATTCATTTTAGGAGTAGGTTTTGATGTCTACTAAAATTAATGTGCACGTTTAAATATTTACTCCACTTGTTTTGAAACATTTTGAAAAAAGTATTTCTTTTGGAACTACTACTTTTGCATTCCCAGTGAAGATTCGCGGTTAATAACTAAGAATGAGGAGTTCATGGGTTCCAATGTTGTTTTTTTTTGTGAATGGGACCTTCGTTTCCCTATCCCTGATAGAGGCCTCAGAGGCCTTTGGCTGGCCTTGCAAAGAAGCAGATGGTATATCAGGAACAGTTTGCAAGTTTTGCAGGCCAAGATTTATGGTAAGAGAAAAATAAGGAAATGTTGATCAAGAAGCCCAAAAAGTCCCCTGAAGGAAAGGAGTGACACCAGAGGGATGAAACCATAATTCTAAACCCAAATGTAAGACTGGAAAGGTATAGCCTGATTACATCTATTTAAGATTAAAAAAACAACAACCCCAAAACTCTTGTGAGATCTAGACTTTCAGAAAAAAAATCAGTTCTAGTTTCTTTTTGGTTTTATTTTTAGACTTTTTTTACACAAAAGAAGACTGTTTATATAGAAAGACTGAAATTTTTTTTTAAAATTGTACTTACTTGGAAGGTGTCTGATAAAAAGATGGAGATAAGATTTTAGGCCTCAATACTTAATTTTTGGTCTCGGGAAAACATTTTAAATATACATATATACGTGTGTGTGTGTGTATGTATGTGTGTGTGTGTGTATATGTATATATGTGTGTATGTGTGTGTGTATATATGTGTGTGTATGTATATATATGTGCACTTGCTTTTAAGATGATAGAGAAAAAGGAAGCTTTTCTGGAGTCTTCTGGAAAGGAAGTGGACAATTAAAGTTGCTTGAGAACTTCATTTACTGTCTGTTTAGGTAATTATAATTTTTTAAAAAATGCTTGAATGATCTTAATAGCACATGATTCAACTGACAAGCACTAATTGCTTTCTATCAGGGCAAGGAAAGATGAATGTTGTCAAGAAAACCACAAGTCAGACAAGCTGATTCTCTTATAGTCTGACACCATGTTCCCATGTACAAACCAGTTTTTACTGGAGTCTTTCCAGCATCAAAAGAAACTCTTTGCCTTCCCATTAATTTTCATTGCTGGCAGGCTTGAGCTGTTTGTGACGAGTCACTTTCATTGCTATTGCTGGTCTGGCAATGCACAAGATTGTGTAAAGGCAAAAATGTAATAAACTGGTTTCTCAACTTTCTCTATCCTCTGTGGTTCAAACTTAACACACCTTTACCTGGGTGTATGAAACAGACATGTAAGAGTGGACTTTTCTAGGTATGGAAGATACATTTGCGTTTCATTTTGTGGAATCTATTTGGTAGGGGTCTGGGTAGGATCTCCCCCTTCACCCTCTCGTTAGACATCAACTCTGGTGGTAAGTGACAAAACTCTGCCACCTTTTGATACGAGCCATATGGCTTATCTATATAGACAGATGAATTCTGGCTAATACTAGCTTTTTGAATTGTGATGACCGTCTTCAAGACCTTACTAGTGCCGCAAGGTCCCCTTCGGGAGGAGGTACATGCTCGCCTCTCTCATCTGGCACCAAGAGCTTGCGCCACCTACTCCAGCAGGATGTGCAGCTGCTACTACCTTTCCCCACCTCCACACAGCCCTTGTGCCGGGCCCTCACAATGCTCCTAGCAGCACATTGTGGTGCAAGTGGGCAGGTGGACATGGGGATGGAGCCATTTTACAGCCCAGCTTGTCCCTTCCACTTCTCATGTACTCCTGGACCACAGAGGTGGTTGCTGGCATGCGAGACCCTGCAGGAGCAGACGCAGCAGAGGGCTACTCTTGCCCCCTGAGGTATAGACCGTGGCAGGAGTCAGGCAGTGGAGAGATCACGGCCCAGCAGGGTATGGTCCTTCCCCTGCCATGCTTAAGTGGTCCCAGCTAGATCACTGATTCTCAATTTTTTTTTGTTAGCTTTGAAATCCCTTTCCATGTCTAGATCTAACTCAGTGATTTTTCCACTGGGGTGCTTCAAAATTCAGAAAAGTCATAGAGGGTTGCCTTGAGGCTAAAAGGGTTGAGACCCACTGATACAGAGACTAGCCCTTTGCTTGCTTTCATTCCTTGCTCGCATGTGCTCACGCATGGTCTTTCTCCAGTCTGCCTCCCTCCCCATCCTTTCCAGCGTACTACCGATTTGAATCCAGAAAAGTAAGTGTAAAAAAGAAAGTCCCAGGTATCAAAAGTTTGGGAAACACTGATCACTTCTCTGTGAAGTTCTGCTCTGCAGATTATATCTGGCAGGGTTTAGTGTAAAGTTAATAATGTTCTCTTGTCATTTGTCATTCACCTTTTCTTTTTTTAATGTGTTTTGCCCATTTCCTTAGTTGCAATAGAAAACCAGTTTCCTGTTTGAACTTATGTCATCAGCCCTCACTCCTAGATTCATGTGTAGACAGCAGAAGATATTTTTCTTTTCTCTGCCCCATAAAGAGAGTGACTGTGGAATGTGATCCACCAGCGTGTTGGAGGGGAATGGCTGGAATTGTGCAAGAGGGTGGGAGGATAAGACAACCTATTTTCTTGTGTGCCTCATAAAAATGGCAGCTGTTATGCACTAGGTAGGTCTTAAGTGTTTTAGAAATTAATTCCAATCCTGATATAATAGAGTGAATACTATTTTTAATACAGTTTGAGACAGTTTAATTAAAAACAAACAGCAAGAAAGATTGGAGTCTTTTTGTCAACAGGCACTCTTTTGATCTGGTATTTTGACTTGCATAGACCTCCCTGCTGTTTAGTAAAGGTAATTAATTTTACAATTTTGTTTTTATGATGAGAGGAGGAACATTTGATTTTGGTTCATAAGCAGCTTCTATTATTGGAAGTTTTTTAACTGGAACCAATATAAGCATATTATAAAGAGAAAAAAACCTAAATTATTTAAAGGCAAGTTTGATTTTTAAGTTCTAATAACTCTTGATCAAAAACTTTTAAATCATTAACTTAATTCTCTGAAAAGTATGTAGTAGTTTTTGGGTGTCTTGACTATTGGACATTTAACTAGAGAGTTCTGAACACCTACTCCTCTACAAATTGAAACGTTGTACTGTCTCAAGTCTGGCATCCAAAAATGCATCCAAAATCACTGGTCGCTTTTGAAAATGTAAGTCTTCAACAACTGCTGAATGGGAACTGGAGTGAACAAAACTAAAGGAACAGAGGGAAAGAAAGTAGGGAGCACAGAAAGAGGAAAAGTTACAGTAGTTCTCTATTTTTCTTCTGTAAAAAGATGTCCTATGTTTGTTTTAAATAAATTGCTTCTATGAAAGATGGGAGGTAGTGACAAGCCAGGAGTCTGATCCTGGATATCAAGGCATTTGTTTCCTTCGTGGCACAGCAGGCTTTATTCATTCAGGTGATTAGCTTGTGCTCTGTTGTAATGCAGGGCTGACTTCCAAGTGCCGGGAGAAGCCAGGGATCCTTCATCAGTCCTTCTCTTTTACCTCCCATCTAACACCTAGCTGCCATGTGGTGGACATATCTCCAGTACATTGTGCGAGTGCCCCTGTGCCTTTCACACTGCACTGTGTCTGGTTCCTTGTGCTCCCTTAGCCCCCACCCCTTCCACGTGCTGGTGCACCCTTACAATGCAGGGGACCTGGGTCTCCCACAAGCCTCCTGGCTGTGGGCTCCCTAAACCGTTTGGGGCTTTCCTGTCCCACCCTGCTCTGCATCCGGCAGGAAGGAAAGCTGGGGTATGAAGGGGGAGCTTGGCAGTGGCAGTGGGGGGAGTGGTGCACAAAGCAGGAGCCTGAGGGCCTCAGTTTAACACCCTGGGACCCCATGTGGCCCATGGACCACCAGTTGGATAGCTCTGTTGTAACATGGTTAACTATTGGGACATCCAGGATGGTACTAATGATCACAAGAAGAGCAAAAAGATTCCCACTTTTTTATGTCTGAATTATATCAAATGCATGTGACTATTGTAGGAATCAGTTTTAGATAAAAACAAGAGGGCATAAGATTAGTGTTAAATTCCCATTCTCAATTTTTACACGCAACTGAGAACAGCCAACTCTCTCTGTTTACAAATACCGGCCTGAGCCATTGCCTCTTATAGTCTCAGATCAAGTGTAGTACATTGATGTTCTTCATCCGAAAAAAGACATGGACTTATTCAAAATAAGAAAGGCAAAGCACCTCTGTCAGCTGGAGTTCAAGTTTCTTTCAAAGTGGAGAGAGAAGTCTTGATGTGAAAAAACTCTAGAGCCTAACTGTAATTGGTCATTTCTATAGAAAATAGACATTTCTACATTATTTCTATTAAAAAAAAAAAACAAAAAAACCTTCAAAGCATCAGAAAGGATACTTGGGTCACTTGAACTGAGATGTCAGGCCTTATTAAGTATATTGAAAAGAATCTATAACTAGTATAAAATCCTAGGTATTTGTGCATTCTCTGTATCTGCTTCCAGACACTGGATAGAAGCTAGTATGGCTTTTACTTATTTCAGTGGTAGAAATAAATGAATCAGTGCTTACAGAAGTATTTCAACTAGTATGGGCCATAGACTTCCTCAATTCCAACAAAAGAAAAGCAGTACTTCTGGTATCTTTGGTATCAAGGAGTATTCTGCTATGATGGTATTGTAATCAATGGATTGCCTAAAAATGTATGTCTTATGAAAGGAACATGTGGGAGTGGATTCATTGGGCTTTGCGGTAGCAAGGAAGGCTTAAGACGTTTTAATTGCTCATAGACCTCCTATAGGTGTGTAAATAGAATACTTCGTAGTAGAACGCATGTACTCATCGAGCCAGACAAAGTAGATTGAAGGGATTACATCTCTACTTGCGTGAGCCGCTCTGAGGTGATTGCAGTGTGACGTCAACTGAAACTAGGAAACACTGAGACCTCTTCATAAGGTAGCAAACATGAAATGGGCTGCTACAGGGAGGAAAGAGTATGCAAGATAAGTGGGAGAATAAGGCAGACTTAATAGCTGTTTTGTTTTGAAATACAAGGTATCTGTGCATTTAATTTAGGTATTGTTCATTCAGTTAAGGTATCCTGTAGCCAATGGACACACTTCTGGTATGGCAGGAAACAAATGAGCAATGAAAAATAGTGCCGTCTAAAGTTGGAAATGCATTCTAGGGTTTTAATAGGCCTACAACTCGAGACCATTGCTCCTTGTTCTGTCATCTTCCCCCTTGGCTGTCTCAGTCTCGTGGGTTGGGCCGTCCATGGGCTTGTTTCCTGCTCCCAGCTTCCCTGGCTCAGGCCCTGGACTTTTATATCCTCAAGCCTGCCCCTTCCTATCATGTCTGTCCAGCCATACACAGGAGTTTCTGCTTTACTTGAGGGTCCAGCCTGTGCTCCTCTGCTGCAGCCCCATGCAGCCAGTTTAGCTTGCTGCACTCTCTTAAAGTAACAGGAGTCCCTGACTCCTTGTTACAAGACTATTTTGGCTTTACTTCAGAATTAGAGGAGATTATCATCTAGATCAGTGGTTTTCACACTTCTGGCTACATACCCTTTTGCCTGTAAAATGCTGCTGCTCATATCCCTCGCACTAGACGGGTCTCTGCATGTTCATTCCTTAGGAAGAGTTTTGACACTGATGCCAATGTGTGGCAACACAACTGCGGCATATTGACCAATCAGAAGCTCCACCACCACCATTATGAAAGTTTAGGCACGTAAGCCTTGGCAAAGTGCTACATATCCCTGTGGATACACATCACTGTTCTAGGTGATGCAGGTGGGAAAACTTCAACTTGAACTTCTTTGAAAAGTAGAACAATAAACTGTTTGTTTTCTTTTACCTGTATCTTTATAAGGTATTGCAGTTGTTGCAGGGAGTGATGAAGTAGTTTGCACTTGTACAACACATGATAGAAAGATTAATTGGTTATATTTATGTCACTTTTAAGCAAAGCTACCCAGCCCTAAAGGTTGCCCAGAAATAACTGGGAGTCCCTAAATGAAGTTTGCGGTGACAGGCAGTGTCAAGAACCCATCTCTTCCACAAACCAGCACTTGCTCAAAGTGTTTGGCTAAGATAAGAGTGGGTCCTTTGTGAGAATTCACACCCAATTTAGCTGCCTATACATATTGGCATTTTTCCCTTCTTTTTTTGCAGCTTGAGGATCCTGTAACTGGCTCTCACATTTAGTTTCTAGGTCCAGGGCTGAACTATATCCAGAAACAAAAGTTTTGGGGTTTTTTTAACTTTCAGATATATCTGGGTTTTCTCTGTGTGTGTATGTGTTTGCAGGACTTATTTATGCTTCACATCAAATGCCATCAGTTTTTATTCCATCTGTTTTTTTCCAGAAAGAGCCAACGAGATTTTAGGCGGAGTAATTAAAGATGTCAAAAGTAAATGTATTTTCTTCCTGTGTGTCCCTTACCAGTATGCTGCTTTTAAAGAATTTGTAGGTATCTATAGTGGAAACGATGAAACAGAGTTAAATCTGGTTAGTATTAATTCCATATGCCTGTGACCTTTGTAACTACTGGATTGAGGGCCAGCTTGTTAAATGGGATAGGTATTGACAGGAAACCCTTTGACTTGTTTACTTAACCCTTCTTAGTCTTTTGTTTCTTTTTTCAGGATGAATTTGTATTTTTTCATTATGGTACTCTTGACTAGATCCATTGCATGTTAGGGTGTCCTGAAAGGTCAGGAACTTTCAAGGGCAGTTTTCTTGGGCTATGAAAAGTATATCACTAGGTAAGCTAGGATGTTAATTTACACTACGTTAGTTATTACACAGTAACCGACTGAGTGCATTTTACCCCATTCCATTCTCAAAGCGAGTAGTGTGTGCAAAAAATACATCTACATCCTGAATCTCTTGTTCTTCGTATTCTAGTTCCTGCATTTGTTACATTTTAAAGTTATTCTTTGGGTAGAAACAGACGTTATCTGATGTTGCGTTTATGCCACTTTAAGAATTTTTTTGGCAGTGCAAATGGCAATGAAATGTATGTTCCTCCCTTTATTGCATAACAATGACTGCAGAAAAAGGTAGGAATAAACAGTACTGCTATAAATTTATTTTCTTGATGATGGGAGAATATGGATAGCCCAGAGCTGCCTGCATTCTTAAGCCATCGTGCACAGGTGCTCCAGGGACTTGAGGGGGCTGGATCCTTCCCACCCAGGGTAGGTCTAGGCCCCTAAAAACTCCAGAATACCTGCCTGGTTTTTCCTGCTTGTTGAGATGTATCCTGAGGAATCTGGGGGCATGACCCTGTAAAGGGAGGAAAGTCAGGGTTCCCTGCTTATGGAGACCCACCCCAGAATCTCCAGGGCATGCCTCTGTAAGCAGGGAAAGTACATGCAGGTCCTTGCGCCTTGTGCTTATGTACCAAGTCTGGTGCCAACCTGTTTTATGCAGAGGCATGGGTCAATGGAAGTATCAGTGTGGGGTGGCACAAAAGCTGGGAAATCTCCTGCGCTCTATGCCAGGTCATGCTGAGACAT
This sequence comes from Crocodylus porosus, assembly GCF_001723895.1. NCBI lineage: Eukaryota > Metazoa > Chordata > Crocodylia > Crocodylidae > Crocodylus > Crocodylus porosus. Next base: position 2,348,029 of record NW_017728932.1, on the reverse strand, counting down.
GTGCTGACCTGTGCCTGTCTGTAAAATGTGGGTTGGTGCATGATGCAGTATGGGTCTCAGCATGAAGACACAGGATTCTGTGTTGGGACCTGTGTTGACCCATGCTTCTGAAGGAGGGATTGGTGTGGGTCCTGACAAGGTGTGGGGCAGTGAGAGATACAGGGAATCCCTGGGCAAGGGGAACACAACACCTGTTTTCCTTGCCTTGGGTGGCATGTATTTTGCCCAATAAAGCGGATCCTGTCACAGCTGATGTACTTCAGTTTGACAATGTCCGTTTCTACCCTTTATTTTCTACTTTCCCCTGGAAAGCCGAAATTTTTGCAGTACATTATTAGCTCTTCTGATTGAGTAACTACAAGCTGGGGTAGAGAGGATGTCTAGCCTTTGCTTTCACAATCTGCTGATTCATAGATAAGTGTCTGACTTTGGGGCTTAATATTTTTCAGAGATCTGTTAAAGCAGCAGAAGTTTGATTCAGACTTTCCAATTCAATAAGTTCTGGTCTGGAATTACAAAGGTCAGCAGCTTGAAGAAAAATTCTGATCTCTAAAAACAGTTCCTCAATTCCTTGCTTAGTGAGTCAAGGAGAATAGCTTTGGGTCTCCTAGAACTAATGTTAAACATTGTGTCCTCAAACAATGTTTAATTTGCAAGAACTAAAATATCATGTTGACTTGCCTTCTTTAGGCATGTCCAGACGTGCATGGACGTTTCGTTCCCTGGGAAGAAGTAGCAGTGGCGCACCTTGCACCGCTGCTACTTGTCCCTGGGCAATGCCCATGGCATGCACACTTTGGCATGTGGCAAGTTGCCCTGGGTGGGGTAGGGAAGGCTGGGGCCAATACTTGGATGGCCACTTTTTCTGGGTTTCTGGGGCCTCCCAGGGCTGCAGCCATGGCAACTCTCCATGTGGAGACTGGCTTGCAGCTGCAGTGAGGCTCTGAGTGGCCTGGCTCCATTTTTTCAGCAGCGTGCACTGGCTGAGCATGTATTGCACTGGTTTGGTGGGTTTGGGGGTTTTTGGGGGTTTTTTTGCTTGTTTTTTTGGTGGTGGTGGTTGTTGTGTTCTGACCCCTGGATATCTGTCCCAGCCGCCTGTGGAGGGTTTGGGATTGAGAGTATGGTCGAAGGTAGAAAGGTAAGAAAGGTTTATTGACTTGGTATACTACACATAGTTGTGTTTTTGTTAAGACAGATAACGACACAGTAATAATTAACGTTGGCAACTTATCAGCAGTCTCCTCTGATGCCTGATGTACAACAAGTTTCTCTTTCCACAAAGCTCAGCGAAGTCAGGTGTCCCCAATCAGCACTGTCCAAGAGGTACCTGGAAGGACCCTGGTATTCAGTCCTTGGGCTCCTTGAGATCCACAGGCCCACTGATCCAGGTCAATAGCTAATTAGTCCCTTTCACAGAGCTGTATCTTCCTTCTGAATGACTTCTGGGTATGCCAGCCAATTTATAACTCTTGAGCTGTGCTGATAATTTACAGCCATTCAGATTCTTTTTACTTCAACTGTCCTTAGACTGACCAATAGCAGCAGTACAAGCCTTGCATTCTTTTGATAAGGTTAATTTTAACTATGCCACAGGGCCTTACTACTTCAAGACTTTGCTAAATTTACTAGGCCTTACTTCATACAAGGCCTTACTACATCTTAAACTTTAATTAGGCTCTTAGCAACAGCATATAGCTTAATATCTAAACAAATGACAGAAAATCACTTGGTCTAATCTTCATAGATGCATAATTTTCAGCTGTCACACATGTCCAAAAAGACCTGTGGCAAAAAAACCTGGTGCATTGCACTCTAAGACATTGCACCCTTGCAGTACAGAGAACACCGGACTGTGTGGTTTGGGCTGTTGCAAACATGTTTGCAGCACCCCGTATTGCATGACCATGCTTGTCTGGACATGCCCTTTATGTCCAGTTCACTAAAATATATCCAGGCCTGAAATACTACAAAAACATGTACAAGACTCTGGGGGAAGAGAGCCTGACAAGGGACAACATTTTGGAGATTTTTATTTTAGATTTTTTTATTTTGATGTTTGAGAGCAGTGCTACTACTTAGTCACTAGTCACATCTTCAGTAATTAAACCTATGTAGATAAGCATGTAGTGCACAAGCTAGAAAGCTCTTACTTTCTTAGTCTCATTAAATCTTTTCTTTGTACAGTTAAAATTTCTGACCATAATGTATAGGATTATTAATGCCCCATAATAGAAGTTACTGGTGACTGAACAAGGTTGAATTAGGAAGAGATATGCTTGGAATAACCTGACATTTTGACACAGAACAACATTGTCCCTAGATTAAAAGATTTTTTTCATGAAAAATATTATAAACTTGTGAAATCTTACATTAAAACATAGCAAAAGCTATATTAACCCATTATTTTACTGTTTCATCTTATGGAAAGAAAGCACTCTATTACAGAATCAGTGAGTCGGAAGGGACCCAGACAGATCATCGAGTCCGACCCCCTGCCATGGGCAGGAAGGAGCACTGGGGGGTGGGAGGGGTTATAAGACCCCAGCCAGGTGCCTATCCAGTCTCCTCTTGAAGATTTCCAGGGAAGGTGAGAGCACCACCTCTCTGGGGAGCCTATTCCAGGCTATGGCCGCCCTTACAGTGAAGTAGTTCTTCCTAATATCTAGCCTAAACCTATCCTCCCTCAGCTTGTGGCCATTGTTCCTGGTGACTCCAAGGGGGGCCCTGGTGAACAGACTTTCCCCGAGTCCCTGCTGGTGGCCCCTGATAGGGTTGCAGGCAGCCACAAGGTTCCCCCCTCAGTCCATGGAGGCCCCCAACCGTACGAGTGGCCTCCTCTGGACCCTCTCCAGGTTCTCCACGTCCTTCTTGAAGTGTGGTGCCCAGAACTGGACATGGGACTCCAGCTGTGGCCTGACCAGTGCCGCATAGAGGGGGAGCAAGACCTCTCTGGACCTGTTAGTGATGCCCCTGTTGATGCGTGACAGGGTGTGGCTGGCTCCTCCTTTTGCTTCATCGCATTGGCGACTCATATTCATCCTAGAGTCAATCCTGACTCCAAGGTCCCTCTCTGCCTCTGTGCTGCCAAGAGGGTCAGCCCCTAACCTATAATGCTAGTTCCCTCTCCTGAGGTGCAGCACCCTGCACTTGCCCTTGTTGAACCACATCCTGTTCAGATCCGCCCACGTCTCTAACGTACCCGGGTCTGCCTGGATGCGGTCCCTGCCTGCTGGTGTATTCACTTTACCCCACAGCTCGGTTTGATCAGCGAACTTGAACAGGGTGCTCTCCACCCCCTTGTCCAGGTCGCTAATGAAGATGTTGAACAGCACCGGCCCAAGGTCTGATCCCTGGGGGACTCTGCTGCCCACACCCTGCCAGGTTGACATCAACCCGTCCACCACCACCCACTGGGTGCACCCCTGGAGCCAGTTTGCCACCCATGTGACTGTGCATTCGTCAATACCGCAGTCTCTTAGCTTGCCCACCAGAATTGGGTGGAACACTGTGTCGAATTTTGGCCAAAAATTAGTCTCTTGCAAATTATCCTAGAAATTTTATTTCATGGGTCATGAGAGTTTTTCCAAATCCTTTTTGAAATCATTGGTTTTACGGGTAAGGTTAACACCGCCCCCCCCCCCTGCAACTTCCTGTACTCTTCTTAGAGGGCTGTGAGCACATGCACCTGTAATCTGTGCAGTTTTTAAATCACACTCCTGCATCAGTTGATAGGGTGGGAAATGGGACATTCCCATGGCCTGATGGGAATGACATTTTATCCACAAATAAGCTTTTAGAGGAAGTAATTTTGGAAGCATAGGAAGTGAGTCGATAACTATTATTTGAAACTGTTTTTGTTTCAACTCTGCCATGCAATCTTAATTTGTCTTAGAACTTTATGATGTTGAAAATGATGTTGGAAATATTTCAGTCGTCTTTATTTTTTCCTTTTGCAAAACATTTCATATCTTTTTCTGACACTTTTCTTAGATATTTTGCTGGCTCTTTGCAGCTTTTGCTGTGCTGAGAAGGGATGAATACTTTGAAGTTCTATACACCTCCTTCCAGGTGCAGAATCTGTTGCCCAACATGTTTTAGAGTTGACCTAAAATAAACAGGAAGGGTTCATTTTAAGCCTTTTGAATTATTATCTTTTTTGGCAATTTCTGATTGTAATTTGATCACAAACTAGTTGAAGTATTTTTGATAGTTGCAGCATACTGCACCTTCCCTTTTGAGGATATGTATGCTTTACAAAGATGAACTGGTTAAGCCTCTTATCAGTATTTCCATTTTACATAAGAGGAAGTGGAGGCATAGATAGGCTAAAACAAAATCTTTGTTGGAACCATTTACTCATTTGAGTATCCAACTTGGAACTCCTTGAATCTGTAAACTTTAGACCTCATAGATTGTGAGGCTGGAAGGGACCTCGGGAGATCAACAGGTCCAGCTCCTCTGCACCAGGCAGGAGAGACAACTGGTGACCCCGACAAGGTGACTGTCCAGTCTCCTTTTGAAGATTTCCAGGGTAGGTGATTGCACCAACTCTGGAGGGACTCTGGACACCCTAGCTGTGAAGTTTTTCCTAATGTTGAGCCTGAAATGGTCTTCCAGGAGTTTGTGACCATTACTCCTAGTTTGCCTCAAGGGTCCCTGGTGAACAGTTGTTCACTGAGCCCCTGATGCAGCCACTATCAAGTCCCCCCTTTTCTTTTTCAGGCTGAAGAGTCCCAGGTCCCTCAGCCTTTCCTCATATGGCTTGCCCTGCAAATCTTTGATCATATGGGTGGCCATTCTCTGGACTCTCTCAAGCTTTACAATGTCTGATGGTAAGCTTTCAGTTTGAAAGTTATAAAGAACTGCAGGTATTCAGTAACTTTGACTACTGGCTGAGGGTATCAGTTTTCACAACTGATATTAGAGGCTAAAAACCTGAGAAACCCAAACTAAAGACCATTTTTGAAAACGTTACTACAAATGACAAGCTCCATGGTGTATCGGTAACAAATTTGAGAATACAGGTCAGGAGCCCTTAATCTGATAGGCCCCTGGCTGGTAGTTTTTAAAGAATTATCATTGAGTTTAAAACGGGAGAAGAACTAAGCATATTGGCTTGCCTTTTGGAGGAAGAAACGATCATATTGTAGAATCAAAAGCACTAACTAATGTTTTGTTGGAGGGCACTGATGCTCTTTGGACTCAAACACATTCTGTATTGCTGCTCTCTGTGGGGTTAAGGTGTGGGCTTGGGTATATGCATACGCACACTCTCCCTTTCTTTTTCTAAAAAGATGCAGCTATTTGTATAAGCCTTTGGCTAAGTACAGACATTCAAAAAGCCTGAGGCAGAAGTGATCTGTGTTTTGCACTTTACTCTAAGCGCCCAAAGTTAGGCTGGGAGCAAACAGAACACACATTCACTCTTGGGGGGTGTGCATGGGGGTGGGGGAACGTTCATGCTGCCAGCAGTGGCCACGGCCAGCGGATTGGGGCCACTCTTGCATGTCTCCCAGCAGGTTGCTCCCATCCGCCTCCACCGCTGCTGATAGCCTGTCCCTGGCAGAGGGGCAGGGCTAGGGGCTGGCCAACCAGGCCAGACAGTGGCAGGGGAGTGGAGGCTCCCACATTCCCAACCCCCGCTATTCTGGTTTAGGTCTGGGGTGGCTGTAAGTGGGACAGGCGTAGGTAGGGTGGAGGGACAGGGGCTGTACCCAAGGCGATGACACCAGTGCCCAATGCCCCCCACCCCTGGCTCCAAGGTTGCCGAGCCACTCCATGTGGACAGTGCTCCATTACTCACCCACCTTGTGGCCCTACCTGAGCATCCAGCTCTTCCCTGACATTCCCTGTCCCACTGCTTGCCTGGTGAGGTGCCCCACAGCTGTGCCAGGGAGCTCTAGGCTCAGGGCTCTGCTCCCCAGGGACCTGCGTCCTGGCTATAGCTTGAGTCAGTGCCTTCCCCACCTGCTCCTTGGGGTAGCCCCACTGGCTGTGGGCCAGGGCTGGGGCTGGCACCTCATAGGGCAGCAGTTGCCACGGGGTTTGCTTGCTCCCAAGCCACAGTCCTGTATCGGCATCCCACAAAATGCGCAAGCTTGGAGGTGGCTGGGGAAGTGGTGGGGCAGGGGAGGACAGAGCTGGCTACCAGGCAGTGCTGGAAGGTGGCAGCAGCAAAGCACTGTCCATGTGGAGCGGCTTGGCTTCCTTGGAGCCTGGTCATATTGTTTTGCCACCACTCTGTCCCACCTGTGGAAGTGGTACGTTGGTGACAGATCTGGCCCCACACACCTGCAGCCTGCTGTGCTTCCCAGGCATGCTTACCCCTGTGTTGGAGCCTCTGTCAGCCCAGGAACTGCCTGGCATCAGCCTCTGCCTGGCTTGTCTCAGGGGCACATGTTTGGCCACAGCCAGGCTTGGATGCCCCCAGTGTCCTGCCTTCAGCAGCACATGTCACATCTTCCCTCTGGGCCAGGCCAGGTGGGGTTGGGGTGGGGTGGTCCCTGGTGTCTTAATATCACTGGTGTTTTGGGTGCAGCCCCTGTCCCATCCTGCCCCTGTCTGGCTCCCCAACTTGCCACCATCCCATTGACAACCACCTCAGACCTAAGCCAGCACAGCTGGGGTGGGCTGTGCAGTGGGGGGCCTCCAACTCCCCCTGTCCTGCCGCTGTGATAGTGGCAGGCTGGAAGCAGGGCCTTGTGACCACCCAGGAGCAACCAAGCATAGGCCAAGGCTAACACGGCATCCCACAAAGGTGGGCTGGGGAGGAGGGGCCTGCAAAGCAGGCTGGGATGCTAGCAAACCCTGACCTAACTTGTGTCGGGAAGGGATCTGGTGCACAAGTTCAATAGACTGCTCTAACCTGAACTGATTTAAGTCTGATACCACATCGGTCCAGGTCTTGGATTGGGATAAGCCATTTTAAAGCAGTGTGCCCCAAATTGCCATATGATTACACGGTTAGACCAGTTTCCTGTCACTTATATTGGTTTGTGTGTAATGTCTATACCTGGCCTAAGTTTTGTGTGTTAGGTGTTTTACATTAGCCAAGTGAACGTCCATATTTGACAAAGAGAATAGCATTTAGAAGAATCCAAGCTGAAACGATGGAGCTGCTCAACATTTAGCTAGTATTACTGTGCATTGTTTTGGAATTTCCAAATTGTATTGGACGTTGTGATTGAAAAGACTGTCAGCACTATGTAAATGAGAAAAGGAAGTGAAAGTGCATCTCATGCAGATAATTTCTATGTAGATAATTTGCCATAAAAATTTATATTGCAGTCCTTAAAGCCTTCAGAGATTTATTCTGTCTAGGGAAAGGTGATTTATGTGGTATTAAAACACTTTTTATGTTCCAGTCCTTTAGATTTAATGTTTATGGCCTATAAAAATGAAATCTTCCTGTGGATATTTAAAAGTTTTGGTACTATGTGAAATATATTCAGCTTAGACTGAAATGCTTTAGAGATGCGGTAAATAAGTGATGGGATGTTACCTCGGCTTCGCTAGGCTAGATGGCCCAGACTTACTCTATGATGAATTAATTATGCAGATACCGTTCTACTTACCTTCAAGGCATTGTGAGGGGGAGAATATAGTAGTGAATTTCACGTGGAATATTGTCACTTCATTGAGGCTGAACATTGAAAAAATCTCAATTTTTAAGCCCTAAAGGATTTTCCATCTGAGCCCAACTGTAGTCCAGCCTGTGCTTTGGCAGAGGAGTGTAAGGAGGAAGAAAGCTATTTGTACCATGTCCCTGCATAGTCTCCATACTTGACCCAAGTGTGTAGCATCAGATTAAGCAGGCATTATGTCCTGCTATGTTCCCCATGCATTTGAACAGACTTTGTGTGTGGGGAGTTCATAGAGTCATAGAAAATGAGGGTTAGAAGGGACCTGAGGAGGTCATTTAGTCCCACCCCCCTCCTCAAAGCAGGACCATCGCCAACTACAGCATCCCTGGCCAAGGCTTTGTCTAGCCAGGTCTTAAAAATCTCCAAGAATGGAGATTGTACAACTTCTCTGGGTAATCTGTTCCCAGTGCCTTACTATACTCCTTGTGGGAAAAGGTTTTTTGTAATATCAAACCTAAACTTGCCTTGCTGCAACTTGTGACTTTTTACTTCTTTTTCTGTTATCTGCCAACACTGAGAACAGTCTGCTTCAAGAGTGGGCATAATATGGCCCACAGGCCAGATCTGGCCCTTCAAAACATTTTTCCCCAGCCCACAGTGGGTCCTGTGGCCCCACCCAGCCCAGGCATGGAGGTAGCCCAGGCTGTGGTGCATGTCCGGATGCTTGGTGGAGCTAGGCTGGTGCAGCTGCTGGACTCCATTTCCCAGCAGCCCTGATGGCAGTGGCTCCTTCCGGCTTCTGCTGGACCCAGCACTGCTGCTTGGGCACCGTGGAGACCCTCCAGAAGCCATGCAGGCAGGGCGCTCTGTTGGGCAGAAACAATTGGAGCACCCTACCTCTGTGGTTCCTAGTGGGTCTCCATGGAGACCTTGCCCCAAGATCCCAGGGTTTCTATGGAGACCATTTGGGAGCCACACAGGCGGGGCGTTCCGATGAGTGGATGCGATCAGAGCACCCTGCCTATGCAGCTCCCAGGAGGTTGTGATGGAGACCCTGGCCCAAGATCCTGGGGTCTCCATGGAGGCGGCTGGGAGCTGTATAGGGAGGGTGCTCCACTGGGCAGATGCAATCAGAGCAGCCTGCCCACATGGCTGTCAGTGGGCCTTGATGGATCCTGAGGTCTCCATGGAGACCAGCAGGGAGCCATGCGGGCAGGGTGCTCTGGTGCATTGGTGCGATTTGAGTGCCCTGCCATGTGGCTCCTGATGGAAACCCTGCCCCAAGATCCTAGTCCCTGTGGAGACTACCCACACAGCTCCTGGCCAGAGTGCTTTGTCAGGTGGATGCGACTGGAGTGCCATCCATGTAGCTCCCAGCTGGTCTCCATGGAGACTCAGGGGTCTTGGGGCAGTGACAGTATGGGGCTGGGCTGGACTGCGGCCAGCATGTCTGCATGATCTGTACCCTGCAGGCCCCTACTTGCAGCACCTATGTCTGTTGCAGGGGTGTGGGGGCAACAGATCGCAGGTCTGTCATGCCCTGGTAAACTTACCCCATGATTCTGGCCTTACCTGCTCGTCCTGCTCCAGAACACCACACCTAGCCCACCTGTGGCCCCATCCCACATAAGAAGTTTCGGTGAGTTGTTGGGGTGGGAGTGGTGCTGAATTGGCCTACGACACCTGAACAAAGTTCCCTACGTGGCCTGTGGACCCAAATTACTTGCCTGTCCTGGTTTAGCTCCATCCTCTTTGTAAACACCGTTCAGGTATTTAAAGGCTGTAGCTTCACCAGTAGAGGTGCACCGATGGAGATTTTTTTGGGCTGATACTGATAGCATACTTTTTAACAAGCCATATTGGGAATCGGATTGGTATCAGCCAATATGTGGCCCGGCAGCATGGAGACTGTCTGGCTGGTAAGTCTGTTGTGGGGGAAGGAAGGGGTGTGGAGGCGGCAGGCTGAGGGGCCCCACAGTGAGGGAGGGAGTGGGGCTGGGGAAAACACAGCTAGGATGGGGCGGGGCATGGGATGGAGCCGCAGCTTGTCTAGGGGGTGTGGGCAGGGGGGGAGGCTCCAAACACTTCATAACCCCAGGAGAGCATGGGCGACAAATGCCTCCTGAATCTGTGCGTGGGGCGAGGGTGGGCTGCTGCTGTAGGCTGGGGCTAGGGGCGGCCCCGGACTCTTCCCAGCGAGGGTGCTGGGCCAGGCTGTGCTCAGGGTGGGTGGTGGTGGTGCTGGGAAGGGGCTACTGTGATTTTTTTGGGGTGGCTGCAGTCCACATCGAGCGCAGCCTACCCCAGCCCCACCAGGAAGAGCTTGGCACAGCAGCCTACTCTCATCTTGCGCACAGATCCGGGGGCACATGCCCCCCATGCTCTCCTGGGGTGTGTCCAGTGGTGGGAGCCGCCCCCCGGATGAGCCATGGCTCCGTCCTGTGCCCTGGCTGTGCAGCGCCTGCCCCCTCCCGAGACCCAGCACCAGCTCCACTCCCTCCCTCGCTGTGGGAGGTCTTGGTCTGCCCTTCCTCCACAACAGGTTTACCAGCTGGATGCTGCTTTCCGTGCTGCCAGGCTGTGCTGCAGCTGTGTGTGTGTGCACGCAGTATTTATTGGTGAAATTGTTGACCGTATCGCCCAAAAAAGGCTGATTGTGATAATGTCAATTTTCCTTTCATCAGTGCCAATATGATATGGGACCGATGTATTGGTAGTCCTCTACTCACCAGTACTGAATAGAGGGGAATAATCACTTCCCCCAGTCTGCTGGCAATGCTCCTACCAATGCAGCCCAATATGCTGTTAGCCTTCTTCATAGTAAGGGCACACTGTTGGCTCATATTCAGCTTATTGTCCACTGTAACCCCCAGGTACTTTTCTGCAGAGCTGCTGCTCAGCCAGTTGGTCCCCAGCCTTTACCAGTGCAATAATTCAGTTCAGTAATTTTATATTGGTAAGATCCAGTTAGTAGCTGAATATACCTGCCACTTTTCTTCTTGGACAAAGAAAGGGGAGGGCAAGGAGAAATTGTATTTCACTGCAGCCTAACTATGTACCCTAAAATGTTCCTGGGTTACAACTATGCCTTTTGCAGGGCAGATTACAAAAGCACTACCTAAGGAAATACTGAACATACAGAGGCTGAAGCAGCGGGAGACCATTCACACATTTTCCATGTATAAAAATAAAAAATATATGCATGCTTTTCAGTTCTGAAATTTAATTTACCATCAGTTTTTACCATTCTTAGAAAGAAAATACTATACCACAGAGGACTATCTTTTTCTATAATATTTTCTTGTTTGTAGTACATGATACAACACAGCTTTTCTGACTGTTTCACTAAGTATTCATTTTTCGTGGCACCCAACACAGAGTAACAGAAACTTTTCATGGCACCCCAAAGGTAACAGAAATCAGGAGAAAAGTTGGGCAAGTTCTGTTGAGATTTGTCTTCCATAAGATGAATAAATGTTGTACTTTTATTAGGTTAAAAGTACAAGTACTGAATATTGATTCATATTTAACCAAGTGATTGGATTTTGAGACTATAAAATATATTGCAGTTTTGAAGGTTTATAAATAATGCTGTGTTTGAAGCTGTCTCAAAAATTTTATTAGTAATTCCTTTCAAGTGGCTTTGTTTTTAAAATGATTTTAAGGTTGCTAAGAGGGGCTATATTGATTTGTAGTAGAGACTGAAGTCCTCCCTTTGGCCACAGCATGAGTGCAGCAGGATGGCAGCAGTGCAAGCTTTCTCATACTCTCCCACTTAGACTCAGCTCTGGACGTGGGAAAAGATGTAATTCTAATGTTGCGACATCAGTCAGCCAAATGAACAACACAAGCTGAAGTATGAACTTTGGAGAGACTTCCCAGGGCTTTATGGGTCTGGGCCCAAAATCAGAAAAGCCTAGGAAATGTCTGGATAATACAGCAATAACATCCCCATCTTCAGGAGTAAAGAGCAGTGTTTGTGGTATGGGTCCACTAAGGTGACTTGTACCTCTTTTAAACAGTGCAGCCCACTATTTAGTCTCAAGGCTAAATCAAGGCATATTGCACAAAACTAGACCACGAATAACAAGGTTGAAAATGGAGCATTAGGGGGAGGTTAAATTGATTCAGAATGGTTGTCCAGTATCAGGTAAGTCAGGATGGGGGGGGGTAGTGGGAGGTGTATTGGGGGATCTGCTGGTGGATGGGGGAGAGGTGTGACCTATGAGGGGTGGGGGGCCAGGCGTGACCTGTGGGTGGGGCCAGCACAACATATGAACTTCCTCTCCTCCCCACCCCCCAGTGAATCTACATCTCCAACCCTCCTGCCCTCCACTGAGACTTACTTTCTTGGCTCCGGCAGCGGTGATGGCTGATAAAAGCTTATAGGATGGGGGTTGAGAGGGCTGGCTGGTCGGGGAGCAGGGGGTGGTGAAAAGAGCAACCCTGGGGCTGGGGCTTTCTCAGCTCCAGGGCTGCACAGGGAAAGTGCACAAAAGTTCCGTGTACCAGTTTTATCTAAATTAAATAAGTCTGATGCTTCCTAGATCTAGGTTTATCTTGTACCAGGTTCTGCAATTTTTAGACCAGTTTGTGGGCATGGAACTTCTGTACAGTTACAGGTTTAGACTGATTGCTGGTCACTGAGACAGGGTCTGTAAGTGTAAGGTCGGCACTGAAGCGTGCTAAATTTAAATCGGGCAGCCATTCTGAACCTCGCCAAATGTCTGTATTTAACCTTAGTGGGCCAAAGGATGGGGAGGGGTTGTGGAGAACACCACTTCGACATCCATTTCGATGTTTTGATGGAACAGTGTTTCGTTTTGAGTTTTTTGTTTTGATTCAAAAACACTGTTCTGTTCTGATTCATCGAAACTGCTTTTCGATTGGGCTGGGTTAGCTGGATCCTAGTGCTGGGGAGAGGAACTCAGCTGGGATGCTTCGAAACAGTTTGAACGCCTCATTTCGTTTCGAGTCCGTTTTGAAGCCCTTCATTTCATTTTGATTTCACTGTTTCAAGCTCGAAATGAGTCAAGACAGTGTTGAAACGAAACAGCTGGTGAAATTTCGCACAACCCTAATTTCTCAGTCATACCAGCAAGGTGTTTATCCTAATCTTTACTTGCTCTTCAAGTTAAACTTTTTTTCTCCCTTATTTTAAGACTCTCAGTGAATATGAAAAACTGTTTAGTCAAGTATGTAGTAATAGTTCTTTGCACTTAAGTTTTTAAAGGTTTTTTTTTTTTTTTAAACTTGCTGTTGTTGGTTGCATTTGATATGTTCTCTGTCAGGTGTTTGTTCTGACCCTATCTCTGTCTGGGTTCAATCTTTGTTGCAAGAACAGGTTGGAATGTTGAATTATTTGGAGGTCAAAATTTGCTTTATTATTCTAGTTGTTATTGTAGTCGTCGTCATCATCATCAGAATCACTGTTGATAATAATAAGACATTGATTTAATGTGCTGCTTAATATCTGTGGAAGACTTCAGTTTTGTGAGGAGAAGGGAAACAAAAAAAATACAAAGCTGGAGGGTCCAAGGGGGATGCACTGGATTTTGTATATCAATTCTGAGATGCTGGGTTCAAGTCATGGAAATGAAATTTTATACAAAGAGGAGGGTCTTCCAGTGTTGTAGCTTGTTACCCATTATATAAGGATCCAGCAGAATTGTTTTTCCTTTCCACAGGAACATAACCTTATAAAAAATAGTTGTCATACAATAACTTGAAATGTCTGCTCAGCATTGCACAGTTGACTAGGCTTGTTATTTATGAGGTTTTGGTTGTTGCCTCTCTGAAATAGTTGTTGCTTGCTGCTGGAGGAAGGGTACAAGTCTAACGAGCAGAGGTGAGATCCAGTCTAACAGCTGTGTTCCTAGGACACTATTTTAATTAGACTAATATTTAAAACAGGAAACAAACCAAGTGGTATGTAGAAGTCCTGGGTTTGGTCTCTTCCTCCCAAAGAATTTGGGAGAGTTTAGGAAATGGTTCATTAGCCTTTGCAAGGATGTGGGGAAAGGGGCAGGCAGAAGAAACCCTGCTGGTTCATTGAGCAGGGGGACCATTTGCCTCCAGAGATGCTGCCTTAGAATTGCTGGGTGGCAGAAGGTCTTCAGAGGCCAAAATGGGCCCTTAAAAGGTGGGGGGTAGCAAACAAACCAAGCCAGGCTCTCACTATCACTGCCAAAACAAAAATCACTGCATGGTGAGTAACACAGGCTTTCCATGTGTGGGGGGAGGGAATGAAGTAATCTGTTCCATCAGCCTGTAAAACTGAACTAATTAGCAGACAATCAGCATTGATTGAGACAGCTGCATTCTTTAGTGAGAAACTGTAAACACACACTGTCTTCACAGAATTGTTTTTACTGCTCTAAGTGCAAGAAATTGAAATTGTCTTTAATAGCCAAAATTTGGGACTTTCCAGTGACAGTGTATCATAGCAGGGTTGACAGTGCCACTGTAGCTAAATCTGTTGTTTTCATTGCAACCTCCTTTTAGTGTGATTTATATAATTCCACCACCAGTCATTGTGACACATTATCATTTAAGATGTTTTAATAGTTGAGTTTAAAAGGGGGTGGTGGGTGGGTGTGCATGCCAGTGTGTGTGTTTAATCCAGCTCAGTGCATCTCCCAGTCTGGCTGGGGTGGAAACCATAACAAATTCTTTAGGACATATTTAATATTAAAAATATCAGTATTGCAAAATTTTACTATTCAAACTGCTTTATGAGTGTGTTTGAGTAATTAATATGCAAATTTGTCCTGGATTTTGTTACTATTTGAGATAATGCTACATGGTCAATCCATATTAAGGTACTTTTTAGAATATCTGAACTCTGCTTCCATTTTAGATTTCAAAGCTCCATAATACTAATTGCATATCATTCCTGTATACTAACAATATGCATACACCATAGAACCAACCTCTTTCTGAGTGCACATATACTGAGCTCATTTTGTTCTTTAGTATTTATTTTCATGTCACAAACAATGAGTTCAGTAAACTGCTTACATTTTTCTACAAGAGAACACTAAATTAGGAGAGGTATTCTGCATTGCATCAGATCTGTATTTCATTTTTACGTTGTAAAATTATTTTGCAGTAAACTGCTGTGGTCCAGATAAAATATCAAGAACTGAAATTTTCAAGCTTTTTAGGAAATCTGACACCATGTGACCTTCTAATATCTTTCATGTCCACTATAGGTAGTATTTTATTATACAGTGGACTAGCAGGTGATTTTTCTTGTCATAAACATAGTTCATCCTTGTGCGCTTGGATTTTAAGGAAAACTCAAAGGTCTAAGAGGGGTTTTTTTAGTTAGATTTTAAATACAATAAAAATGAAATGCTTGTTTTCTATTTATATATCTATTTAATAATCCTGTATGCTGGGTACACACAAATAACACAAATATTTATTTTTTTCCAAGCCTGGGAAAAATGTATAGACCTCACAGCATGTCCAGACAGTCAACAGACTTTCAGACTGAGGGAGAAAGCAAGTAAAAGTCAAGGACCCTTTTCTGAAGAAAAAAAAAAGCCCTGCCAGAAAACCCTTCCTGCTTAAACTGTTTATAAGAAGAGCAATTTAATTTGCCAGCAGTTTTCATCTGATCTTACTATTATTGTTGATACTTGTTTCTTACTGCAAGCTTTCGATTCAGCTTCCTCTGAAGTCCTGCAGTCCTCCTGTATTTAATGTCAGTCTGTGATTAGCAAACCATCTATGCCATGAAACCAGCCATATGACTTAAATGCAGGAAAAAGAGATGAGCTGTGAGGGAGTGAACCAGCACTTAAACATATGTTGTTTGATTACTAATAAAAGACACAGGTTGTTAAAATCATTTGAGAGGGTAACTGGATCAGATTTTCAAGGTAGACTTACTTTACAAGTTTTCCCCTATGTGCAAGTCTATTTGTTAAAGTCTTTAATAAAAACAGGGAACATCCAAGCGCCATCCTTTAAAGCCAGATATGTTATAGTACATATGGAAAGATCATGCTTTGATCTGCTATAAGACTTCTGCAGTACCAAAGACAATGTGATGTGTCAGCACAAAATCAGAAATCCTTTGCCTTTTTTTTCCCCTTTCCTTTAGAGGGATTACTGTATTGGAATGTCATTAAAAATATTTTTCTTTGGCTGCTTTTTCAGATGAATGCTTTTCTCTTACTGAATGAGGCTGGAATATTTTTAGGAAACAGTTTTTAATATAGTTTTCATATTGGTGATTGCCTTGGAACAGCAGCTGGGACACCAAGTTACACACAGGCCGGTTTAAGTGATTGGAAACTGGTTTAAACCTGTAACAGAACAGAAGTTCAGTGCACATAAACTGCTTTCAAAATGGCTGAAACCAGTTTAAGATAACCTGCTTGGATGTAGTATCAGACTTAACTGACTTAGGTTAAACTGGTTTTTGGAACTACTGTCCCAGATCCCTTCCTGATTCAAATTAACTTATAGTCCCCCAGCATCCCAGGGTACATTGCAGCCCTGAGCTGTGCGGTGTGCTCCAACACACCAAGGCTGGCCCTACCCTCAGCTGTCACAGAGCTCAGGCACTAGCTTTAGCTCCCCATCCTGCTTCCTGCCTGAGTTTGTCAGCCCAGTGGGAGGGGAATGGATGCCCAGACTGTATAGCAAGGAGAGGAAAAGCCTTTTGCTGGGGCTTTTTGCTTCCCCTCTTGCAGCCCAGTGAGCTCAGGTTGGCTCAACCCTGCCCTCTCCCAGCCTCAGCCTCCGCCTCCTAAAGGGGGAAACCGTAGCCCTCCCTGCTCCCGCCTGGCACTTGCTCCACCAGTTGAGGTCTCGGAGTGGAGGATGGGAAAGCCTCCACCAGCTCCAGCCAGTCTGGGATCATGCCCCTTCCCCACTCTTCTGCTTCCAAGAGGGGTAGGGGGTGGGGGCAGGGAATGGGTGCTCCTGCCAGCCTGCTCCCCCAGTTGATGTCTGCCTGGTACAGAGGAGAAAGCACACACAGGGAGGCTTTCTCCTCCCCACCTTCCTTGCTCCCCACAGCTCGAGTAGGATTGGGGGATCCCAGCCTTTCCCAGCCATCACCTCCAACAGGGGCTGGGGAGGGTGGGAATGCAACCCTCCAGCCCAGCACTGCCTGCCCCTGCCCCTGCCCCTGCCCCCCAGGGTCTATCTGGTGCGGGGAAGAAATCACCCACCTAGGGGCTTTTTGTATCCCCACAGCTTGAGCCTGGGCTGGGATCATCTCAGCCCTATCCCCTCCAATGTTGTATGGCTGGGGAAGGAGCACGGCTGAAACTATTCCAGCCCAGCTCCGACCTGCAGATAGATGAAAAGCTCCCAGGTGGGTGCTTTTCTCCCATGCTAGGCAGACCCCAACTGTGGGGGGGGGGCAGTGCTGGGCTGGGGTTGTTCCCATCCCCCCATCTTGGAGGCAACGGCTGGGGAAAGGGCAGGGCTGGGGGATCCCAGCAGGGCTCAAGCTGCAGGGGGGTGAAACCCCCTCCCCCCTGCAGTGGGTGCTTTCCCATGTGTGCCAGGCAGACATCTGCTAGGGGTGGGGGGGGTTCTCAGAGTTGGAGGGTTGTGGAAGGGGTGGGGCATTCCCCCCCTTGGGGGTGGGGTGTCCCCCCCCAGAGGCCAACAGCTGGTGAAGGGGTGGGCTGGGGTGAGCCCAGCTTGGCTGGGAGCTGGGGGTGGGGGGTAGAGACTACCGGTGGGTGTCACCCCCCCACTCCCCCACAGGCCTGGGCTGCTGGTTCAGCAACCTTAGGTAGCCTGGCCATGTGGGATGGTACACCGATGCCGGCCTAAAAAAATTTACTCCACAGTAATTTACTGTGCAGTAAATGTACATGTGGATGCACCCAGTCTGTTGCACAGTATGCCTTGTTTCCAACATGGTCATAGCTTGTTTATTAGTAAAGCATAAATTGGGGAAGGGGAAGTAACTAAATACTTTAAATGATGTAACAGAGCTTAACCAAAAGCTTCAACCTTTTGTTATTCAAGCCATTCCTTTTAAGATTGCATTTTATTTGAACTCTGAATTATTTAATGTAACACATTGGTGCCCAGAATTCAGCTTTTCTGAAATTAAAGTAGCAAAATTCAGTGAAAGCATATTATAGAATGACAGGAAAATCCTTTTCCTCTTGAAAACAGCATAGCCTGGTCATGTCCTAAGTAATGACAACATAATGTATTAACTCCAGTAAAAAATTTTTTTAAAAAAATTATCGTTCATCCCTTACTTAAATTCCTGTCCACTAAAAATGTCTTTCTACTGTGCTGATTTGGCTGCTTTATGTATGTTTATGTCCACAAGCCTCATGCTTTCCCTGTGCTAGCAGAGCTGTTTTCTAGGACAGTCGTTGAAGAGATGTTTCCCATTTGAGACTGCTGCTCTTTGAGGGAAACTGTGTCCCTTCAGTTACTTGTCCCTTTCAGTCATGCTACAGAAAATTGGGAAAATCTGTCTCAAATGGAATAGCATGTGAAATGATTGTGCTGTTAGCAATACAGTGATGTTATTCTGTTCCCAGAGAACAATTTAATTAGTATGGTAGATATTAATATTGTAAAATTGTAGTTGGTTTTTAAATTGGTTGACTAACTAGCATGATCAGTTAGCATATGGGGTATATTTTTACTTTGTACAACTTGCCCGAGCAAAGTTTTGTAGGGCAGTTAATTATTGGCTTTCTTTTGACTCTCATAGTTATTTTATTTGGCAGAAGGATATGTAGATTTGTCTTAAGTTGCTATAAGAGCAGCAGCTATTAAACTGTGCGGGGTTTTTTTGGTTTTGTTTTGCTTGTTTCTTCCCAAGTGATTAACCAAGGTTAATATGTGATTAGTTGACTAATGCTATCACACAGTAAGTTGTCAGCTACCAGGAAGATGGATTAGGGAATTGAGCAGAGGGTTGGGAATCAAGAATTTCCTGAGTTCTAGTTCAAGTTCTTGCCACTATTTGCTGTGTGGCCTTGAGCAAATCACTTACATTCTTCAGGGCTCATTTTGCCTGCCTATAATGTAGGGATGCTATTTTATTTTTAGCATGTTATGACTGTATGTATTTGCACAGTGCTCAGAAAAGGGCAAAGTTGTGGAATGCAAGTGAAAAGCAAAGGCTCCTTTTAAAAAAAAAATATATATATATATATATATATATATGGAATTACTTATTATTAAGGGTTAGCTTGTATCCAAATAAATATGGTAAATAGTGTGTCCGCGCACGCGCACACTCTGTTTACCATATTTACTTGGATATAAGGCATCCCTGAATACAAGTCATCCCCCCATAATTAGATTCTATATATAGAAAATGTATAGAATTGTTATAATTTTCCAGGTATAGAAGTGCTGCTGCTCTTTGAGGGAAACAAGCTATGACCCCCAAGTGTTGGAGGGTTGTCTTGAAGACATGCCTGTGGCACCACATACTGCACATTCAGCTGTTCTCTGCACTGCAAGGGAACAGCGCAAAGGTTTTGTTGTTTTTGTTTTGTTTTGTTTTTTGACCCCTGGATATCTAGGGGATGTGGCCTGTCTGGTTCTGAATGTATCAAGGTCTATTGGGAGTGAAGACTATTGCATGTGATCAGTACAAAAGCTGTTTAAGTAGAAGTTGTAAGGGTACTAGGCCTGATGAAAACTTGAGGGATTTTAAAGTCTTAAGGTAATGAAAAAAATAAAATAGGAGAGGTTCAATACATGGGCCCTGCTGTAATGCTGTTTATGGCTATATGGAGATGGAAGGTGAAACCTGTAGGGAAGTAGTGAAGATAGTATAGCAAAACAGTATACAGACGGTATATCCTGACACACATTGTAGGTTAGGTACAGATATTGAAAAAGCTCAAGGAATCAATCAAGCCTTTGTGGGTTTCTCTAAGCTGAGTAGATTGGATCAGGAGGGAACAGAACACCTTTTGGGGATGGGGGGCATGCGTATGCTGTACTAGCTGAGGCCAGCTGGGTAGGGGCATTCTTGAACACCTCACAGTGCGCCAGAGACATCCAAGAGCAGCTGAGTGGTTGGCTGCCAGGCACCCCCCCCCCCCCAACCCCTCCTGGTTTCAGCCATAGGGAGAGGGGAGCCAGTACAGAATTTCTCCCCAGCCCCCCCCCCAGCTGCCAGTGGTAGCAGTGGGGAGGGAAGAGGCAGGGAAAGAGGACGCCCTCACCGGTTTTCTCCCCTTCCCTGTTGCATGACCTGGCTGGCTAGCTCTGCTTCTCTCCCCAACCGCCATGAGCTATCAGCTGCAAGGGGTAAGAGGGGAAAAGGAGAGGCCCCAGCCTTCCTGCCCTCCCCCTCCTCCTCCCCCCGCCAGCACAGCAGGGGGGCTGCATAGCAGGGGCTTTCCTTCTCCTCTGTTGCGTGGCCTGGCTGGCCAGTGGAGCTTCTCTTCTCAGCCCTGCCCCTTGCCAGCTGTAATCAGCAGGGTGGGGAGAGGGGGAAAGTAGGGGTGCACTGATAGAGATTTTTGTGGCTGATACCAATAGCTGATTTTTAAGGAGACATATTGGCTAATATCAATCCGATTTCTGATACCAGCCCAGCAGCGTGGGGAGCTCCCTTCAGCTGGTAGGTCTGGTGTGGGAGGAGACAGAGAAGGGGCATGGGGTGGCAGATCAAGGCCTCTACAGAGAGGGAGGCATAGGGCTGGGGCAGGGCATGTGTGGGATGGAGCAGCGGTTCGTCTGGGGAGTGCAGGGAGGGGGGGAGCAACTCCCACGCACCGCTCAGCTGGGAGCTGCTAGTCCGGCAGCTTGCTTGCCTGCTCATCTGGTGGCTCCTGCCGTTCATCCGGGAGGGCGTGGGGGGGGCG
>NW_017728932.1:2229675-2327510 GCF_001723895.1 Crocodylus porosus | reverse complement strand
AACTTGGGGCAGTCCCAGCCCCATCCTGCCGTGCACAGATCTGGGGGCACATGCGCACCCCCTCAGACGAGCAGCGGGAGCAGTGGTAGGAGTTGCCAGAAGAGCAGGTGAGAAGCTGCTGAACCAGCGGCTCCTAGCATGTGGAGCTGCCCCCCCACTTTGGGTAAGCTGCTGCTCCATCCTGTGTCCACATCGCCCCAGTTGGACAGCCCCACACCTCCCTCCCCGTGGGAGCCTTGATCTACCCCCCCACTCCTTTCCCCTTCCATCACACCAGACTTACCAGCTGGAGGCAGCTGTTCCTGCTGCTGGGCTGTGCTCCTCACCCCCACCCCCTTTTGTGGGCCAAATTATTGATCTGATATGGCTGGTTTCTGGTATATTTTCTTTACATCGGGGCCAATCCACTAGCAGACCAATGCACCCCTAGGGGAAACTGGAGGCTCTTGCTCTGCCCTGACCCTTGTCTGCAGGGTGGGGGCTTCCCCCCATGCTGCATG
This sequence comes from Crocodylus porosus, assembly GCF_001723895.1. Classification (NCBI taxonomy): domain Eukaryota; kingdom Metazoa; phylum Chordata; order Crocodylia; family Crocodylidae; genus Crocodylus; species Crocodylus porosus. The sequence continues at coordinate 2,327,010 of NW_017728932.1, read as the reverse complement.
GCCCAGCTAGCCAGTGTGGCTTCTCTCACCAGCTCTACAGCCTGTTAGCAGCAGGGGGGAGGGGGCAAAACAGAGGTCCCTGTTATGTGGCCCCCAGCTGTTCTGGGTGGGCTGGGTTTATGTGGGTGGGACCTCTGCTCCTCTCTCCGTTACTGCTGACAACAGGTGGGGTTTGGGGCTGGGGAGAGAAGCTGTGCTGGCCATCCACTCCATGCAGTGGGGCAGGGGGAAGCCCCGCTGTTACGTCCCCACTCCCCACCAATTGTGTTAGCTGGGTGGAGGTGGGGGCCTCTGCTTCTCCCCAACCCCTCCTCCCCTGCCACTGACAGCTGGGGAGAGAAGCTGCACTTGCCACCCAGCCTGGAATCAGGGAAGCCCCTGCCACGCAGCCTCCCCCAACTGCTGGCTGGGTCTGCACAGCAGGGTGCCTCTGCTTCCCTTCCCTTCTTCTGCTGACAGCTGGTGGGGCAGAGCTGGGGAGAGAAATGCACCCTGCCAGGCAGCAGGGGAGTGTGGAAGTCCTGCTGCAGTTCCCGGCTGCAGCCACTGGGGACTGCCCAAATCATCAAATTGCTCTGAATCTTTTCTGAAGACTAGGAGAGCTGTGCTGGCTGTTGGGGAGAAGGGGCATGGCAGGGGGGGAGGCCTCTGCTCCTCTCAACCCTGTTCCCAGTCTAGTAGGCAGACTCAGGAAGGACTCAGAGCAGAGGTTTTGCTGCCTGACCTCTATCAGCCCGGGATGGGGCAGGCCCAGTGTTCTGCTGGAGCAGGTGAGGTGGGGTAAGGATAACCTGGCCACCCTGCAAGAGGAAATATCAGGGGCCCATAAAGCAGCCAGGGATTCTGGGGGACTGACCTGAATTGAGTTGGCAGGGGATTTGTTGCAAAGTTCAATACACCGATCTAATGTAAACCAGTTTCAATCTAATACTCATTCATACAGGTCTATTTTAGACCGGGTTCCCCCATTTTTAAACTGGTTGCTGTGCTCTGTACTTCTGTTCTGCTGTAGTTTTAGACCAGTTTCTAGTAACTTATACTGTTGCTTTTTTTTTTGTAATGTCTTTACTTAGCCTTAGATTTGCTTTTCCTGCTGATTCTTATATTGTTATTGAAAAAAGTCCATTGGAGGACTTTGCAAAATAAAATAACTTTAACTTGTCAGTAATTTCTTCCACACAGTTTTGCCAGCTTTTGCAATAGATTGCACTAAGGGGAGGTGAGTAACTGAGTTCTTACTGTTAGCAGTTCTGGAAATGAATGTATTCTCATCAGCATCTTGATTATTCTGACAATTAAAAAATATTCCAACAGTGCAGCCCTACTTTTTCTAATAACAGTGGAAATGATTGTGACCCATTGCAGTGGGTCAGTGTCCCTCTGCTTAAACATTATTAAAAATAAACTGTTAATTAAATCAACTGTTGCATAAGGTTGTCATTGAAGGGGAAAGCTTCAGCAAGTGAAACTGGTTGGAGCCCTTGGTCACTCTTCTTTCCTACACATTGCATAGTATTGGCTCACTGTGAGCAGCACGAGTAGAGAGAGAGGTAGTTAGCAATGCCAGTCTGAAGTTAGAAGCCCTTCTGTGAGACAACAGTAGATTAGTGTAGTTACCAGTGTGTTTGGTACTCACCCCCAAGAAAAACTGTGCTAGTGCACCCTGGTTGAGAAGCATTAGTTTAACATTCAAAAAGTGAAGCTGAATTTCCTTTTACAATCCAAAGTAATTAGAATTAAATACCCTTTAAAGAACAGGATGGCTCTCCATATACCCTTGTTGCCATGAGTTCCCTTCTGCTAATGTAAACTTTTATCCAGATATCTTTGTCTTTGATGAAATTTCAATGTGTGCGCGCACGTGTATGTGCACGCTTGTGGGCTTGGGTGTACATTCACATGCATGTCCATGCTGTCTGTATTTTATTGGTTTCTTGGAGAAACATTTCAAACATACAAAGTCTAGTTTTCAGAAAAACTGTTCTGAGATATTTTACTCTTAAAACTCCCCCATGTGGCAGTCTGAGCTCCCATGGCAGGATTGTGAGAACTTTCATAGTTCCCCAGATCTTATTAGTTGGTCGTGCATTTAACTTTGGTGATACAATTAGTTAGACCTCATGTCTGTAGGCATCCATTAACATAATATATTATATCCTGGCTGCCCTGAAAAATGGTTTCTTTTTCAGTTCCCCTTAACTGGGTACTTTTTAAAATATGAAAACTTTGTTGAATTATTTTTTTTTATTAGCATGACCAAAGCAATCCTAAGAGAGGACTGAAAAGAACTATTGTATAGTATTTCTTTCCCTATTTAATCATCTTGTATACTGGCTAACTTTCTGATTAAGGTGGTAGTAATGAATGTGGAATTCAAAGGTAATGAAAAGGGAATTATTGGTATAGTCATACATACTTGAGGAATGTTGTACTGGTATAGGAGTGTTGCAACTCTTCGCCAGAATAGCATATTTAGCGTGGTTACAGCCATGCTACCAGTCTGTGCTTTGTATCTATTTAGTAAATCCGCTTCCAGTGTGAATAAAATAAGCTGTTCTGGTAAAATAGCACATTTGCCATTATAGTGTGCATGTACTAGGGCCCTCTGCTGATATGTTTTGATGGTTGGGGATTAGGCTCCTGTGTGGCATAGACAGCTATGCCAATGTAGCTCTGTAGTGTTAATTAAAGGAGCACTGATGTATTGGTCACATATCAGATTGGCACCGATTATAGGAAAACTTAACATTATCGGCAATCAGCTTTTTTGGCCAGTGTAGCTGATAATGTCCCCCAATAAATGCCCCGGGCATGTGCACAGCTGCAGCATGCATGTGGCCAGGAATATAGCCCGGCAGCTTGGAGAGCAGCATCCTGTCTATAAGTCTGTGGGGGAGAAGGGCGTGGGAGAGGGAAGGGGCATGGGGGATCAGATTGAGGCCCCCACAAGGAGGGAGGAAGTGGGGCAGGGGCTGCCTTGCCAGGTCAGTGAATGTGACCCCAGGACAGGGACAGAGCCACAGGTGGTTCATCCAGAGGGGTGCAAGGAGTGGAGGGGAGGGGCGGTGGCTCTCTGCTGCTGTGTGCACCTCCAGAAAAAGCATGGGGGGTATGTGCTCCCCCCAGATTTGTGTGCAGGGTGGAGGTGAGCTGTAGCTCAGCGCCAGGGGCTATGCTGGCTTCATGGTGAGGGGGCTGGGCTGCGCTTGGGGCAGGTGGTGATGGTATGGGCAGCAGTAGCACTAGGAGGTTTGGCTATGGGGTGCTGTAGGTACCCTCTCACCACCACCACCACTTACCCTGGGCCCAGCTCTGTCCTTCTCCCTGAGCCCACAGCATGCAGCCCACACTTGCTCCGTGTACAAATCCAGGGGTCACATGCCCCCCATGGCTGCCCCAGGGGTGCACACAGTGGTGAGAAGCTGCCCCCCCCCTCCCTTCCCGGTAAGCCTCTTGCAGCTCTGTCCTGCTCCCAGGGCTGCATTCACTGACTTGGCTGGGCTGCCTCGGCCCACTCTGTCCCTCACCATGGGGGTCTTGAGCTGTCCTCTCTCCCCCACTCCTGCAACAGACTTACCAACCGGATGCTGCTCTCCAAGCTGCTGGGCTGCATTCTTGTAAATTGGCTATCGAATCAGTATTGGCTCATATGGCTAGTTAATAATCGACCATCACTATTGGCCAAGAAAATCTTTGATCAGTGCACCCCGAGTGCTCACACAGTTGTGTGAATTCCAGAATGAGGAGCCAGCTTCCCCCCATTGTATTATCTTTGTTGTCGTTCTGCATGGGAGAGCACTGCTGAGATTTTTCTTTATTCTACAAAAAGAATAGTATGCATATACAATAAACTTTTTTATAACTAGATATGAAATAACTCTTGGTTCTAAACTGAGATGGAATGTCACTTTTCTAATGTTTGGCTTCTAATGTTGCAAAACTTCAGTGTTTTGCAACTGTGGATCCCATTGTGCCATATTGCCAGTTCAGGAGGAGCCCAACCCCTCCATCGGCAAGTAGCAAGTGTGTCTCCCTGCGCTCCATGGCTGGGAGCCCAGTTTGCTGATTGGGGCTCCCAGCTGGGAGAGTGCACCATGCACTCCTGCAGCTGGGAGCTCTGATTTGTGTGGCAGCTAACGAGGTAAACAAGCAGGTGAATGAAGGAGTTAAGCCTCCAACAGACATTACACATAGTATTAGTAAAGATACCCTTTACAGTCACAGAGATCATAGCATGCCTAGGCTTTAGGGCTGGGAGCTGAAAATGTACATAGACTGTTTCATTTTTAGACTAGATAGTTGGGGCTGTAAGTGGCCTGCAGTAGCAGGGTGTGTGATTGCTTTTATATATTCATTTTCCAATGTCAGGGGAACATTTAAAGGAAAAATATTAAAGCCTAATTGCAATAAGATTATAGTGGAAGTACATAATTACAATACAGTTTTGTATTGTAAGTACAATAGTTGCATAACTGACACAAGTTCATCATGAATTTGATTCATGTAATTACAGTGGATATCAAATTAACTTTGTAAGTTTACGTGATGTATTTCTAGTATGGGTTAAGAAATACTTGATAGTGATTATCAGGGATCCAGGTTTTCTGTTTCCCACGGCCAGTTTCCCATGTCCAGTTCTGGGCCCACACACTTCATGACGGATGTGGACAGCATTGAGAGGGTCCAAAGGGAGCCACCCGCATGATCCGGGGACAGCAGGGCAGACCATACGAAGAGAGGCTACAGGACCTGAACCTATTCAGCCTTCGCAAGAGAAGGTTGAGGGGGGACCTGGTGGCCGTCTGTAAACTCACTGGGGGGGATCAGCACGGTTTGGGAGAGACCTTGTTCCCCCTAGTGCCCCCTGGGGTAACAAGGAATAATGGCCACCAGTTATCAGAGAGTAGGTTTAGACTGGACATCTGAAGGCGCTACTTCACGGTCAGGGCGGCTAGGATCTGGAACCAACTTCCAAGGGAAGTGGTGATTGCTCCTACCCTGGGGGTCTTTAAGAGAAGGCTTGACGTTTACCTGGCTGGGGTCATCTGAGCCCAGTTTTCTCTCCTGCCCAGGGCAGGGGGTCGGACTAGAAGATCTACAAGGTCCCTTCTGACCCTACATCTATGAATCTACAGCAAAAAAGCGTGGGGTTTCTCCTTTTGCCTGATAAAAATGAGGATTTTTCATTTTAACAGAGAAACATGTGGGTTTTGCTCTTTGCAAAGAGCTCTCTGCAGGCTGGCAGGGGAACTCTTTGTGGCCACTGCAAGTTCTGCGCTGCCCTGACAATGCACCCTGTTTCTGCCCCAGAGCAGTGAAGGTGAAAGGAACAACCCCATGTTGCTGCCCCCATTGGTCTGAGGTGGTCAGGGGGCACGTCACCAGAGCAGTGTGGGGCTTGCAGCGCCTGCAACAAGCTTCCTCGCCTGGCCCCATTCTGCTGCGTCGTGCCTGCCGGGCTGTGGAGGCCCCAGGGGGAGGGCAGCAGGGCAGGGAGCCTGCACCTGACCCATACACGGGTCTGGGGGGCATGTGTCCCTCATCTCCCCCGGCAGTGGGCACAGCGGCGGAGAGCTGGCCCCACCCTGCCTGAGCCCGCAGCAGGCAGGCTGCACCTGCCCCTGCCCAGGCTCTGCTCCAGCCATGCTGCCCGTGGGGAGGGGGAGCCCAGGCTCTGTGCTCCGTTGCAGCAGTCGCCCTCTGCGGGTGGCAGCAGGGATCGGGCACTGCTGCAGGACAGGGGGCTGTAGACCCGGGGCCCTGGCCCCAGAGACCTGGTAGCTATGGGGCCCTTCTGGCAGGGCTGGGGGCAGCAGCGGGCTGTGGGTGGGCAGTGGGCAGTATTGACCTGTGTCCTAGTGAGCTAAGGGGGCAGGGAGAACTCAGCTTTTTCCATGATAAAAAACCCCAAATCAAATACCAAAATGTATAGGTACTTAGGATTTATTTTACTATAGTGATTGAGGCACTTGTAGGCTTCCAAATTGCTTTAAAATTGTAAATGTATCAATAAAACATTGTGTTGAATTGAAACATATATTTATATGTATATGTGTGCGCGCGCGCGCGTGTGTGTGTGTATGTGTGTGTATTAGTGTTTCATTTTAATAATGGATTTTGGGGTTTTCATCAGAGAATTTGTGACTTTTATTTTTTTTTTTACATCAAGGAAAACCAGGGTCCCTGGTGATTATTAAGGATTCTGTTTAATGGAGCCTGATTTTAAGAGCTTAATACTTTCTTTTTGTTTCTTCATTTCAAAAGTGACTGTGTTGCTGCGGAGAGCTGTCAGATAACCTTCTTTATTTATGGTCATGTAGTTATTCACAAAAGATGTGTAACATGAGTAATGTAAGTTTGCCTGAATTTCCTCTCCTGTTCATCCTAAATTTGTAGGATCATCTGTGAGAATAATAGGGCCTGTTCGTGTTTCATTTTTGCGTATAACACTACATGGGTGAATTTTGTTTACTCTTGACCAAAAGTTTATTAGCCAGATTTGAATTTAAGATGTCAGAGTCACAGGATGTGAATCCTCCACCCTCCACGCAGCTCTCAGTTTTTTGGTTTGCTTTCTGATAGTGTTAACCTTGCTTACATCTTTGAAGTCGAAAATGTTCAGTTGCGAGACAGCCAGAGAACACTCAGACGTGTTAACATGCTCTGATTTTAACAGAATCTCAGATGTTTTCCTGTCTTTATAAACTTGAATCTCCAGTTTCCTAGTGGGTGCCTAGAGAATTATTGTCAAGGCTAGTGGGCCATAAATTTGTCTTACTTGGGAGACTTGTAGATCTGAGGCATGAGTGAACATTGCTTATACTTGTGGTATCTATTTGCTTGTAAGAATAATGCAGTGTACTATATTGAATTCCATAATAGTCACACACTCGCCTGAGATGTTATTGTATATGCTAAAAGTGTAGGAAAATCTTCAGGAATTATTGTATGGGTACAACCAATAAATAACCAGTTGGCTTTTTTCCCAGAGAAATGAACCTTGCAGCCCTGATGCATAAATGATAATAAGGAAGAAATTAAGAATGAAATGGCTATTTTTAATAACTCTAATTTGAGTCTCACTAGTCCTGACAGTGTCACTTGAAGTCTTTTTAAAGTATCTACCCTTATTTCTGCATCAGTTCTTATCTAGAAACTGTTATTTTTTGTGTCTAAAGTATTCATGATGGTTTCCATTGTTATTCATAGATGCTGGACCAAATTGTGAGCGTTGTCTATGTGCTGCACTTCGTTACACTTTCAACCTTCTGTTTTTAAGTGGTTATTTCAGCAGTTTAGGATAACTGAGATACAGTCACATCCTTTGCATTTTCTCTTTTCCCTGGCGTGCTTTGTATGGTGAGGAGTGCTACAGATAACAGACATAGTAGTTCTCACCACCCGAAAGTTTCTTTGTTTAGTGGAAATCCTCACAAAACTGGGTCTGCTGCTCTTAAACATGATTTGTGGCACTAGAAGGAATTCTTTGCTTGTTTACTCGTGTTTAAAATTGGAACCAAAATTTTCACAAATATTCCACTTTTTCTGTTATTTCCTTTTAGTACATTACTAACACTTTTAAATATACAGCATTAACTTGATGTTTTCATCTGCTGCTCTTCTCATGTTTCATGATTTTTTCATTTTTCCTTTAACTTCTGCTCAGTTTCTTAAATACAGTTTTCAAAGTTGCCATCCTTACCAGATTGTTTATATTTTTTAGAAGCCTTCTGCTTAACTGTTATATTGCTCTTTATAGTACTGCTTAACCACAATGGTTTGTGTTTGCTCTTTTTTTTTTCTTGCATAAACTTAACTGGGATGAATTTCAAATGTGGTTTATGCAACTGTTAAGTATTTCCCACTTTTCTGCAATAGATTTCACATATGTTATAGAATTCAAAACCAAAATCTGTTGGACATGTTGCCTTAAAACGTTTTTCAGAGTTGAAATATTAAGGTTTTTTTTAGCACTGTGCTGCTGCTATTTGAGTCACTAGCCCCAGCACATTTCTGGCTTCAGCTATAGTGATCACATTTAGCTTTTTTCTTGGATATTGAACATCTCTCTTTACTGTAAGGGGAAGAAAAAGACTAACTGGATATTGCAAAAGGAATCCTTAGTCCATCATTCCCTCTTCCAAAAACTTAGACTTATGAAATCATGTAAAATATGTGCACATGCATCCAATCTACATTTCATCTAATCTTAGAACTAATGGGAAATAGCATATACATGACAAGATAAAACCAATGCCTTGGCTGTAGATTTTTCCCAAAGTATGTAGAATGAAAGTGATTTAACTAGCCTGATGTATTGGACTTTGTATCATGCAGAATTTTCTTCACACTTTTTTTTTCTTTTTTTTATCTGCATGTTAAAACAGATATTTTGTCCAGTACATTTTCCAACTTGATAGTGCTTATAAATGCAAATAGCTGAAATTTTTAAAGTTGTATTGTACTTATACCTTGTTTTATCAGTAAAATGTTAGCCTGGTCCTGTAGAATCATGATTCTGAGAAATGGTAAGCAACAAGATTAATCAGGACATCATTGGTATGTTCATAAAACCAGTAGGTTACAAATTCACCTACTTTATTGTGGTCTGTTACTGCCTGTGGTCTGCTATTTTCAAGAAAAAATGGCAGGTGTTTTCTTCAAATCCACCCACCATCTTTGTCTCACTTTAGTGGCTCTTAATGGCTAGAGACAGACATTCGAGAAGCCTGAGCCTGAATTGATCAATCTTTGCAGGTTAGTCTAACCTGCAAACCTTGAACCCATTTGGAGGTAGATAGACATTCCCTTTTCATTCCAGAAATGCAGGTACATGCCTGCAGTGGTTCAGAGCAGCCCTTCCTTCCATTGGCGATGCATAGGGGGTGCACATGCACCCCCTGAGAGATGTGCCACCAGCACATGTGCTACCGCCTGTGGGTAGTCACTGCTTGCCACCCCCTTCCCCCTATTGCTGACACCATTGGTGGCATCTGTGGGTGGTCGCCGTTCACCCCCCTTGCTGCTGGTGGTGTCTGTGGGTGGTCACAGACCGCTGGTCAGCACTTACCCCTCCTGCCCCCGTGGCTGATATCACCACAGCTACCTGCAGAAGCTCCCCGCTTGTTGCTTCTGCCACCACCGCCTGCAGGCGGTCACCGTGCCCCCCCCCAGCCATTGGGGACACGGGTTGTTCATGCTTCCTTCCCTTCCAAAGTGCTGACTTGAGGCAGGGCGGTGTGGCCAGGCCCTGGCAGGACGCTCTGATTATGGAGGGGTATAAACCTCCATTCACCCTGCCTGCAGTCCCAGGCGTTTCTCCACTGGCTGCTCAAGGGGTGGCAGTGTTGCCAGACCCTGCCTCTCTTGATACTTGTGTTGATACTGAGCTTTTCAATCTCTGTCTCCCTGCTTCTTCAGACTGTAAACTGAAAACCAGGTAATTTCTGACACCTTTCTCTGTCCCCTCTTTCAGACTGACAGATTGCACCCAGCAGGTTGTTTGTCAGAACAAAGATTATCAGCCCATCAAGCCCTACAAAAGTAAACATCTCTCTCATTAGTTTCAAGCTCTTCTTATCTGTAGGGTGCATTTGCATTTGCAAGCCACTGTCTCTCTGCCTTTGTTTGGGTGAAATTGGAGACCCATATAGACACCTCTCAGCAGTAGCTAGCTTGGGGGGCGGGGAGGAGAGAGGTGGGGGGATTGGCTCGATGCTGGGGTCCCTACCATGGGAGAGGGGTGGGAGGGAAGTCCCTGCTTGAGCAGCCAACAGGGAGGGGGTGTGGAGGAGAGAAAGAAGCCTGGCAGTCGCTGATTTCACTTAAACCAGGAAGGTGTCTGGGACAGACATCGCATAAACCGGTTTGACCCAAATCAGTTGAATCTGTTACTGCATTCAACCAGGTTTGTCTCAAACTGGTTTCAGCTACTTTCAAGAGTGGGGAGGGGAACTAAATATACTGTATTTAAGTGTCAAATAGGGAAGAAGCTGACTATTGGAAACCTAGGATCAAGGCTGATAATTGATCACAAATTAAATCAATTGGTAGTTTGGTTCTTGATCAGTATTTGTTTACCTCTCTAAGTCTGTCATACAATTTTGTAAAACTGGCAGTTTCTGCTGCAGAGAATATTAGGGGTTTTGCAGGCCAGGACTGAGGCATATTGATAGAGTTATCTGGAGAAAGTGGCCCTGGAGTTATACCTGCATTATGTCTTGCTTTATTGGGTTGTTTTTTTCTCTTTGACTGAATTTTACATTCATGAAAAATGAAAGAAAATTGATTAAAAATTAAGAGAAATGTAAAATTGTCCCCACAGATGCTTGGCAGTAGGTTCATGACTTCAGTGGGAATTCTGTATTATACCCAAGTGGAATATTTAGCCCTTAATGTTTAAATATAACATACGAATACTGCAAAAGCAAACAGGTTGACTCTGAACGATTGTAATTATGTTAGGTTATGCACTGATAAATGACCCGTGCAATTCAGTGTGGCAGAATTTTCAAGGTGCAATATTGAGTACAGAAAAATAGATGATCGTGGATAACCAAGTTGAAATCATTTGGGCAAAGCTTGAGAATAGTTTGTGGGCTCCATTTGCATCTGTGCTTAGTATGGATGGGTGGATGTTATTCTGGCATTCATAAAGCATCACTGGAGAAAGGAAGGTAATTTCATATAATCCTAATGAGAAAAGTCAGCAAATGGATAACAGCAGTTTTTCATAATCTAAAGGGGATGAATTCTGAGTACAACGAAAAGAATGAGCTAAGGATAACTTGGTTGTCAGAAAAGGAAGAAGGGTCTTCCCGAGACTTGTCTCCAGATTCCTAAAATGTGATGTAGAGAAGAGTACACACAGTGATGCCAGCGATCAATTTGTGACCCAAATCCAAGTTCTGAAACAATGAAACCAGCATAAGGTAGACATGCAGAGGAGCCAGTATTTCAGCTGCTTAAGCATTGCTTTTTCACTTTGAGTAACCAAGAGGACAATTATAAGGGCAGGAAAGAAGCAAGTTATGTCAATCAGTTAAGTTGAGTCCGCTTGAACTTGATGTAGACCTATTTTCCCAGTTGGATTCGTGTTGCATTAGTGTTGTTGGTGGTCTTTAATATTACCTTAATATTGTTGCATATCAATAAATCTTTTTGAAAGAAGATTTTGTTGTTGAAAAACCCCAGTAGAATTTTTGGTTTCAGGACAGAACCCAAATCCTGGAGAATGTAGAGATTAATTTAATTCAGAGGACCTAATCTCTGGAGCTTGTTATCTTTGTTGCAGTTTGTTTATAAACTAGCCATTTGGATGTTCTTGGAAAAACATGTATAAATGTCTTGTATTTTAATTTGCCTGAGTAAGTAGGACCTTTCCTAAATGCTGCATTTACAATTTTGTATTTTTTTTCTTTCCAGAGAGAGCTTGATGCCACAGCAACGATATTGGCTAACCGACAAGATGAAAGTGAACAGTCTAGAAAAAAGCTTATTGAGCAAAGTCGTGAGTTCAAGAAAAACACTCCAGAGGTAAGATGAAAAGCTGCTCAACTGTCATTTGAATTTTTTGACGTAACGTATGTAAGCAGGCTCTTTTAAGTTTGTCTGTCTTAAAGAAATTAGGTTGTGTGCATGCATTCTCAGAATGATTTTAAAATTTGAATGTAATATACTGAATTATGATGGGCATATATGAGGGCGACTTCTTTGTTTAGGCTGCTTGAACATTCTGTGATTGTTTGAAACGATTCTTTGGGGAATCAAAATTTTAACACCAAACTTGAAATAAATACCTTGATTTCATAATCATCCAAAACTCGGACACTGCATAATTTTGATAATCCAGACTTGATATCTCTGCATGCATATAGAAATTGAGCTCTCAGCTCCTTCAACGTATAATCAGTATATAACTTGAAAAGTGCTCATTGCTGGTCTACCTCTGTCAGCTGAAGTAAAATGAAGTGCTTTTGGTAGACCTTGCTGGTCTACTGGGTCAATGCTGAACTCTCATAATTCCACCCCAAGCAGGTTACAGTTGGTGCATATGTAGTTACAGGACAGTGCCACCACCTAAGATGAAATTTATAGCTTGTGAGAAATTGAGTGTTTGGAATCTTTTTACAGTTTAGAAGTTGTGGGTGCTATATATATATAAAAATCAATTTCTATTAGCCTTATCTCTAGTAATCTTCTTTCATATTTACCAGTTTCGGAAAGTCCTACAGTTTTCAAAGCACGTTCCAGGTAACTGTTTCTCCAGGCTGTATTATTTGGTAGCTTGTTGACAGCTCTTCTAAACTGTTGCCTTTCAAGTTATAACTATGGCACCTTTCCTTCCCTGCTTTTCATCCATCTTTGTAGCAGGTGGAAGGGGAGGAGACTAGAGCTGGTTGCTGCTGAAAGAGCGAGATGGTTAGTAGGCTGTGGGAAAGTGGACTCTTAGATTTTACAGTGAAATGGTTGTTTGGGACATGTGCCTGGGGCTCAAGGGGCCTGATTCTGCTGAGGAATTCCTGGTGTGTGCAGGACCAGGCCCCTTAAGCCCTTGGAGCATACATCACCCATTGACCTGTAGTAACAACAGGCAATGTGTTTTGCCCAATGAAACAGATCAGCAGTGCTGGAACACACCTGGGCACAGCTGATCTGCTTCGTTTAGCAACTTCTTTTTCTGCCCAAAGTCACCATGGACTGTTCAGAAAGAGGTATAAGCAGAAGGGCTAAACTGTATTGCAAGGGCCGTTTTTTAAAAAAATAAGCAAGATGTCTGGATGCTTCTAGAGGCTTTTTATGCGCATCTTACAAAGTTGGCATTTTCCTTCCACTTCTAGAAAGGAAATAAGCCCAAATTTCTCAGAATGCTGATATTTCTGTACCTATTAAGTTGTTGACTTATTCGTCCCTGAAAGATTTCTTTATATGTTGGCAACTTAATTTTTATGTAGCAAAAGTTTACTGGCAAAAAAACTGCTATAAAATGTATTATGTGGGGGCTCCCAATACTGTTTTTCGGTATGTTGTGTGGGAGTTCTTACTCACAGGGAAGCCCTGTGCTCTGTGGAGACATTGTTTTCCCACTTTGTTTTTTCAAGTTTGTGGTTTGTTCTCGGCAGTAGATAAACAAGACATGCAGGTAAGTGAACAGTTATTAATCGTGTGGTGGTAAGATTTTTTTTTTTTTTTAAATGGCTTTATAGAATACAGTTCTTCACTAATTTAGTACAGACTGTTCCTTTCTTCAGAAATAGAAATGGACCAGACCCAAAACAATGAATTGAAACATCCCCAATATTGGTGGAAGTCTGAACCTCCACCAGACTCCAGTGTACATAGCTGCTAAATCGCATGCCTCTAAGATTGTATTGATTTTCTTTTTAGTGGTCCTTTTCTTTCTCTTCTCCATTGCTGTGATTTGTTCTTTTTTTTTTCCATTCCTCTCTGCCTCTGAACAGGAACATGCTTTACTACATCATGCTCAACTTTCTTTTGTAGAATTAAAAATATAAAGTGGGATCAAAAAGAAATGGAAGAAGGTCTCTGAACTGTAATTGTAACCAGATGGTGCAGGCCTGAGAAGCAATTATTGTTTCCAGAGACAGAAAGGAAGTAGCTCAGACATATAGACCTAATAGGGCATCCTGTGCTGCCTCAGGTGACTGTTGATGTAGAAGTAATTCATATCAATAAATAAGGCAGAATTAAAGTAACACTTGAAGGAGGGAACAATGTATATAACTATGCTTGCAGCAGTCTTCTCTAGTCCTCTCTTATTCTCCTTCCCCCCACCCTCCTTCCCTAACCAAGTTAGTTTGAGGTTGTGGCCTGCTGTGCCTGTATCATGGGAAGGTTCTTCAGCAATCTGGCCATCCAGCTGTAAACCTACTGAGAGATGACTTTTTTCAGCATTGTGCAACGTAAATGTTAAGAATTATAAAGAGAGAAAAACTTAATTCAGGCTCAAGAAGCTCATCTTTGACAGAAAAATACAGAGGAATCCATCATTTTTACAATACATGGGCCTTAGCATCATGAATAGAAAGAGAAAATAATAGATAGCTTTTGATGTTCCAAGCCTCTGGAGGCCCTGAGGTAATTAGAAGACATCTATAATGATCACTTGAGGAGGCTTGTAGCCAAAACTGCAAGTTGGAGTTCTGAAACCTTTCCAAGGCAGTGAAACCATCCTTGAGATGTACACAAAGGGAGACAGCTTTCTTGTCTACTGTGTACTGGAATTTCCTGCCTGATATGTCTTGATTTGCCTAAACTCCGAATATGTGTGTTAACAGAAACGCAACAAAATATATATTTAGCAACTCTAAAGGAAGCTTGCGTACAGAGTAACTTTTAAGGTAGACAGAATGGCCTAATGTGAAAATGGTGTACCCTTACTGAGGCAGAGTGTTTGCCTTGACTGTGTGCCCAAGGTAGGTTGAACTGTAAATTTGTAGCTGATTCAAAGTTTAGTTTTCAGTCTCCTTTCATATTTTGTATGTCCCATATGCAGTACTGCCATAGCCTAGTGCATTACAGAAACTTTCCTTTACCCATAGTCAGGTCTTGCCACAGATCTGTAGGTAGGTGTTGCTTGTCCCCAGCTTCCTGTACAATATTGTCCAAGATGCCTGTAGGCTTCACCTTATCTGTTGTTAGTAATCTAGTATGCAGACTAGACTCATGGCACAGTCCTATTCTGTTAGACTCATTAAAATGTAGACTGCTAATGCTTCCATTCCAGATTTGTTAATATTTCTGCACCATATGTAGCAGATCCCATAGAGTCTGTTTCTGACATTCCTAGCAGATTATCAATTTTCTGCTAGAATAATAATATATATGGACATCCTTCTTATGTGCATGTTTTTAGGAATATACCAGACCTTGATACTCAAAAGTACCAAAGACTTGTTCCTGATTACCATGCTTAGCAGGGTATATACCATGGGAGACTTATTATTAATTTTGGGAATGTTTGGTCACAGCAAAATGCTTGTCAGAAGTTGTACTCAGAGGCTTTGAATAAGACCTTTCGTAATTTATCAAGCATGTTTGGCCCTCTTACAGCTTGCAGAAGGGACAAGATATGGTTCAGTGTATGAGAGATGTATTCTACACATGCAGTGGACTACTATAGAGATTGCCTGCAAAAACATCTGTAGTCCAAGGGGCTCTTTACTTTACTTTGGTTGGTAATGAAACTGACTTGTCACTGCTGGTTTGGACAGCTCCACGATTCAGAAGATGGTATGCTCTGTCTTTAGGGACAGTATTTTGATTGGTAAGAACAGAGCTCAATTTTTTTTTGTCAAAATGTGTACTTAAAACGTTGTACTTTCATTTATTCATAAGTTTTTCTATTTATAAGTAAGATTGCTTGAGACCTTGATTTTTATCAACCATAGTAAGGCTTCTTTAATTATCTGACAAACCGAAATGGTGAAACTGGAGGAAAAGAAAGATTAGCGGTGATTCACACAAGAGTGGACCTTATTAGTCTTAGGAAATACTGTGAAGTATTCACTTATGGTGTTAGTGCACCAGCGTTGCAGAACTGTTGAGAGGCATTCCTGCATAAAGGATCCTAACTATATATAGGAGCATACCCTCTGATTTTTAATACTGGCTACTTTGATTACTGGTTTCTTCTAGTGATCAGTTGAACTTATTGCTGTCTTTTCCTGTTTGGCATTATCTTTTAAAGCCAAAGTGGACATCTGTATTTTATAAAGCTGATTAAAGAGTGGATCAACCGAGTTAGATCAGTTAGCCTGACCTCAGTACCTGGAAAGATCATAGAGCCGGGTCATCAAGGAATCTGTTGTGAAGTACCTAGAGGACAACAAAGTGATTGGGAACAGCCAGCATGGATTCACTAAGAGCAAGCATGACCAAACTGATTTCCTTCTGTGATAAGGTGACGGGCTCTGTGGATGTGGGAGAGTCTTGGATGTGATTTATCTTGACTTTAGCAAGGCTTTTGACATCATCTTCCACAACATTCTCATTAACAAGATGAGGAAATACAGATTAGATGAAAGTATTGTACAATAGGTAAATAACTGGTTAGACCATCATGCTATAGTCATTAATGGCTTAATATCTAGTTGGAACAAGGAATCAAGTGAGGTTCCCCAGTGCTCTGTCCTGGGTCCAGTATTGTTTAATATCTTTTATTAATTATATGGACGAAGGGATTGAATGCATCTAGATAACATCAAGATGGGTGGAGTTGCAGATACTCCACAGGATAGGGTTAGGACCTAGAATGACCTGGCTAGATTGGAAAAAGTGGTCCGCAATCAACCAGATGAGATTCAGCCAAGACAAGTATTATGTCCTGCATGTGGGATCGAATAATTGATTGCATGCACAGGCTTGGGAATGACTGCTAGGCTACAGTAATACAGAGAAGGACCTGCGGGTTACAATAGACCATAAACTGAACCAGCAGCAGGGGTGGGCAGTTATTTCGGCTGGCAGGCCACTTAATGAGTTCTGGTGAGCTGTTGAGGGCTGCACACGCAATCTTTCAGAAGGTATCATTTTAACAAATATAGATAAACAAATCATATACTAAAAAGCAAACATCTGCTGTAACACTGATTTTATTTCAAAATTTTTTTTGTCCTGATTTATTTTTGAGTAGGAGATAGAGGTGATTGCATAATAGCTCAAATTGAAGTCTTACTCTTGTATATTGTGTGTATGGGGGTGTGTGCCTGCAAGCTAGGTCCTGGGAGCTGCCTGTGGGTGGGGAGTGGCAGGGAGGGGAAGACAGGGGCTCATGCAGCAGAGCTTGCCCAGGTGTTGCAGGTACAAGTGTGGTTCCCCCACCCCCCCCACCTTCAATCCAGCCTGCAGCTGTCCCTGTGGCATTTTGCATGGCACTGAGCCCCTCCTGCTCCCACCTGGGGTAGCCTGTGTTGTGCTCCCCCCACAACCAGTGTGTACAGTTTCCTGGCAGGGCTACTCTGGGTGTGGCTGCTGTCTCCTAGGTACTGCTTGGCTCTCCTGCCTCCAGTGGCTCCTCTTCCTCCTCCTTTTGTCCCTGCTGCTCTGGGCAGCAGGTAACACAGGGAAGCCACAGATGCATTCCAGGCAGCAGATACCCAGCCAGGTGGGGGAAAAGCTGTAGCTCCTGTCCCAGTGCACGGGGCTCCAGCTCCAACTCCTGGCTTCTCCCACACACTTAGCCACCCAGTAGCAGAGGAAGAAAGGAAAAGCTGCTTGCCAGAGGTAGGGGTACCAAGCAGCATCTGGGTGGCTGTAGCAGCAGCCCCACTGAGAAGCTGTGCTCACTGGCCAGGGCCAGGGCCAAGGCCAGGGGGATGCTTTCTGGTGGCTGCAGGCAGGAGCATGGTATGGGCTGCCCTAGGCAGGGCTCAGCCTCATGCAGGCCAGATGAACACTGGCAGGTGCACACCCACGGGCTAGATCTAATCAGTTGGTGCGCCGGGTCTAGCCTGCAAGCCATATTTTGCCCACCCCTGACCAACTGTGTGCTCCTGTTGCAAAATAATCCAGCAACATACTGGGTTGTATGTATTAGAAGGAATGTCACTTACAGATCAAGGGGAGTGATTCTTCAGCTCAGTTTGGCACTGGCGAGCCCTAGAATAGTGTGTCCAGTTTGGGGCTCCACACTTCAACAAAGATGAGGATGGTTTGGAAAGAGCCTAGTGCAGAGCGACAAAAATCATTAGGGGCCTAGGAGGCCAATCTTATGAGGAAAGAATGAAAGAACTAGGGTTATTTAGTCTGGAGAAGAGAGAACTAAGGAGGGATTTGATGCAGTCTTCAGATACCTGAATGGCAATTATAGAGCAGATGAAGATGGGCTTTTCTTTGTGTCTGTACAGGACAAGAGTAGAAGCAATGGCTTCAAGCTTCAGCAGGGAAACTTGGATTGGGGACTAGACAGAACTTTCTAAGTATGCAGATGGTTAAGCATTGGAACAAGTTACCTAGAGAAGTTGTCCCTGGGAGTTTCAGGAGTAGACTGGATATAGCTTAGCTGGGATAGTTTAGTTAGGGATGATCCTGCCTTGAGCAGGAGATTGGACTAAATGACCTTGTGACATCGCTTTCAGCCCTACTTTCCTATATCCTAGTCCTGTTAAAGTACAAAGGACAGCCTTTAAACAAAACTAACATGGAATCATAGAGAAATTGAGCTGGAAGGGATCACTCAAGGTCTAATCCAACCCCCAGCCTGAAGTAGGATCATCCCTATCCTAATCATCCCATACAAATCTATTGTCTAACTTCTTAGCATAGGTGCATTCTCGAAGAAAACAGCTTTAATATGACCTGGTAAATGGCATGTTAGAAGTTGCTGGAAAACCAAATAGATGTGCATGTGAATAGAGTCTCTTGAATTGTCATGGCCATATGCTGACCCAAAATAAATTCTTTTCAGTAGCTATAAATTTACCTTTGGAAAGTATATGACAACATGCAGTTAAGATATGGTAGGCACACACATGCAAATGTGCAGTTAAGATTTCAGAAATACATAAGATATATGTGGTTAGTCAGAGGTGTTCCTGCTTACTGACTTTTTTGGAAAATCTTTTTGTATATCTTTAGACAGTATTCATTATAATTGAAAACATTTTCTGATCAACTCTCCACCACCACTTAGGTGGTGTTAAAGGTTGGGGTTTCATTGCTACTTTTATAAACTGAGCTACAGGCATGACCCAAATCTATAATAATAGACTTATGCTGTATGTCCGGAGCACTCTGGTTGTCTTGCCAGCCAATCGCAGTGCTTCTTGAAACAATCAATCGGAGTCCTCCGGACAGATTGAATAAGTGTGTTGTTACTATTGACTAGTCAACTGCCTGTGAAGAATGACTGGGCTGGGAGGGAGAGCAGGTGGGGACAGAGCCCCATGTCCCCCCACTGCCCCCATCCATCCTGCCGCTTGAGGTTGGCCCACTCCCCCTTTCTCTGCTGCGGTGGCAGGGGGAGGAGAGAACCAGGCCAGGGCCCAGTGTGGGGGGTGTGGGGGAGGACTGGGCCCAAGGGTGGAGAGAAGCCAGCCTGTGGCTGGGGGATGGGAGGAGTGGACTCGGGGCCGGTGCCCCCTGTGCCCCCACCATCGTGGTGGTGCTCCGCTGCACCGCCACCTCCTGTCCCAGTGCTATAGTGCTATATTTACACTCTGAGTGGTTGTTTCAGTCAGCCAATCAGAATGTGAGTGAAGCGTTATGGACAGACAGACAGATTATGGCTTTTATAATATTGGAATCGTGAGGCTTTTCAAACAGATACGCAGGCAAGTCCGAGCTAGAACGAAGCACCAGGGCTTCCCGCCACAGAGCGGGCAGGCTCTGCTGAAGGCAGGGATAGTGAGGGGCCTGATTCTTTTTTTTTTTTTTTTCTCCTCCCACCCCCGAGCCTGCCCACCTCTCCTGAAGTTGGGGGCAGAGCTGCTGATGGGCTGTGAACTGCAGGGGGCCCCAGTACTTCCCTCCATGGTGGCGGCGCTCCCTGGGACCGCCCAGGCAGGGTGCTAGCAGGTGGGTGCTACCTGGGAGGTGACGCCACCGCAGGGGGAAGGGGTTAGGGCAGATTTGTGGCTTCAGCCTCCCTCTTAGCCACCTCCCAGTTCAGCCCCACCCTGCCGAGAAGAGCTTGGTGGAAATTATCAGCCTGAAATGGCCAATTTCTGATATATTTTCTTTATGTCAGTGCTGATCCAATATCAAACTGACATAGTGGTAATTTGTTACATAGCAAAGTGAAATGCATGGGATGTGCTGTAGTTTGCCATGTAAAAAAGTCGTTTAAATTGAAATATGCCACTGAATGTGTACACTTGTGCAATTAAATAATTATAAAGAGCAGTTAAACCACTAAAAGGGACAGTTTCCTCACACATGCAAGGGCACTTACTCACGTGTACAAGGTCCCTCTTATTCTGTGACTATAAACAAGTCACAAGGTCAGACTTTTGACAAAATATGTATTTATATTCCTGAGCCTGTGTTTACACATGAACAGCTTTATGTAGCCTTTTTGAGAGTGAGACGTTTTGATTCCATTAAAATATTTTGTTAAAGGATAACTAAAAATCCCATATTTGATAAAAATTTAATTGCAAATGTTTTGTGGGTTTCAGCTAGTTCTATTTTGTTATGCTTCTGCAGTCCCACTAAAATGAGTACAAATGAAGCCACTTGCATTTTAATAACATTAAATCATCTTCGATATGAAGTTTTAAATACTGTGTATGCAATTATTGGTAAGGACTTTGAATTTTTCAGAATAAAAAATTGTCACGTTGTTGCTGTCCAGCATTTGCAGCCTTCTTTATTGATTTACCTAGTCTCCACACTCAGAGCTTATCAAATTAAGCTGAAAAAAAAAAAAAGAATTAAATCCATTTGTTTCCCAAATTAGTTACTGAAATAGGAAGAGGATCATGCTGATCACTGAATCAAGGATAAATCACTGTTAATCACTTAACTTGTTGACTTGCATGCCACAGTTGACTTTTTTTGGAATAGTGGAAGTAACAGGAAGTAGAAGTAATATCATGTCTGGATAAACAATTGAAAGTCTGTAGCATGTGTTTGAGATGAGAAGATACTCCTTGATTTAAAACTAAACCAAACTAAGAGCATACCCGATTGGTTAGTTCCTAGCTTGCTGTCATCCAGAGATTGTTGCTCAGTTTCCTTGACATGGATAGGAGGAAAAAGTATAGAAAGTCAGAGTGTTTTATCTGTGGTCACAAAATTGTTATCTTGTTTACAGGCCCTAAATATGAAATGAGTTAGAACTGCCTCCGAACCTCTGCCCTTACTGTCATAACGTCTAGGGCTGTTCCCAGTTGTAAATGTCCCAAGGCAGGGGTGCCTCCCCTCTTTTCCCACCATCCCTTCTCATTGACAGAGAGCTTTGAAAAGAATCTGGGAACCACAGATATATTTATAAATCAGGCTAGCTGGTTATATCCACCAAGATGAGTAAGTCTGATTCAAATATGCAGTGTTGCCCTCCTAGAATAGCAAAAATATATTAACATGCGTACATCTACATTAGGGAATAACCTTGGAACCCAGAGTCTGTCATTAAGTGGGTATGTGAAAAGGGAATACTGACTGCAGACCTCTGCAAATATTTTCTGACGGCAAAAGTTAAAGGAAATGCAGCAGAATAAGAAACCTGGCTTTCCTGGCTGTAGTGTCAGTGTTGCAATACTATGTGTGCTCCCAGTGCTGGAGACCCAAGCGGGTGGCTTATACCCCCCCAACAAAAACTTCAGAGTGAGTTTGAGCATGTCCAAGACCCCCGAGAGCACACTCTCAAAGAATTGTTTTAGAAATATGAATTGCATAGAAACGACACCAGAATTAATAACTTTTGTAATTATTTAAAAAGCTTAGTAGGGTGTTAATGTTAGTTGTGGAGCATTTCTTGCATGTCTCTTACTGCTTTAAGATTATATTGTTTCCTTTTAAGGAAGCAAAAGATAAGAATGGAGAAATATGATTTGTACTTGCAGGTTTGAAACTAGAAAACATCTCTACTGCTGCATAGCTGTGGTCTTACTACTTTAGGTCACGAAGCCCTACTTTAAAAGTCTTGATTGTGAATTCTTTTGTTACTGAATGCTGTTATCTAATAAAGATTTTGTTTTTAATGCCAGAGACGTCGCTGGTAGTTTGTTGTCATATATGGGCTTTTTGCAGAAGCTGCATGATTTTAGTATGTTATCTCAGAGCCTCTTTTCAGATATGTAGCATTTTATAGATGTACCAACTTAAAATGTCAGTTAACAGTTGGGTTCAGTACAACTAGGAGATGAAGAAACTTTAACCTTGTAATGCAGACCCCTTATTCAAGGGTTCTTAAAAATAGTGTTTTGCATCATTTTGAATCTGCAGTTTCCTGCCTGGTAGAATTTCTAAAGGATATTTGTTAATCATAAATAATTAAGACCTTTTATAATGTTTGATAAAGATCTTTTTGCCATCACCTTTACTTTCTTGTGACTGAAGGAGTTAAATGCACTACAGAAGATGTAACAATTCTTAGCTGTATTTTCCTAAGTTCCCTGTTTAGGCAGCCACAGTCTTTCCGACACACATTAGCCCTACCCAGTACTAAATAACATATCTTCTTGAATACAGCACAGCCCTGTATATAATGCACACCTTATTTTTGAGAGGCAGGTTGAATGGGAGAAAAATATTTCTTGTAGACACTGAGGAGCAGCAGATAAGAAAGTGAGCCTGCTCTCAAGCATGCTGCTGGCCCTGCATGCCAGGTGGGACCTGCGGACCACCTCAGCTTGCAAAGTCCAAGCCTGCACATCATGTCTGGGGGCCACTTGCTGGGTTTGAGCTGGTATGCTGAGTCCAATCTGTTCATTGTGGCCAAGGTTGTTTGTCAAGTCTAGGGCCATGTGCCAGATCTGGGGCTAGTGCTGGATCCAGCCCTGCATGCCAGGTCCAGGGCCACGTGTTGGATCAGCCCCCCACATACTAGGGTCTGAACTGAGTGCCAGATCTGACCCAGGAAGCTGAATCTAGGCCTGTGCACCAGGACCATGTGTTGGGTCAGGCCCTGTGCACCAACCTGGTCTGATGTGCATGGCTGTCATCCAGCTGAGTGGCTCTTCACAGGCGGGGAACTCTTGTACCGGGGGAGCGAGTGGTGATGGTGTTTACTGCTGTGGTTTGCAGACGTGCGGCTGTGGGGGAGCGCTGACAGTGTTAACTCAAAGTTCCAGGCTCGTGGGGATCTGGTTTTCTCAGAGAGAGAGAGAGAAAATTGTCCCCAGTTGACGCCAGCTGGTTCTGGTTGAAAAGGCCCGGGTTACGTGTGAGAAAATGTGATAATAGCTGTACTTTAAAGTAGTAAAATAATACAATGTAGTATCTTGCCACCTATAGAAAGATTGGCCTCTTATAAAGGCAATATTTCTCCTATTCAGTGGATGTTACTCAGTGTTATTTCTTAATGTAATAATGTATTATATTCGTTGAATCCAGTCCACTTCCAGGAGTAGTTACTCTTGCAGAAGCAAACCGTCTCTTGCTTTTGCCACCATTAAAGACGGGGGTAGCCTGGATTCTTAGTAGATAAATGGAAGATATTGAAAGGTAGATATGTCTTTGGATTTAGTAGGATTTGAAGAAGATCCATTTTTATGGAATATTTACCTTGGTTTCATATGTCACAGTGAAGTATAGGGTGCATAAATTCACTGTATATGTGTAAATTGTTAAATGGGCATAGACCTGTCTTCTAGTAAAAAAGATTCCTTTACTTTAATTGTTAGAGATTACCACACTTACAGGTTATGCAACAAAGAAGTTTTATTTGAAATACGCTTTCCCTCTTACTGCCGTCCAAATACCCCCATATCACTTTTCTTTCAAGCATTTATCACAAACAAAAAATGAAAACCAAAAAACCTATTTTTTAAAACTAACAAGATGTAAGTAAATCTTAATCCAAGGCTTCAGAAAAACCAACCTTAAAGAAAGGTGGAATCCTGATATCACAAAAAAGAGTTTAGGGTGCTTCAAGGAATTACTTCCCTGAATCTAAGACAACTTTGAACATAAAACATCTCCCCAATAATTAAATTCTGTGCACAGAAAACGTATACATTTGCTATAATTTTCCATGTGTAGCATCTAATTATTAGAAAATGGTCTTAAATTCATCCCCCACTGCAGCAGGGAAAGCAGTAGTAGGGAAAGGAACAGCAAAGTGGCAGGTGGTACGGGAGTCAGGTGTCATCCCTTGGTCCCTTGCAGCCTGTCTTCCCCCTCTCCTCTTGCCCCCTCATCTTGCTTTGCCCACACATCTGCCTGCCTCCCCCACACTTACCCTTCTGGCTTCAACCCCAGCATTTAGTTGGAGCCTTAGCCAGAGCTTGGGCTGGGGCCAGACCTTCCACTGGTGCTCCCCGGGGGGAGAGGGGTTACAGAGAGACCACATGTTTCATGCCCAGGGCCAGAGCAGAGCCAGAGCTGCAGCAGGGGCAAGCGCAAATGGGGAGTGGGACAGAAGTGCTGCAGGGGCAGTGGCACAAGGTGGTGTAGATAGCTCGTGACTCTGAAGCTGGACCCAGGTTGGGGCTGGGGCTTGAGATGGAGCCAGAGCAACCTCCTGTTCCATCCCTTTCCTTCCCCCTCCTCCTCCCCCCGCCCCCCAATACAAAGTCCTAGACAGTGGCCTTTTTTCCCCACGTTGAACGGAGGAGTGGGTTGGGGAACTTGTCTTGGATTCAAGTAAATACGGTAACCACTTTTAAATAATTTCTATATGGTAATTTATATTTATTTTATTTAAATGTTATTTCTGATTACAAACTAAATTTTGATAGTTAAAGAATGTACTTTTCTTTGAGTGACATAAGAGAAGCATCCGACTCCTCTGTAGTGGCTTAAGGGTATTGAATTTTTAATTGGGATTTTTATAGATGATTTCTGTCATTAAAAAGGAAATTTAAAACATGACAGAATCCTTCTATTATGAGCTATGCTTGCTTTTGATTGAAATTTTTGAGGTTTAATGTGCATGAACATTTGGGGTGGTAGAAGATTTGAAGTATAGATTTTAAAAAGTCAGAAAAGTGTGTGTGTGTGAGAGATGGGGGAAGGGGGTTATTTTTCCCAAAGTCACACCTTGAAAGTGAAAAATGGACTTTTCTCCTAAGGCATTTAGCACTTTCTTGAAGAGCTCTAATACGTCCCAAAATTGGATTTATACTGAGTGAACTTGTGTTTTATTTGGGAAACCGTAATAATATATGATCGATATACATGCCTTCAAACGTCAGTGTCACTTCTTTTTTTAAGGAAAAAAAATGCTTGAATTTTCCCGTTTTTTGTTTTTTTTTTTAACTTTGAGACATTTCTCTCACTATATATAGCAATAATTAATAACCTTGTTCATGTAACATGTTATACCATTTTGAGTATATGTACAGAATTATGGATTATATGATGACAGCACAGAGAAAAATATGGTCAAGATTTTAAAAGGAGACAAATGTAAGTTCTTCAGTTGGTATTGAGATACCAACCCCAACCCCTACTGTGAAAGATATGGAACATGCAAGGAGCCTGATCTTCCATCAAAGATGTGTGTAATAGGAAAATAGATAATTCAATACATAAAATCATTTTCCTTCTTTCTTTGAGAGTAGACATGTTATAAATCTGTTTCATTTCACCCAGTGGACCACCTCAAGGTCATGCAGGTGCAATAGTCCAAAATTTTAATTAAAAGAGCATGTTCTCATTAAAATTATCACAATGTCTGTCATGAACAACTCCTTTAATAATCGTTGCTTTCCAGTGAAAATTCTGGTTGTTCTGACAACAGACATGCAAAAAAAGTCAGATTTATTAATGTAGAAGCTACAATTAATATAGTAAAAATGTACACAAACAGGATGACTAATAGGTTAAGCATTACAATTAAGTTTTCTTCATTTATCTCTGTTTAGAAGTCAAGCAGGTGAATAGATTTTGAGCAGATTTTTTTGTAATTACCATTTTTTGGATGAAATGTTGAGAGCTAAATGCTTAGGAGAGGATTTATTTGTAGCAGAGCCATTCAAAAGTATATGCTTCCACAGATCATTTTTTGTATGCATCTTACTTGTAAGAAACAAGCCCCTTGGTAACCATTTTTAAGTAAATTAAATGACATACGAGAAGTGCAGGAGTTGAGAGTAATTTTTATTTTAAAATTCTTTTTGCATTAACACATCTACAGTGTTGATGAATATATGGAAAAATTAAATTGTGCTTCTATCCTGCCATGTCTCCAATGTGACAATAAATCAACTTTTTTTTCCTTTTAAAATGTCTGGCCTGGTAATTTATGTTTGCATAACCCATTACTAAATTCGTAGTAGGTGTTTTAGTTGGCAGGCACAGTTCCAGGGATTTGGTAGACTATTTTAATACTTAGCTTTTGTTATTTTCCATAACTATACCTAAAAATTATATCTTTCTTAACTGTAAAAAGAAAAAAAAAAGAAAAAGCTTATTTCAATCTTAATTTTCTGTCTTTTTTTCCGCATAAGCAATAGTAGCATTAAGTATATATATTTTCAATAACCTTCCTGCTTAAAGAAAACAGTATGCATACATTTTGTTTCATTTTAAATTAATATCTTTAAAAAAGCATTAAAACTATTCTTCACAGGTTGGGGCATCAATGCAGCTGCACTTCAGGTTAAATATTAAGTTTTTTATAAATATTCCAGCCACTACCAAGGGAATATGCAATTAAAAATGTTTCATATTTTGATTCTGGTAATACATAAGTAGCTCATTTTATGGCAAAACCTACCCAAAGAACACAAAAAAGAAATAGAAGCAATTAAAAAAAAATGTCTAAAAGAATCAACTTGAAAGTGGGATACAGTGAAAATGCTTGAAAATGCATACAGTGGTTAAATCCATCCACTTTTTGCAGCTGGATCTCTCATCTTTTGACACTGAAAGCTCCAGTCTGAGCTACAACTGCTACGATTTGCAACTTTGCAAACCTTGTTTGTATGTAAAACCTTTAACTTGTGGTTTCAGAATTTTTCAGACACTGACAGTATTGAAAAACTATTCTCACTTACACAACTGTACCTTGTAAAAATTGAGCATAGATGGTGTACATGTTGAATGTGTGCATTATTTGGCTTTCTGATAAATTTTTGTAGGATGTTGTAATGCTTTACCAAGACTTTGCAATAAATGCAGGGTCAGATATTGAAGGCATTCAGTTGCATGTGTCGGCTGCTTTACGTGAACAGATATCTGACGGGTATATGTGTAAATCAGATGTGCCTATTTGTAAGGACCTATTCAAATCACGGTTTTGTGTTTTTCATAGAAACCAAGATTTGAGGTGGCTTCTGCAGAAAGCAGTGTTCCCCATGATTTTTGGCACAATTGCCAGAAAAAAAAAACCTTACTGAATATAAATTACTGGCTCCCATGCAGCCCTGCCCATCTCCACCAAGTGAGGAGCAGAGTTGTATGAACGGCAGCCCTCTTGGCCAATATGCAGCAAAGGGTAGGGCTGCCAGTACAGTCATCTGTATAGACCTCACTGCAGGATAGAGCTTAAGCATGCAAGGCGAAGTGGGGGTGGGGGTCAGTTCTCCAACAGAGTATTTTCTGACATAAATTTAAAAACATTTTGTGAAAAACCACAACAAATAGTGAAGGGTGCCACAATCAGCCCATGAAATTGCTCACCTGCCTCCTCTGATTTTGGTAGGTCCCTACCTGTATGTATGATCAGCAAGGATCCAGGTTTTCAGTGGAAAAACACAGGTTTTCTCCTTTTAAAGGAGAAAAATGCAAGAAATGGCAGGCTTCCCTTTGCAAACTGGCAGAGCTCCAGCCTGTAAGGGGGTGGGGGGAGTGGGACACAGGGGGCACCATATGCATGTGTGTGTATGCACCCATGCACGTGGCTGGGAATACAGCACCAGGCAGCGATGGAGAGCAGCTCCCACAGGTAGGTTGGGGGGAGCCGGGGGAGGTGCAGATTGAGGCAACGGGGCAGGTTTGGTGGCTAGGGCAGTGCTTTGGGTTGGTGTGGGAATGCATGGCTGTGGGGTCTAGCCAGGGAGCAGGATGGAGCAATGGGAGGCTGGTGGGGGGCTGGCTACCCATGATGCATTGAGGGGCATGGGGTGGCACATCCCCCCCCCACATTTGTGTGCGCACAGTGGTGTGCGGGGCTGCAGCCTGGCCGTTTCCATGGCCCAGTGGGTGGGACCTGGCACGAGAGGGTGGAGTGGGGCAGAGAGGCTTGGTGTTGCCACTGCTGCTGAGAGCACTGTGCCAGCCATGACGAAGTGCTTGCTGCCTGCCTGGCGGCAGTGTGGAGTTGTGCCCCCCTCCCCGCCCCAGCTGCTGCTGAGTGGGCAGGGGGTGTTGCACTCTGGCAGTGCAGCTGGAACAAGTCTCCTCGTGTCAGTGGCACCAAACCTCCCTGCCCTGCTCTGCCCTTGGGTCCCGCCTGCTGGGCTGCGGAGGCCCCTGGGAGGAAAGCAGCAAGGCTGAGATCTCCAAGCCCTCCAGTGGGCATCCTGCATCCTCTCCCCACCCCCAACAGGCTCTGCTCAGCTCTGGCTGTGCCACCCGTGGGTGGGGGGAGTGGGGGCTTGGGTGTTGCTGGCTGCTTGCGGCTGGAACCCACGGAACAAGGAGCAGGCAGTATGGTCTCAGCCCTGGCAGATGGAGGCCCCCTTTGGCAGGACTGCAGGGGCACCAGCAGGGCTTGGGGGCAAGGGGTTGGGAGTCCAGGCCACCAGCAGGGCCAGGGGGCTGCAGGTTGGGAGTGAGGGGCACTGGCCTATGAGGGCTGCTGAGAGAGAGAGACATTTAAATCATGGGGAAACGTGGGTTTTTAAATGGACAAATCCAGGATCCCTGATGATCAGTCTGATGTTTATATAAATATGTGATCTGCTGGCATACATTTCAGTGCTTTTCTGGATCTTCCCTTTTCCTTTCCCTTCTTTTGTTGGGTCCTTGACCATCCAGTAAACAACATTTATGGAAATCTAGTGCACAATATTGTCTAACTGCTTTTTATTATATTGTAAATGAAAAACTCTGGAAAGATCTTTTGAGTAAATACAATATGTAGGCACTTTTACATGTCTCCACAGGAGCTTATTTGCCCTTATTTACCCAAGAAACTGAAATGGTTCCTTTTAGGGATTGTACACATCATATGTGCATACCTGTTTTTTGAGGGTTTGTTTTTTTTTCCTAATGTTCTTATCCAGTACTCTAGAGTGTCCAAACTTTGCCATTCCTGAATCTGTCGGGTAAAATATACTGAGATCCTTGCATAAAATTTATCCCGAAGCCCAGAGCTGCTTCAGGATCACTGCAAAACAGAGTGAAATACAATACATTTACCCCCATCCCCGCCCCTCCCTGAAGGGATTATTAAAGCAGAAAACCTACGTTTAGATGATGCTGAATTGAAGGGGCACTGTTTAAACATTAAGGTAATGCCTTTAACCGACAAGAGCAGTATTTTGGCTAACAATGGGCTGTGGTTGATTTTAAGCTTTCTTTCTTTTTTTTTTTTTTTTTTTGGTTTGGTTTTGTACCAGATTTTCAAGGAGGATCACCGGAGGTTTTCGCAAGCACTGTAAGAGCCTCTAGTTCAGAACTATTTACACAAAGCATTTTCTGGGGCTGACTTGCAGCACTACTCGTTTGAGGATCTTAAAATGTTTTATGGGCGAGCCTCTTAACACCCTTGTGGGGAAGGTAATTTTCATTAATGTTTGAGGCTGTGATCTTAAAATGAACCCTGCTTAAGGTATGGGGATGTCACCTCCAAATGCCCATTAAGGAACATTGCAGGATTGCAGTGATGAACATTTAGGCTAGGGGTTTTCAACTTTTTTGGGTCAGTGTACCCCCAATGGCCAGATGAGTGGGGAGGGGGGTCCCACACAGCCAATCGGTGAGCATGCTGTGTACCTCCTGAGGCTATCCCAAGTACCCCCATG
This sequence comes from Crocodylus porosus, assembly GCF_001723895.1. Taxonomy (NCBI): domain Eukaryota; kingdom Metazoa; phylum Chordata; order Crocodylia; family Crocodylidae; genus Crocodylus; species Crocodylus porosus. Next base: position 2,297,470 of record NW_017728932.1, on the reverse strand, counting down.
AGTATGTGTGGGGAAAACCCCTGATTTAGGCTTTATAGGAATATTTACTTTTAGTGGTGGAAAATTTCAACCTATTCTTTCCATGGACCTGGGTCTAGGGAAAGCATGGGCTGGCCCAGTCCTTCTGTTCCCAGGGGGAGTAGAGCAGTGGGGCAGAGCCCCCTCCCTGGTTCTCACTGGAGATTCTGGCGTGCGAGGCAGTCGGGGAGCTTGCAGCATTGCTCCCACTGCTTGGCTCCCAGTGTCCAAGAGCTGAGCGTAGTGGAAAGATACTGGAAGCCCTTTGTGGGCTTCATACAACTGGGCCTGCTTCTCAGATCAGGAACTCCAGTGTGAGAAGCAGGCGGTGGCCAGTTGGTGGCTTCTCTTTCCTTCCCCTACTAGTCTGCAGGAAGGGTGAGACCTGTTGCTCCCTCCATTCTCCAGACCAGAGTGACCCCAGTCTCTGGAAGGCATGGGAACCATTCCCACGGCAGACATCCAGGTTCCCAGGAGAAATTCTCCTGGGAGTGATTTCTACCTGATTGTTACTGGGTTATTTTTCTCCCAAAGTGGCCATTTTTGCTTCAGGATAAAAAAAAAAAAAAAAAAAAGCTTGAATCTCTATGTGCTTTTGATTTTTACTGGGAGAATGGTGATTTTGTACATGGCCTTATGTTACTGTGTCCTTGGTTGGTTGTTCTAGTAACTTGTTTGGTTGTTTTAGTTAATTAAAAAAAAAAAAGTAATTAAAAAAAAAAAATCTTAATTTTTGAGCGCAGATGCTAGCAGGTGATCGCTATTGTTTTGAGATGTGGGAGAATATATTTTACATGGTCTGTGTTTTTAAAAAGCAAAATTTAAATTGTTTAAGAATTTATTTAGCAAAAGAAAAAGTGCGGTGAAATTCACAAGTGCGTGGCCAAATTCACAAGTTCCATTTGTTAAAAGTGATTTGGGAATGTAGGAAGTGAAATTTAAATTGACAGTAAATGAAACTGACTCCTAAATCCCCGAGTTACTTTGAAATTGGGACTTTGAATCTGCAAGCCATGGGGTGAATAACATTTTAAAATGTAATTTATATGAAAAGCGTAAGCTTCCTTTATTTCATACTAAGATTGTACAGTAGAAATAGGCACTAACACAGCAGTAGTTATTGTACTCTTAAACTTGGCTATCACCAGACAAAAGATTTCCAGTTAAGGAGAGACCCAGAATGATAGGAGTTAAACTATTATTTTCTTTTGACAGGATGACTTCTCTCTCCCCTCCCCCATTTTTTTTCCTTTAGTCATATCATAGCCTCCTGTGGGGACATTTCATGCTACACAACAGCTGGTATAAGCAAGCTCTATTACCAAATAAGCCTATCCAGACATATGACCTAATCATGAAGTGTGGGGGAGGAAGGGGGCACCTTATACATGGCAGTTAAATCAGTAACTCTATCAGTTACGAAACCTGCAAACCTATTTGAACAAACTTGATAACTTAAGCTGTACATTAGCATAGTACAGCCCTACAGCAAATGTAATAAAGCTTCAACCACACCACCCTTTGTAAACAATGTATAAAACTGCATAAAGCAAACCGGGCCCATCCATGCAGTTAAAGTAAGGAGTACAATAGAGGAAATGAAAGAGCACCTATTCAGGAAAGACGAGACACTTTGGTACAACAAATCAGATAACCCATTTAATTAATTCTTGATAAATCAGTAAGTCATTTAAATGAATATACTTGCATTGCAGAAACAAAATCAAATGGATTCAGCTCACTTCTTTAAAAGATTATATCTACTACATGAATACATTTAATGTGTTAGACCAAAATGGACATCTTTTTAAATTAATAACATTAAGTAGAACTAATTTACGGAAGATGCAGAGATTTCCATCAGACCTATTTTGTGGTATACTCATGTACCTGTTCAGGGATTTTAAGAATTGAGGAATGAAGTAAAAGCTGCTGCTTGTCTTTGAAATAGATGGTACTTTGATAAGCTGCTGATCTCTGTACTCAGAGTTGCGATAACCGATGCAAACATTAATTGTGAAATTCGGAAACTGAGATTGTATCCATAATGGCTTCAAACTCTCTGTTTCTGTTGGGTCCAATGCACAGGATATTGTTGGGAATGAAAAGGATGCAAAATTAAAGTGTTCTACTAAATTTACCAGTCATGAATCCAGAAAATTGCTGCCATTTTTAATGCTCCAATTTGTTTCAAATGATTTTTTTTTTTTCAAATTGGACTTCCTAATCTCTTCAACTCAAACCTGTTGTGGAAACTTATAAAGCTGTCTCATCAGATTGCTGGTTTAATAATATTAATATCTTACTTTTATATCCTGTCTTTGATCCCAAAGGATCCTACTACAGTGCTTTACAAGCTGCATACACAAATATTATGCGGCTACCTCATGAGTAGCTCATAACAGCCACACGAAGAAGGGTCAAACGGCGCTCTGCCTCCGCTCAAATAAAGAAGGTGGGGGTGGAAGAGGCATAAATGATGCCAAGATCAATCCTTTTCTCTCCTGGTATTCAAACTGGAAATGTTGCAGAGGCAGCACCAAATTTGAGCGTGCTGTGACGAGAATGTCATGCTATTGGTATCTTGCAAACCCTATAGATGGTTTTTGGTGCATCGTAGGTTCTGTAACTAGCTACACTTCTCACTGACAAAAATAGTTCCACCTCACTTCTGAGTTTGAGGGAACAAGGGATGCAAAGAGAGAGAGAATATAAGTAACTTTAATACTAGAAAACATTCAAGTTATCTTCAGAATAAAATTACTTGAATACACATTTTGGTTTATTGATACAATAGAGACTGATTTAGCCGATTTGTTCCAACGTGTTGATAACAGTAGCGCTTGAAATTTTATCTCTGTACCTTCAATTGTCAGTTGTGCTTTTTTCTCTGGTAGGGACCATGCCATGATGTGCCTGGTATTTACTATGTGTAGCGTTGCATGGACTGCCACGAGCTTCTTCTCCGAGAGTTGCCTCTCTGCATTCTCACGTACAGGGGTTTTAGTTTGTCTGTCTCCACAATTATATGGCAAACCTGTATTTTCTGGAGGAGGTAGAGCAATTTCACAGCAAGACAATGATGAAGATGATGATGGCCACATCTATGCAAGAGAGTGCACATAATTTCTTTCTCTTTGACTGTAAAGAGCAAACGGAACTGCCTTTTGTGCCCAAACATAAGCTAATTTACCTTTTAGTTCTTTAAGAGTTGTTGGGGCTGTTTGTCTTGGATTTTCTTGAAGGTGGGTTCTTGAATGCGTGTCTTGCTTTAACATAGAATATGTCTATCTGGGAAGGACCTGCATAATATCCCATTGCTGAGTGTTCATGCCTCAGGTGAGGAAGAAAAAAGTGACTTAAGGAATGTTTGGCTTCTGTTAAGCCTTCACCTGGACCACTGTGGCACTTCTGGGAGCTTCTGGGTCTTCTGTAAAAAGACCTGAAACACATTCTGCTGTCCCAGTCTTGCTGCTGCTTTTGTTAGGTGTGAGATCTGCTTCTTCCAGAACAGCTTTCCTAAAGTCCACCCTGCAGAAGCAAGATCCCTTGTTGCAGCTCATGGCTGCAAAGATATTCAAAACAGCATTTTGATGGGATGCTCCCGAGCCACTTACTTGTCCTTCTGCTGTTTAGACCATCTGCCTTATAGTTTCACCCCAAGTGTGAAGCTATCTTTGAGTACTAATAGTCAGCTTATCCATTTTACGTCAGACATCCTTGCTTTTCTTTTTACTATCCCTTCAAGAATCCCTCTCCCAATACGCTTCTGTGAGAGGAAATAATCTCTTTTTTATAAAGATGGGCTGTAGAGGAAAGAAGGTTCCTCTGCAAGAAGGAAAGGAGTTATATTCCAAATAGTTACTAATCCCCAGGAAGGGAGACAATCCAAGATCCATTCTGGACCTCAGAAACCTCTACAGGTTTATAAAAGGTTTCAGATATCAGGTTTTCTCAAAGGGGATTGAAACGTTAAAATATGCCTGATTCTGTTTGGCAGCAAAACTCTCCAGTGTCAAGTACCTTTAATTGCATGCGGGGGGCAGACTGCTTCTGATATAATGTCTATTTTTTTTTTTGGTTTGGCCACTGCACCAGCATCCTTTGCAGGAAGCTTCTTGATATTGCAGGACATCTGGGGACCCAGAGCATATTCCATTGCTCTAACCTATGATAACCTAGAAGACTGACTCCATAGGGTGCGCTCTCAATGTGGATTTCTCCACCTGCATTCAGGGCAGCTCCTTGTTTGCATAATCAATGAACTGGGAGAAGTCTCTTTAAAACCCACAAAAAAGGATTGCCTTTATTGGGATACTTTTACCCTTTGGCCAGGGGTTGAGGCAGTGAAACCCACCTGCATAAAAATTTCTTTAATCTTGAAGGGACCTTTTCAAGACTAATACATCTTGGGAATTAGTGTAAATGATGATGCAGCTCTTCCTGAGAGTTTTGTCTCTTTTTAGACATGCCTTTTTGGACCTACTTTGTAATCTTTTTGCTCATCTCTAAATGACATGACTACCCATTGTGGAATGTGTGATCACAAACTGTCTGACAAGCAAGTTGACCATCTCCTCAGTTGATACATTGGCTAAGTATTTTATTTCCAGTCTTCTGTCAGCATAAAGGGTGTCATCTCCATCTCCTACTGTTACAAACATAGGCACGTGCACTAGTACAGGTGCTTACTGATGTATTGTCATATATCGGGGTTTTCAAGCTTTTTTGGTTGGGGTACCCCTGGTGGCTGGTTGGTGGTGGGGGTGGTTCCTTGGCGGTGGGTCAGTGGGGTGGGGGGGAGAGAGTCTCCCAGCAGAAAACACACGCATACCTCCAATTGAAAACCCCTGTTATATACTACATCGACTACTTGGAAATGCACTTCCAAGTCCTGTGCATGAAGACAAGGAACCTGGCTCTGGTTAATTCACCATCTCCTTTATCTTCTGGCAGTGCACTTAGCAGGAGAGGAAGATGTGTGGGCAGATGCAGCCCAGTGGAAATTCCAGTGACCCACAAAAATGGTTCCTGATTATGTCAATGACATCTGCATTATTCTTCAAATGATGCTGGCTACAGATTGGCTGTTTGTATCCTGGCAACATGCCAACCATCCTCTGTGTGGTACCAGAGCTCACAAGGATAAAAATCCTTTTCACTGTTCTACTAGTGGATTAGTCCTCCATGTTTTCCCTCCTACTTCATACCTAGAATCAGAAGGCAGATCTGAGTGGACAGAGTCAATATACAGCCAGCACTAAGATGTGCTCCTGGTAACACTGGCACATAGACATTCAGCTACTAGTTATTTTTCCTCTGCAATCAGATCTTTTCTCAGCAAGAAGGGAAGATTAGTTATTCAAATCCAGAGACACTTTGGGCGTTTTCACACGTGCTCCAGGGAGGGGGAGGGAGTGGGGGTGCGGGCACTTTAAGTAGAGCAGCTCACAGGAGCTTCTCTAATTAAAGCTCCAGCAGCATCTCCTGTATTCAGTATCCTGCACTTCAAAATGGTGGTGGGTGTGCTTTAACTAAAGCTCATCCTATGGGGTTTAGTTAAAGTGCCCTCACTGCCATTTTGAGGTGCAGGGACACTGAGTACGCATGATGCAGGGGCTGTTAAAATGTGCTACTGCTGCAGGCTCCATTAATTGAGTCTGCTCTGACGCGTTCTAATAGTGTGCCTGAGCGCATTGGGCATGTGCACAGGTGCCCTTTGGTTCCAGAGAGGTTGCACTACTAATTTATGGAGCACTTGCATTTACTGACACTTTACACAGTACTGTTGCAGATCAGAAAGAACTCAGCCATGAAGTGTTATAGTTTAAAAAGAAGACTTACCCAGCTTTTTGTGCATTCATGTACAAAAATAAAGGGTTAAGCTTGTGGTAAATGGGATTCCCTGCAAACTTTATTTATTGCACTTAGTCACAAGATCTAGGTGTAGCTTCCCTGAAGGTTCACTGCTGTATGTGCCTGCCATGCTTTTTTTTTTTTTGTTATCCTACACTCTTCATTTCCTAAAGGGACAACTAATGCCTCTCTCATTTCTAGAGGGCTTCCTAAGCCTAAGACTTGAATCTCATTTTTAATGAATTCGGTTTTACCCTCTCTCAGGCAATAAATAGCCTTTTAATAGCTATTAGCTCTGCCTTGAGTGTTAGCAAGCTTTGAGTCTTGATGACCTTGTCATCCTATTCAGTAATACATAAAGACAAAGCTGGTGTGAGGCGTCACCACAGATTTTATCCTAAATATTAGATTTTCACTTCTTGCAATAAAACTTTTCCCCCGTCCCACCTACTCTCTCTGGAGAGTCCTGCTTATACTCAATACATATGCAGATGCCCCTTTTGTTGCTACCTAGGCAGGACTAAGCCTGCCAGGCAACTTTAGCAGATTATTTGTTGCCTGTGGAGAAATATTCAACCTCTTTCCTACTGGATTAGAATACACGTTGAACAGTGTCACTTTTTAGCCAGAAAACCCCAATACCTGTGGGTTTAAAGAGCACTTTTACACATATTCTGGAGGTGGGGGTAGCGGTGCTTTAATGAGCCGCACTAATTAGAGTGCCACCGTGTCTTGTGTATCAGCATCCCCACACTTAAAAATGATGTCAAGGGTGCTTGAACTAAAACTCCTTCAAGCGCTCCCACCAGCATTTTTAAGTGTGGGGATGCTGATACAGAAGATGCGGGAGGTGGCTGGAGCATGGTAATTGCCACGCTCCAGCAGACTCGATGAATGGGGTCTGCTCCAATGACCTGGAATTCCAGTGTGTCGGAGCAGCCTCTGCATTCACGTATAGGCACCCAAAGAGTCTACTAGTGCTACCAGCTACCTCTGCAGCTTGTTTGTGACAGTTTTTTATTGTTGATATATATTTTTTTTTAAGCAGCAACATTAAGTTCTGTCTCTGTTTTCACTAAGTTCTATTTATTGGACTTGGCATCACTATCTAATATATTTAATTTGGCAATGTGGTTTTGCAGTCTAGTTTGCCTACATTTCATCAACCATCATCTTCTGCAGAGAGTACTGCTTGTTAATAAGCCATAAACGAAAAGAGCCCTTAAGGAAGAAAAGGCTTACTTACCAGTAACTCTTTTTTGAGAATTTCCTCTGTGAATTCCTGCTACCTGCCCACCTTTCTCTGTGTCATATCTTGCATTTTAGGACTCATCTCCTCCTTCCAAGCCTGCAGAGAGGCACGTGTGTTCTTCCTTTATACAGATGTGGCTGGTGTTATTTTAACACAAGTGCTACAGTCAAGGTTTGAATTATGGGGAAGCTCGGGGGGGGGGCGAGCCCCTTACCCCATAAGAGATGAGAGCCCCCCCCTGTAAGATTTGAAAATCATAAAACTGGAGACTCACCCCCCCAGGTTATTAGGGCATCGTGATGGGCAGCCTCCTCCCCCCAAGAGTCAAAGTGTAATTCAAGCTCTGGCTACAGTACGCAATGAACATGACTTTTGTATAATTTCCATGGCTCCGTAGTAGGGACGCTAGCTCAGTAAGTGTGAATTCACAAAGGTTACTTCTGAGGAGCAGTAATTACTAGTGGGCATCTCTCTTTGTTTTTCTAGGCTGTTCTCTTAGTGTGCTAAATCAGGTGCATCAGGACTGTTTTACTTGATAAGGTTCTTAAAAACTGTCATGGGTCCAAAACTGAATATTACTTAAGAGCAATGTAATTTTGGAGACGGATCAAGAAGAGAGAATTCTGCATTCCCTTTTTGTAGAAAGGAATACAACATTTAATCTTTTTAACCTTTTGTTTTTAAGGCAACGTTAGAGATGTTGGAAGTGGTCCAACTGGAAATGGATTAGCAGGCAGAGTACACATCAGTGAATCTGAATTGTATGATAAATACATTTTTATGTCACATATGATGGTAACATTTGCCTATTTAAACTTAGTGTCTTTTTATTTTTTATTTTTTTTTGTCTGACAGTAACACAGCTAAGAGAACTTTCTTATAGACATCTTGTCACAACCTTGAAATAAAACTCTCTGATGACCGCACCATAAGTTACCTTTTTTTATTGCTAGCTGTTCATGAGTTCTGTAACATAACCAGTTTTCTTTATAATGCATGGAAAGGTGTGGTGTTAACTAATATATTTATGCTTCAAGATATGTGGAGACATATGATTGAAGTTCAGCTCATTCTGTCTTTTGAAGAAAGGGTCTCCACTTGTGTATATATCCCTGTGCTCTAAATGTTGAGGGTTTATATTTTTAAAAACAAATTACTGTTTAAAATATACTCTCACTTGATGCCAGTATGATTCATTTTGTTCAGCAAACAATAACTGAAAATCCCATACAAACCACAATGTAGGAGCTAAATATTATGGTTTTATATTATTTTGTTGCTGTTGTTAAATGAGAATATAAAACAAAATTAAAAATTCTGAAGTAAAACTTCAGGAGTTTATTGACTGTTGATGATCTTAACTCATTTCTCCTACTGCTTATTTTTATTTCAACTCCATGAAAGTGGCAGCTGAGGAGTTGATACTCTTTCTTGTCAATTTGAGTCACGGCTGGAGACTTGAGTGCAGAATTGTGACATTCAGGGTTTAGGAACTGCAAGATTTCTAAGCCTGAATAGTTTTTATACACTTATTTTTTTCCTTTGTGGGCATGGTGATTTAAGGGAAGAAAAATAGCTAACAGGTCCTAACCTGTGGCTTCATGTTGGCTATCATGATTTGCCATTTACTTGAAAGTCCTCCGCGTGATGCTTTCTTCCTTGAAGGATTTTTAAAACAGGAATGAAAACCTACCTAGTATAAATGGTGGCGTAAGTATTCTTATTTCCAAGTATCTGTTTTTGAGAGAGAAAAGTATTTTTATGGAACCTAATAATTTAGTTAATTTTATCAATGTACTGATTCTTCCTGGTTGCAAAGAAGGCAATTTAGCAATTACTGTTCCAGTAATCCAGTCTGGAGGGTAGATTTATCTTATCTGTTGTCCAGTATGTGATACTTATACATTTCCTAGTGTGTTCCAGGCTTTGATATTTTTCAACCTGATCTTTTTAATTTCATGCCAGAAAACCAAACTTTAATAAGTGAATGAATTAGTCAAGACTATTTGAAAGGTTGCACTTGATTCCCAGTTAAAATGATAATGCAGTGTCTTTTTATTAACTAGTCAAATCATGTATAGCTTTTGAACTATCACAGATTTTAATTTATCCACTTAATATCTTGGACATAGTGGATTTGTAATATTCATTAGTAAAATCTACACTTTTTTGGGTACTTTGGCAGATTCCAAAGCTGAAATATTAACTTATTAGTATTAACACTTATGTTTTTTACTTTATTTTACTTGTGCTTTGATGTATTTAGGGGTAACCCCTGAGGTTCTTAGAGTTTTACTCCACTCTTAAGCACCTGGAATTCTTGCTGGCTGACACGTGACAGTGTAACATTTTTCAGCCATAGTGAGAGAGAGATTTTTAAATACTGTTAATGAGTCTTATTTCTGGCAATTGTCCTGAATCTTATTAGATGGAAAGGTTAATATTTCTTTTATATCAGTGGGTGGAGGAAGAATAAGATGCTTGGATCATAAAAATCATGACACTTATCTTTTTTTAAAACATGGTCATGCAGGTTTAGATTTCTGTCTTGGAGGCCTTCCAAGGCAGGATGACTAAGTATGAAAAGACAACTCCCAAAGCTAACAGGGTGGAGTACTTAGACTGGTACCAGCAAACTCCCAGAAAGGAAAATGGCTCCTCCTTAATTTGAATTTGCATTCCCCAATCCAAAGATTACTCATTTATCAGTTCTCTAAAAATATACTTCTCATCTCAACTCTTACAGTAGGTGTTTTAACAGGAATCTACATAGCCATGTATTTTATTTTTTCTAGCGATGTTATAGCTTGGGGTTATGTTAAAGTTAGATTAAATAGATTTATTTCAATGATTTCTTAAGGGCAGAAATGAAGTATCATACAGATAGTTTGACAGGAAGCCACATTGTTGTACTAGTATACTTTCATGCTTTAATGTTTTATATTTTATTTCTTACAAAAATTGAGATTTTAAAAATCCCTTTGTTCTTGTCTAATTCAGGAAGTGAAGGTGCTACAGATTATAGACAGTAAAACTGTGAGAAGTAATGAAGTAGGTGATTGAATGTTTCATATATAAATAATATATGAGCATTCTGTCCTATACAACCTTCCAAAGATTGATAAGAGTTAAAAAATTTGGAAGGTTAGTCTTATTTCAAATATATATTTTGCTGACTTAAAAATGTACTGTTTTTATAATGCCGTGCATGTTTAGCAATACAGTTGGGGGATGGTTTTGTTTCTAGTTGCTGTACATGCTTGATTTTTATTTCTTTGTGCAACTGGGTGAGAAAGTGATGCAATTTCACATAATTTCCCAGATGTGTGAAAATCTGTTTTAAGAATTATTTTGAGGAAACTACCGTGGCATTTTTAAACATCTATCCTGTTAGCAGTTTCTTACGTTTCAGCTGGAGATGCATCTAATGAGCTGTTCTAGAGATTTCCAGCAGGGCAAAATAGGGTGAGGAGGCTGAGTGCCGTTGCCGTGCACCACCCTCGTGAGCTGCCCTCTGCCTGCCTGGCATCAGTAGGCATGGCGGTGTGGAGTTGTGCCCCATGCTGCAGCTGGGCGGGCAGGGGGCACCTCGTTAGGGTGGTGCAGGGCCGCGGCAGTGGCACGGATTCTTCCCGCCCCACTCTGCCCTGCTGTGTCAGCTTCTGCCTGCCGGGCTGCAGAGCCCCAGGAGGAGGGCAGCAGGGCAGGGAGCCCCAAGACCACAGTGGGCAGCCGGCAACCCCCGCATGGGCTCTGCTCCAGCTGTGCTGCCCATGGGGGAGGGAGAGCTGGGCGCCACACTCTGTTCTGGCTGCAGCAGCCACCACCTCCTTCAGACAGCAGCCGGGACTCGGGCACTGCTGGGGGGACAGTAGGCTGCGGACCTGGGTGCCAGGCCCTGTAGCCCTTGCAAATGGGGGCCCTGTCCAGCAGGACTGGGAGGGGGTGGAGGGCTGTGGGTGGGGAGTGAGGTGCCCTGGCAGGGCTGGGGGTTGGGAGTGAGGGGCACTAGCAGGGCCAGGTGGCTGTGGTATCAGGACTGCCTAGCACCACAAAGCAGGGGGCAGGCAGTTGCAAGTGGAGCTACTTCCTGGTGAGCAAAGGGGGCAGGAGGAGCTCTGATTTTCCATAATAAACACAAAATTAAACACTAAGATTTATAAGTAATTGGAATGTATTTTATTATAGTGACTGTGGCATTGGCAGGCTTCCTTCTTGCTTTCAAATTGTAACTATAAAATAAAACTTTGTGTTGAACTGATACCTATATATGGTGCAGTTTCATTTTAATAGTGGAAAAACATGGATTTGGGGGGGGCGGTTTGAATGGAGAATTAGCTTTTTGGTTTTTTTTAATTGGAGCATTTTGTGATTTTTAAACGGAGAAAACCAGGATCCCTGATGGTCAGCATGTTAACTTAAAAGTCTGCTGTTGGTTTATCATATTGTATTTATTAAAGAGTCAATTTCCAAATTTTCTTTAAGTTTTAAGAGGATTTCTTTTACGTAATTAAAATATGTGTTGTTTTGTCCTATTGCGAAACTTCATAATTTTACTAATTCATTTACTTGATAGCCATTTTTCAGTAAGGCTTGTGCTTATTTTGGCTGTCTCTGTGTACAGCAACTCAGAAATAATGGAGGAGTAGAAATGTCCAAGAGAAACTCACAGTTAAGGCAGATTTTTACACAGTCTTGCATTTCCTTTAAAAACTTAGAGAAATGTATTGGTTTTGATTTTGGAAATAACTATCAAGATTGAATGAGTTAGGTCAGTGTTTCCCACCCAATGTGCCACGGCACAAAAGTGTGCTGTCAGAAAAGAACAGGTGCGGTGCAGAATTTTGCCATGGAAATGAGCTACAATAGGTACGAGGACGGAGAATGCCTTAACAGGTGTGCCGCTGGAAATTTTTTATTAATGAAAGTGTGCCTTGGGCTGGAAAAGGTTGGGAAACACTGAGTTAGATGTTAATCAAAATGGCACTGCGTGGGGAGTGGAAGGGTGTGGGGGGAAAGGTAAGCTTTCTGTTAACTATTTGTTGTTGAAGACTTTTCTGTTTAAAAAATACAGGAAAGAAATATTAGGCTTCTACTCTTCTTTTCCATGATCCTATTATTCAGATAATTTGGAAATGGGTAAGAGTACGTTTTGTTTTTAAAACATAACAGTAACAATAACTAATATGTCATCTTTCAGTTTACCCAAAGGACTTTTTTTGCTTTTGTTTTACAGGATTTTCATTTTACATGCCTACAGATAATTGTAGAATTAGCCATAATTGCAAGATCTAAAACTGAGCAGTAATAACCTTATATGGTTGAATGGGAGTCCCAATGTTTAAACTTCTTCATCCCAAATGAGACTTGGACTGCTTTCACATGATCTTTCACTGTATTTCCTGGGAGGCTTTTAACTGTCTTGCAGAGAACCAAAAAATATTCTTCCCAATAAAAAAAATATAACAAAATATCTTTTAAATATCCAGTGCTTATGTTAAGACTTTCCCCCTGTGGGAGCGTATTCACTGTATTCTATTCAATGTGTGCCTGAACTGAGAAGACTTCCTTGCTGTTGTTGCAAATATGGTTTCTGTTACCTATAAAATACTGTATGAAGTTCTCACTTTGCTAAGTGAACTAATTAGACGGGCACGAACAGGATTATCACATTCTAAGTGTGCCATTGGCCTTGAGGTTGGAAGGGCAAGCATCTTTTTAGTAAAGACGATTATGATTTTTTTTCCCAAAAGGGTTTTTTGCCAGCTTTTTTGAAAACAAAATCTGTTTGCTGGAAGGTACCACTTTAATTAAATGTTCACAGAGAAGTTTTTTTTTTTTATATAAGTTTTTGTAAAGCAATTGATAGTTAAAAAATTATCAGATCAACACAAGGCAAAAAAGGAAGGCGTTAGGTAAGCTAGTAGATTGCATTAGGCTAGTGGGAGGGATAACTTGCTGGGATGCAGTCATTGGGAGGTTCAAAGTCTTGCTTAGCCTGATTTGGGATCTGAATAAATTGGTTTTCATATTCCTGATAAATTCCTTAACCACCTAACTACATAGTCTATCCTGTTTGAGTGATTCCCTTTTGTATGTCTTTTAATATTCTTCGGACCAAGATGGAAAAGGTGCGTGCACACATACACGGGTGCACCTGCATGCTCAGCCGTGAATAGGGCATTTATTTAGGAGTCTGCTGTTAGATTTCATGTTCCAACAATTATTTATATATAGAAGATGGAGCAGTTTCAATAGAATCCCCTCCCCAGAAAGTCACTCTGGTTAGAGCAGTCACCTAGGATGTGGGACAGTGCCAGACAGTGACATTCAGCTGCCTCTTCTACATCTCCCTTGTGCTCAACTTTGGAAGGTCTTGGGAGGTTTTTTTTTTAACCTCTTGAAGTTTTGTAGAATGGAGAAGTAGTTTCTCCCTGTTGCATCTCCAACGGTGCAATAATGTTCTCAAACACTTGATTCAAAGCGTGTTGCCCCCTGCACCTAAACATCGGCAATATGACTTTCACAGAGCTAGTAGCTCCAACCACGTTTGAGACTCCTCAAGTCAGTAGTCCGTGTAGACAGTATATTTGAATAGTGTCAACAAAAATGAAGATGTCAGATCATTTAACAGATCATGCAGCATTTAAATGGCTTTAACTCCAAATTCTGAAATAAGATGCATCTTACAATTTGTTATGCTTCAAAAAGAAAATGGAAAGGGCATGTTTCTTCTTCTAAATGTTCTCTGTATCATAATCAGCTGGCTAATAAGTTTACTTAAAGCTGAGCAAGTGGAACTTCAGAATGAAAGGCGGCAGTATGTTTTTAAAAAACCTTTCTCATTTAACCCCTCCAATCTAATTCATTGTTACTTTTATGAAATGAAATAGTTGGTTTAGATGATACCAAAAAACAATTTGCCAAAGGAAGTGATTACCAAGAGAACCTAAGAACATAGTTATTTGTTTCAATTGAGGAGGCATGCTATTTTTGCCAATTAAATAACTAATAGGACTGTTTAAATCGAAGGTCACCAACCTTTCCCTATCTTGAATTTAAGTAATGTTATGTTCTAATGGATGATGTGGGGGAAGTCTCTGTGGTTGAAGTGATATATAATTGGTTTTGGTGTCTGTCACAGGTCTAGCTATTTGTTTACTCTTGACACTTTACTTCAGTCTAAAAATTCTGCACTTTCCTTGTAAGGCTTTTTTTTCTTCATGAGATGTGCAGCAGAGCTCTTTTGCTTTGTCCAGTCTCTAGCCGTAACATTGCAGGATTATTTTACTAGGGACCTTTATGCTCAATTTTATCTCTGCGTCATGCCTAAGTGTCCCCACTCCTATAAGAGAGCTATAATTAACTTGCAAGTTGCTAGTCAGCCAGATTTGGCTAAGTGCCAACAAATCAACCCCAATTACTATATTCACTTTGTCAGTAATGCCCACTTCACAGTTTCTGTTAATTTGAAATGGCAAATCCCAGCTTCTCATAGCAAAATTACATTTTTGTACTATTATTTTATTTTGTGAGGCATATTCTATTATTTTGTCTACACAAAATTACTATAGTAAAGAAAATCAGTTGATGAGAATTTTAGCAAATGATTTGTAATTGCAGTGATTCAGTGGCAATGCAGTAGAGTTGGGGTTGCACTGTATTTTTTTCTCTAATTTTAGCATAGACCCAAAAGCAATTTTCTATTACTTATAGCCCATCATTTTTCAAACAACAAAAGCTAGTATTTAGAATTGGGTCAGACACTTCTGAAAGTGTTGCAAGAAACCAGGTATAGAGCAATTCATGCATAAAGTAATTGGGGATACTGTCATAAAATGTAATGTTTGTTCGTTCGTCTTTGTGTGCATTTTTTTACCTTTTACTGTAATAATGCCTCTAGTGTACGCCATCATGTTGGTACTAAAACTTAGTTCCAAGTGGATTTTCTCTTTTTTCTGGTCTCTCCTGAATATGTTAATTTTGGGGACTCCCTGAATTGAAGTCTGATGCTAATGAGTGATGCAATAATTGTGTCCTGGTAGGAGGTGGAACGGTTGTCTTTCAGCTGCTCTTCACATTTTCAGTATGTTTAGAGTATTCTTCACAGGCTTTGCCTTTAGCCTTTTAGTATTCTTCACAATCTGGAGCAAAGGGTCAAAAATCATTACATCTATTCTGAAGTGGGTTTATGATTGGTATAGCATAATTATTTCTATCATCAAGGTTTTTTATGAGGCTGCTAGGGTGATCTGATCTGATCTGATCTCTTTGATAGTCAAGCTTCTTGAATACCGAAGAATAAGTTTAGGTTTCTTTACTTCTCTACAGAATACCTGATCTTGTCACCTAGTAGCAATATAATTTGGATATTTGAAGGTACCAGTTTACATTGTATGTTCTACTTCAGCACTTTCTCCCTTAAAAAAAATATTATCTTTTGGATATAACGTTTTGGTTCTGTATGTTTCTGAATATAACTGTGGCTTTTTTAAAACACTCAGTACTATTCTTGAGAAATAATAGGATCAAAATCACCACTTGGTAATATTTTGTCTTCACTTCAACTGCAGAAATTATCAAATTGAGGTCACTGTGTCCTGCTACTCCTCATTTAGTTAGTGACCTCTTGACATTACAGTAAGCTATATTGTTCTTTGTAATTCAGCCATATTTCCATACTCTAATCTATTTCACACACTGAAGACCTTTATTTTGTATCAGTAGGCATGATATGTCTTGGCGCTGAGCTTTCGCTAGTATCCTGATAATTATCTTCATTGACAAGGTTTACGCTTTGTTTTTCTTTGATAACTGTCTTTAAGGCTAAGTACAGAGAGTCAAAAAGCCTGAGGCAGAATCGATTCAATCTAGGCAGTTTCCTCTAAGCTGTGTAGGTTGAACTGAAAACCAACGTTCAGTTTTCATTCGGGAAAAGCCGGGGGAGGGGGCCTGCACTGAATCAGGCCAGTAGGCAGGGGTGCTAGAGCAGGACTCCTAGCCTGCTGGCCATTGCTAGCGCAGCCAAGTATCCCCAACCTCCTGCTGCCCCCCCGCTGGGTATTAACGAGCCCCCTGTCTGGATGCTGGCCCACGTTGGGGGAGCCTCCCTCTCCCTTTCCCTTTCCCAGCTGCTGATTGCTTCAGTGGCTGCCACAGGAGGGAGGGAGAAGAAGTCCTCCTGGCTGGGTGCCTGCCCATGCAGCCCAGCATGGGGGCACCAGGGAACCCCTGCTTTTGCAGGGCTTCTTCCAACCCTAGCCCAGAGTCCCCCAGCCCAGGGCAGCCCCAGGGAGCTAAGGGGAATCCTTCCCCTCCTGAACCCCAGAGCAAGCACGCTCGCCTTAGCCACGGGCAGCCTCGGGGAACGGGGAAATTCTGCAACTGGTTTTTCCCTAGACTCGGGCAAAACCGGCTATAGAAGAACAGGGGAATTTCCCTCTGCGCCCTGAGACTCACAGGGACAAGGCAAGTAGCTCTTGGGTTTGGGAGGGGAAGAATTCACCTCAGCTCCCTGGGGTCCCCCAGGCCTGCTGGGACCCTGTGCTGGGTTGGGGGGAAGCTCCCCCGAGGCAGGGGCTCCCCAGTGCCCTCATGCTGGGCTGCATGGGCAGGCACCTGGCCAGGAGGACTTCTCTCCCTTCCTGTGGCAGCTGCTGAAGCAATCAGCAGCTGGGAGGGCTGCCGAAAGTCAAAAAACCTCCACCATAGGGGCTTTTCCTTCCCACATGTGCTGTGTAGACTCTGGTTGTAGGGTGGGGGGGGGGGGGTTGGGGCCTGTTTTCCTGTCCCCCTCTCCCCCCTCCCCCAGTTTCTTTGGGCTGATGGACACAAGTAGGGAGCAGAGGGATGAGCAGTCCCTGCTCCGCTGCAGCAGAGAATGTAGGTCAGGGCTGCAAAGCATCCTGGGATGCTGTGGGACTAAGTTAGCTTGAACCAGGAAGGGATCTCTGACAGAAGTTCCATAAACTGGTTTGCTGTAAATCAGTTAAATCTGATACTACATCCAGCCAGGTTTATCTTGAACCAGTTCTGGCCATTTTGTAAGTGGTTTATGTACACTGAACATCTGTTACAGTTTAAATCAGTGTCTGCGCTGTTAAGCTAGTTTCTGTGTAACTTCTGTCCCTAGCCTAAACGATAGGAAAAAACTCTTCTGACCTTGAAAAACATTATTAAAAAGGAGAATTGTGTTAAATTCCTGAACTGCTTAAATCTAAGCTGAGAATCATAAAAAGTATGTACCAGATCAGCATGATAAAAGCATAAGTGGAACTCATGGCTCCATGAGTTTTGGTCTTTTTTTTTCTTTCAAACTGCCATTCTGTGCAGTCAGTGGTGAAGAAGCCATTTTAAGGGCTAGCACATCGGTGGCCAGTTGTAGTAGAATATCTTTTCTACACAGTCATTTGATATTCTGAAAACAGCAAAAAAATGTACCCTTAATAAAATAGTATTTCAACCCAACTTGGCTGGTGAGAAAGTAATGGTTTGAAAATGTGAAATCTCTTTATAAAACACTGGTTCTATCAGGTAGTTTTCTCTTTAATTTGGTTTTGGTTAATAAAATATTTTCAGTAGTAGACTATGTAATATACAATACAAATCACAAGCTTTTATGTAGAATATGTATACGAAAATATAAATAAATGGTGCTTAAGGTGGTAATCTGACTTCTAAAAAAGTTGTTTTGTGTAAAGGTTGGTGATGACTATTAGTTAAAATGTGTGCAAAGTTCCCCATCTTGTGTATTGTTTTTATTAAAACTGTTAACTACCAGCATACATTTCCAAAGCTCTAAAGGATTTCCAAATATTTGATTTAACTCTGTAATAATCCTTTTAAAGTTAGTCTTTTCATTATATTTACTCTGTAACTGGGAAGACTGAGTTACATAGGGGCTAAGTGACTTGTCTGAGGTCTGAGAGGGAAGTCAGTGGCAGAACTGGAACTAGACTCCAATGGAGCCCAAAATTTGTTGTTTAAACACAAGTGTATTTTTGTTAGCGTGCTAAGGGTATGTGTGTGGCATGTGCATGCATGTGTAAATAACTGGATTTTAGAACTAGGTACATTGAGAAATTATTTTATCTCAGTTGGAAACAGGAACGAGGAACTTCTACTTCTGACCTATTTTTTAAAATAGTTCTTTCTAGTAACAAGGTTTCTTTTGTGTCTTTCTTTTTACTGTTAAAGCAGTATGTGATAGACCAATGGAGAAGGAAAGTAGGAGATGAAGGCCAACAAATAAACCGTTATGGTTGAATAATTCCAGGAGTAACATGGAGGACAAACTCCCTATTACTCAGCTAAGTGGTACAGCCTGCAGGTGTTTACAGAACACCAATAAGGTGTGGACAAGCAGGATTTAGAAGTATGGGATTAGTATTGACTTCAATGCATAGATCTGCAGCTCTGGAGGTGTATAGTATCTGTACATAAAGAGGGCTTGACTTAATCTTCTTATGTTAGGATTGGAGAGTCTGACAGTCATGTCTTTGGCTCTGCATTTGAGTTGCGTTTGCTGGACTGGTAATTGCTAATAATTTTTTTAGTGGTGGGCAGAAAATAAAGGAAAGCTGAAGCTGGCATGTTAATTGTATCATAACATAGCTCCTGCTTGTGTTTATAAATCTGGGTGGTAGTGAGCACTTGTGTTAGGACTGTGGTTCATTCAAAAATGGTAGTCACAATGAAGTTGCTGTTACCCAAACTACCCTTAAAATCTGTTATTTTTGGTTAACATTACGTGAGGATTTCAAAGCTTTTTGCTTTCAGGGAATAAAGCTTTTTCTTCCTTTGATCAGGAAGTACATTTCAAAAAAATCTTTTTCATTCACAATACAATATTTTGCTGTAGACATGAAAATGTGGCTGAAAAAGCAAAACAAATAAGCAAAGAGATTCCCCTAAATTTCCCAAATATTGCTGGCAATTTAAAGAGATGATTTTGAAGTTCCCATTGACATAGCGTGTTTGTAAAAGGCAGAGGGAAAACACCGATACTTGCTTTATCTCTATCTCTGCCCTATCTTGGAGCCTGGATGATGCCTGGAATTAGGGATTATAGCTATATCTCATTGTGTAAAGACTAACAGGTATGATAAAAACAAATGGTATGTGAAATGATTATTATTGCTCAGAAATAATCCTTCTTACCCTGTAATATGAGAGTTGGTACCAAGTAAAAATAAAATCTCAACTAAAAATTTCAGGAGAAAGATCTTCAGAAAACTTGTGTTCCTGCACAGCTAACCATGTGAAGACAGACTGTTCTTATTTCTTCTGACAGTAGTTATGCAGAAGGTGGAGTGTGTTGCATTTAAAACAAATAAATAAAAAAGTACTGCATGTAAAAAAAACAAAACAAAAAAACCCCTCTCTCCCCCAACCCCCCCCCCCTTCCAAATCCCTCCCAACAAAACAACAACTACATTTTCTTCCATGTTTGTTCCTTCTTGATCTTTGGGGCTAAGTATAGACAGTCCAAAAAAAAAAAAAAAAGCGTCTGATTTTAGCATAATTTGCAGAAGGCTTCATTTCGAAGATAATTTCATAAAATTAATTCTTGGTATTTGTTCCCAATTTTCTTCTTGAAATGTTCCTATTTAATGTTGAAATGAACTTCTGACATTACATTGTTTAAAGCAATAATAAAGTAAATATTCTTACTGTGTATGAAAAGATTAGCTGAAAAGGAATAAAATACTAATAAATCTCAGATACTGAATAGGGAAATATATTGATTTTTACCATTTTATTCTTTGTTAGTTGCAGTTCATCTTGTTTCTAACAACATTTTAAGTACAGCAGTGTAAATGGAAATATGCTGTCAAAAAACTACTGTAATCAAAACCAAAAGGTCACTAGATAGATTTCTGAATTTCTGTAGCATTTAGAACAATTTTTTTTAATGATGATGATCAAATTAGCCTTGGCTTTTTTTAATGTACTAAACATATTTGGAAGAGGAGAATGGGGATAAGAGGATATGACTTTTCACTAGATTAAAGCAGACTGTAGAATGTTCCATATTAAAATCATATTATGTATTAGGTATTTTAATGATCCTGTCTTATGTTTATCGATTTCCCCCCAATCTCTGAACTGGACTTATAGGCTAAATGACTCAACCAAATTCACTATGTTAACATTAGAAGCAATAACAGAACCCAGGATTCCTGAATTATGTCTGATAGACTAACTGACAGCTCTGTGGCAAATTAAAATAAGTGGTGATCAGAGGCAAAAATTTGCAAATATGCCAGTCTCACTCAAATCACGTAGGTAATTTTGAAAATGTTAATATATAGTTTATTTCAAACAGCTTGTCAAGAATTATTTTCCATGATGGCAAACTGTGATAAGACGGAGTATTATTTTATTACCTCTAGCTGTGATGATCTCATATGTCATACACTAAGAAAGGTGGATGGAGATTGCTAACTCACTACTTCAAGAGATCTCAAGAAATTCCAAGTGATTCAGAGGTGGCAGACATTTTGATTAATATTGATTCTGTAGGTCTGTATGGAACTTAGGTGATCTGCTATGAGAGGTGATTGCATTCAAGTTTTTTGGGCAATTTTCAATGCACAAAAAATAAATCAATGAAGTTGTAAGATGGTAAAGGTCTAATGAATCATCCAGACCATCTCCCAGCTAATGCAAGGAAGAGGTACCGCATATTTTCCAGAACTTGATTCGGTCTGGTTTGTCTCCCACACACTGAGGCTTTCTTACTTCACCATGGGGACAGTTTCATGGTTTAAGAGATTTCATCGTCTTGAAGATTTTTCAGGACCTTCTGTCAACGCTTGCTTTGTTCTTATTAAAAGTTGTCTGTGTTTCAGTGAAATATTAATTTTGAAAATTTTAATATATAGTTTATTTCAAACAGCTTGTCAAGAATTATTTTCCATAATGGCAAACTATGATAAGATGGAGTATTATGAAATATTATCTGCATGTTTGTAAAGCAAGGTTGGATTTTTTCGGGACCAAATCTGTCCCAGTTGTGCGTTTTTAACAAACTTCTGGTTGTCTTCTTAATTCACATGCTCTTTATAGTCTTTAACAAGCTATCTTTACTTTAGCATATGGAGGACTCTGTCTGTCCCATACACTTTAAAAATACAGAAATTAATTAAAAATGGAAAAGCAGATGAATCAGTCTGATCCTGAAATTTTGTAGATAAGGCCCAGTACTTTCTGTTATGTACCCAGGTCTCAAAACTGAGTAATAGAAGATTTTATTAAAAATGAAGGGAATGGCAAAAAGTCCCTTGTAGAGCATAAGGAGTGCAGATTTTGTAAACACTTTCTTGTTCCCAAAAATGACTTCACATTGTTACAGTCAATCTAGACCAGATGGCAAATTGGGAAGGGTTGGGGGATGGAATTTTAGGGTATTTGTATGTAGGTACTGACAATGTGGCCTATTTGCTACTTATAGATGCTTGTAATAAACCTCATAACTGCTATCTTTGATTTCCACCATTAATAGATAAGAAGCCTGTAGATATTTTTAAACTTTGAAAGACTGGACAAGAGGAAGTACTGCCTTCAAACATCAAGATTAGACAAAAGTGTGACCTCTTCAGACTTGCCCAATATGTCGTGCTCATAATTTCATAGCAGTTCTATTTCAGAAACCTATACACTTCATTGTGAAATCACTTTTCACAACTATATTCTTAGTAGTTGGTAGGCACCTTTTCAAAAGAGTCTAAAAGTCATATTACATGGATACTTTCCCACATGGTTTCAAAGAAGTGTGTTGCATTTTTAGTTTCATAGTCTTTGACTCAAATTAGAGAATTCAAATAAAAGTTTCTACCATCTATTAGGAATCGCAAGGGTTAGCCTTCCTAATGTTAAAACGCATAGAATCATAGAAAGTTAGGGTTGGAAGGGACCTCAAGAGGTCGTCTAGTCCAACCCCCTGCTCAAAGCAGGGCCATCCCCAACTAAATCATTCCAGCCAGAGCTTTGTCAAGACAGTAGGGCTGTGCGAAACAGCACCGTTTCATTTTGACTTCCATTTCGCTGTTTCAGAGGGACAGTGTTTCATTTTGACATTTTGTTTTGTTTTGAAGCACTGTTCCTTTTTGTCAAAACTGTTTTGCTGTTTCAACATTTTGCCCATAGGCTATACTGGGGAATCATGAAAATGCCTATAACTTTATCAGTTCTTGCCAGATTTGAATGAAAACAGGAAGGAGGGTAGCCCCTGCTGAGCCACAAAGCCTGTCAAGTTTCAAGGAGATAGGTGCAGGGTTTTCTGGGAAACTGTACCTCAAACTGTTCAGAGCAAAACTTGTGTCACTTGTAAGTGTGAAGGCATAGAGAAAGCCCAATTCAAACCATGCTTTTTATGCTGTTTTTCCATCCCTCCCCCAGACCACTGGGATTGGAAGGGACCTCAGGGAAAGATCACAGTCACTGGCCAGCTACATCCATCTCCTTAGTTTCTCTTTGGCTGCAAGCAAGCCCAACTTTGAAACTCGAAACTTTCGAAATGTTTTGACATTTCATTTTGAGGCTGTTTTGAAGCCTTTTGTTTCATTTTAATTTCACAGTTTTGAGCTTGAAATGAAACACCCAGCAAAATTTTGCACAGCCCTACAAGACGGGCCTGAAAAACCTCCAAGGATGGAGATTCCACCACCTCTAGGTAACCTGTACCAGTACTTCACCACCCTCCTAGTGTGAGTTTTTTTCTTAATATCCTACCTAAACTTCCCTTACTGAAACTTGAGACCATTTCTCCTTGTTCTGTGATCTGCCACCACTAAGAACAGTCAATTCCCTGACAGCAGCAGCACTCAGAAGGGGCTGGGTGAGCATCCCTGCCCCCCATTAAGGACCGTAAGGGGTGGGGCCCTTGGTGCTTCCTGGGCACCCCCCCCCCCCCAAGAGACCCCATTGGAAGTAGGATTCTCTTCTGCGGACACTGAGGCACTCGTGCCCAGTGCTGGCACGGCTCTGGCCAGTGCTGTGCAGGGGGAGGGAGTGGAGCCTGCTTTATCCCTGTGGTTCTGCTCCTTAAGCCTGAGCCTGCATCTCCAGCCCTTGCAGCAGGGGAAGCCCTGTGCTGTAGCCAGCTGATTCCCCCAGTCTGTGCTGTGCAGGGCCCCGTGCTCTGCTGGGAGTGGAGGGAACCCCACCCCCAGCTTCCCTGCAAAGTCCAGCATGGAGCTTCCCATGTGAGTGTGGAGCTGTAGGTGCAGTGCTTCTCCAACCCACAGCAACGGGGGAGCAGGTGCGGGAAGAGTCCCGCTCTGGGGCTAGGCAGCCTCACAGAGCCCTCCTCTGCACCCTATCATGGGGGGCGGAGAAGGAGGGAGAAGAGTGCCCCCAGGACGGAATAGGGCCCCCCTCCTGGTCCTGCAGCGCTGGGGGGAGAGTGAGGACAGGGAAAGAGTTCCCCTGTGGGGTCAGGCAGCCCTGTGTGTCCAGATTGCTCCCAGCTATTGGGGAGTTGCTGGGACATGCGTGTTGGGGCCTGGCCATGTCCCCGCTCATTGCTGCTCCTGTCCTCAGCTAACCCAGCATGGGGGCTGCCCCAGATCTGCTCCTGCCCTAGGTGCCTCTGTGGGCTGAGACTGTGTGGGCTCGGCTGAAAACGAGACTGCAGCAGGTGGGTTTCTTCTTCCTGTGCCTGCTTGTAGGCAGCAGAGACCGAGGGGTGGGGGGTGACAGCAGACAGTAGCAGACAGTCATGAAGGGAGCCCCAGAGCTGACCCTGTCCTGGTCCAGCCAGGCTGCAGGAAGCAGCAATGTGGTGCCTCAGGCTTGGCTGAGGATGGCAGTGGTGGCAGTCAGGGAGGGGTGAGTTTCTCTTTCCAGCCTCTACATCTGGCTAGTGGGGAAAGCAGTTGCAGAAGGAGGAACTTGGCTGCTGCCACTGCAGCCCCTGGCCAAGCCAGGCACCCTGTACAACTACCCCCTGTCTATCATGTCGCATGAAATAAGAGGAGCAACTCAGAGTGTGTAGTGTCCCAACCTGTGTCCCCCCCCCCTGCTGCTTGGGTCAGCCAAGGACAGTGGCAGCAGGGGGTAGGATCTACCCCTTCCTGCATCTGCTCTCTTCCCTCTCCCGATTCCCCTCTTCCCCCCTGTACTTTGAGAGGTGGTATGCTGTGCCCCCCTACCTTTATTAAATCCTAGACGCAATCCTGGAAGTATCTTCCATCACAATTATAACATTATGCTCCACTCTAACATGCTTTTTCTAACATGTACTAGAAGTACCTTTATATATTATGAAGTTTTGTGGGCTGCTTGTTTTAGAATGAATATAGGTCAGGGTGCTTCAGATATGCTTAAATGTGTGTAGAAACAGAAGAATGAATATTTGCCCCGGTGGAATGAAAACAACATTGGCACCTTTATTTGTGAACATGATAATTTAGTGGGTTATTTTAAAAATGCAAAAATGATACTATCTGTAAAAGGAAAAATAATAAGTTAACTTTACTGTTTTTCGTATTCTGATTGGCACCGGGCATATTAGGTGTCAGAAAACGTAAAACCAAGCAGGACAGGGCATGACAGAAGTTTAGTACCCTGGCCCCCGATCCAAAAATTTGCATACACCCACTTATCAGTTCATCATTACCAGTGCGTCTCACAAGGGACTTGGATATGGGCTACATATTTATAGACATTTATTCAACAGCTTATTAATATATTTAAAGACGTAGGTTGGAGAAGGCATAGAGAGAATGGATAACTGAATTGTGTCTCCTGTGTTGGACACTAGCCATGCATAATATAGAGAATTCATATGTAATGAAGATATGTAACGTTAAACTTTTTTTTTTAAATAACTGTATATCTGTTGGTTAAAAATGTTAAACAGAAATCTTGACAATTTATGAAATGTTATTCAGCTACTGAAGTGTACAGCAAAAGGTACAGTCATATGCAATTTGATAAGTGATTAGATAAGCAGCATTAAGATGTACCAGAGCTTGAAACAGTTATCAGGAGGAGAATCCCATCTTTCCAGCAGCATAAAGCTTTCATGTCTTGCCTTCATGGCTAAAGAGAAATAGTCTTAGAATAACAACTGGTACCTTGGTAGCAGTGTCATTTGGACACTGGCTCAGCACTGGCAAGTCAATTGCTGCAACTGTAATGGTTGCTTCCCAGAAATCTTTCTGTGCAGTAGAGGAAGGAGCCAGTATTGGGTTCAAGAGGTGCCCCTTCTGTATCTCCCTGGGATGGGCTTGATGAGGAGGTGACCTTTTGTTAAAAGAGGCAGGATGAGGTGGGGCTGCAACAGGAAATGGTGTGGAAAGTTTCCAAAATTGATACCTACTCAAAAGGATTTCCTACTTCTTTCAGCTTAGGAACAGTGAACGGTACTGTAGACAGCATGCGAGAGAGACGGCAGCTACTATGAGCTTTAAAGCAGACAGTAAGGTAGGGAGCTGGAAATGTTCAGAATATTAAGAAAAATGGCTAGAAAGTGAGTATAAAGAGAGGAGGAGAAAGGAAATAAAGAGGTGGAGAAAGATGGAGAGAGGGAGTCAGTGACAGACTGCGGCGCTTAGTATGTTGTGTAGAAGATAATCCAGTAGATAGGATGTCAGGAGTGAAGTGCAAGAAGGTTTGAAATGATGTGTTAAAGTGAATTCTGGGAGAGCTGGGCTTAAGGATTTACATCTATCACCACATATTAAGATTACATATTAAGATTGCCTTTCCTTTGCTAGGATTTTAGGCCATATTTAGTTAACCTCTACTAGTTAGTAGTTTTTCAGTATGGGCTTTTTCTTCTCCTGTAGACAGGATCTTAACAGCCCAACACTGAACTTTTTTCTCTTGTGGAACTATATTTGTGTGGCTCAACTAGCTTGTTATATTTGACAAGTATGAAATTAGTTGGGGAGAATATTACACATAGATTTGAAAGAAATATTTTATAAAATAGATATGTAGCCCTAAGGAGTCCATGGATTCACTGCTAACACTCATATAATTGTCCATTACTCCTCTTTAAGAATAGCTCCCCTGCTTTAAAAATTACCAGCATGGGGTACTTAAGAACACCATTATGGGTGGAAGGAAGCACAACTGTAATCAAAACAATGATTACCATCACATTCATTTAAATGCAGAAAGAGAAACTAAAGTGTGCTCCAAAGAGATGTGGAAAATTTACAAGTAATTCCAGGTTTTGAGGTTAGGTTTCTGATGCCCATAGGGAAAAAGTTAATCTCTTACCTTTTCACTTTTGAGTGAATATTTTTATAGTCATTTCTCCTTTTGCATTTAAATGAATGTGATAGTAATAATTGTTTTGATTACAGTTGTGCTTCCTTCCACCCCTAATGGTATTCTTAAAGACCCCATGCTGGTAATTTTAAAAGCAGGGGAGCTGTTCTTAAGAAGGAGTAATGGACAATTATGTGAGCATTAGTGGTGAATCCATGGACTCTTTAGAGCTGCTCATCTTTTTATGGAGCACGCATTTCCATTTCTTTCAAGTGTGGGATTCTCCCCAAATAGTTTTGTAGCTTATGTAGAACCAGTTTTGCACTTCTCAGCATTTCTCAGTTGGGCAACACTTGTAGAGATGGCCAACTCAACCACATACCTCCTTTTGGAATTCATGATTGTTTCCTTGGAAAAAGTCTCCTTCCCTGATTTGTCAGTTAGGCCACAAGAATTGCAGACAGATTTCTGCGTACTTCTTGTCTTTGTTACTGACTCCAGTATTTTTGTGTGTAACTCGCAAATACCAAACTGAAAAAATATCCCATAACTGCAGATGTTTTTGCCATTGGTAGAGGCTGATCATACACTCTAGAAAGATTGCATCCACAGTAACTTTATTTTGTCACTTTGTTCATCCTACGTTTCCTTGTAATAGGTATCTAAGCTAGAAGTAGGGGATTAAAAGAAGTAATTCTATTTGCCAACAAACAAGCAGCGTCAATACTGGCAGCTGTTCTTACATAATACAGATGTTAGTAGAATCATATCTGGAGGTAGCTGGCTGACAGGAAACCTTGATATAAAATAAGTTTATTTTATTGTGTCTTTAAAATATTAATTATACAGGAGCAACAGCACTGCAAATATATTTTTACATGTGTTCAAATTGGGTTTAGTCCTGATTTTATTATTTTCTACCTTATTTTTTATTTTAAAAATAATGTGTTTTAGTTGTTTTAAAAACATCAGAGAATTATAGAGCTTGTTGGGGTGGCTGTCAGTACAAAGGCTAATGCTATTTATTAGGGTCCTGGTTTTATTTAATAGCCAGATGAATGGAACAGTTAATAAAAGAAATATTGCTTTATTCCCTGACATTTATGTCCTTGGTTTCCAATAAAGAATTGAAATTATGAATAGTTGATGGTTTAAATTGATGTTTTATGTTGAACGCTAGCTATAATTTGCCCTCTGAGGATTGTAATACCGAGAAACAGATGGTTTTTCACAGTAACAAATTGCTGTGTGTATACAGTATATAGAACTGGCTTTCAAATCCTTTCACCTTCAGTGCTGAGCAGTCACTGACTCAGACCAAAGAGAAATGCAGCAAGAGCAAAAGAACATTTTGCAAAAGGGCTTCCTGACTCTCTTCACAAAAGACAAAGTAAATGCCATAGGAAACATGACCTATTTTTATTTAGGTGCGACAGGCGTAAAAGCTGCAACTAAAATGGTTGTATCGAAACTTAGCTTAAAAAACAAAGAAGTATAAATGCATTCAAAATGCTCTGTCTCCTCCACTGTCTGTGATACTGAATAACATAAAAAGAAGAAAAAAATTGGTTATTTGGGGATGCTAATTAAATAGCCATTCAGTTCCACTATGGTGGCATAATACTGTATTTCTGAATATATACAGTCTTATGTTTTCCAGTCTTACTCTCTTGAGATTTATAGAAGTTTGGGTTCAAAGCAAGTAGATGGCAAATGCTGTTGTTTATGCCATTTTAAAATATCATTGTGTAATCATTATTGTAGGGGATGGGCATGAGATGATTAGTGGGAAGTTTAGCAGTCTACATAAAACATTATACTTTTAGAAATAATTTCTCTGGCAAATGTAAGTAATTGATGTAAAGACTGTACATGAGCAGCTTGTAATAGTCCAGGAATCTAAATGCCACCTATTTAGGGTGATTTTTGTTATTCCTGTGCTCCGCTTACTGCAGACCTTTTGCTCGGTGCTTGTACAGCACCTAGGCTGATGGGGCTTCTAAAAGCCACTGCAAGACTCCTGCTAAATCATCAAATGGTAGACTTCCCTCTTCAAAAAAGTTTCCACAACAAAGTATTTTATAAACATCTGTTTAAATCAAGCTTCACTAGAAAAATAGAAATAAAATTCAGCAAGATAAATGAGTTGTTCATAATAACTGAATGGCTTATTCATGGAACTAATCTGCAGTAGATAATTAATTATATTTAAAAAAAACCCCATCCTCTATGAACCCTGGGTTGCTGGAGCTTTAGTCTGAAATACCTACATATATGGCGGCCTGAGAGAACATTTCTCATTAAGTCAGTGCTGTCGAAAATTACATTTTTGCAAGGTTTGCGTTTGAATCCAGGTAAGTTTATAAATTTTTTTACTGTTGTATACTAATAATTTGTTTTAATTTTCCCTGTATAGAGTCTAATTCGAATCCTAGAAAATTAGGACTGGAAGGGACCTCAGGAGGTCATCTAGTTCAAATGCCTGCTCAAAGCAGGACCATCCCCAGCTTTGTCTACGTGGGGTGTAAAAAAACTCCAAAAAGGAAGATTCCACCACCTCTCTGGGTAACCTGCCCAGTGCTTTACTACCCTCGTCATGAGAGTTTTTCCTTATATAGTCTAAACTTTTCTTGCTGCAAATTGAGACTGTTGCTCCTTGTTCATCTGCCCCATTGAGAACATCCTCTTTGGAACCACCCTTCAGGGAATTAAAGAGTAGTATTAAATTCTCCCTCAGTCTTCTCTTTACCGGACAAAATAAGCCCAGTTCCCTCAGCCTCTCCTCAGAAATAATGTAGCCCGAACCTCTAACCATTTTTGTTGCCCTCCACTGGGCTCTCTCCAATTTGTCCATATCCTTTCTGTTGGCTAATATTCAGCTTACTGTCCACTGTAACCCCTAGGTCCTTTTCTGCAGAGCTAACGCTTAGCTAGTTGGTCCCTAGCTTGTACCAGTGTTTGGGATTGTTCAGTCCTAAGTGGAGGGCTTTACACTTGTCCTTACTGAACCTTATGAGACTTGAATCGTCATGGCGCTCTGTGACCAGTGGTGTCCCCCAAGGCTCTGTCCTTGAATCTGATTTCTTTAACATTTTTATCAACGACGTAGATACAGGTGTCAGATGTGGACTGGCCAAGTTTGCTGATGACACCAAACTTTGGGGTAGAACGTCCACACTGGAGGATAGGCTGGTGATCCAGGCTGACTTGGATAGGCTGAAAAAGTGGGCGGATACAAACCTGATGACCTTCAATACCAACAAGTGTAGTGTACTCCACCTTGAGGAAAAAAACCCTGCAGCATGCTTATAGGCTTGGCAGTGCTACAATCGCTAGCACCAAGGCCAAAAGGGACGTGGGGGTCATGACTGACCACAAGAAGAACATGAGCCACCAATGTGATGTCGCAGCTGCTAAAGCAAACCAAACTCTGGCTTGCATCCATAGATGCTTCTCAAGTAAATCTCAGGATATCATCCTCCTGCTGTACTTGGCCTTGGTGAGGCTGCAGCTGGAGTACTGTATCCAATTCTGGGCTCCACAATTCAGGAAGGATGTGGAGAAACTTCAGAGAGTCCACAGGAGAGCCATGTGCATGATCAAAGGGCAGGAGAATAGACCTTATAAAGAGAGGCTGAGAGCCATGGAGCTCTTCAGCCTGGACAAATGCAGGCTCCGGTGGCAGCCTAAAAGTACATCAGGGGTGCACATCAGGATCTGGGTGAAAGTCTGTTCACTAGAGCGCCACAAGGGATGACAAGGATCAATGGTCACAAACTCCTCCAAGACCATTTTAGGCTGGACATAGGGAAAAACTTCTTTACTGTCTGAGCCCCCAAGGCCTGGAGCAGGCTTCCTTCAGAAGAAGTGCAAGCACCTACTCTGGACTCCTTTAAGAAACGTTTGAACGCTTATCTTGCTGGGATCCTTTGACCCCAGCTGACTTCCTGCCCTTGTGGCAGGGGGCTGGACTCGATGATCTCCCGAGGTCCCTTCCAGCCCTACTGTCTATTAAATCCTTTTGGTTCAATTCTTCAATTTTGTTGAGGTCTCTCTGAATCCTAGCCCTATCTTCCAGTGTATCTTTTATTCCCCAGTTTGGTATCATCTGCATGCTTGCTGAGGGTGCTCTTTATCCCATCTTTCAGGTCATTGATGAAGATATTGAACAAAACCAGTCCCAGGACCAACCCCTGAGACAGTCCACCTGAGACTGACTGCCACCTAGACAGAGAGCCATTGATTACTACCCTCTGAGCCTGATAATCCAGTTTTCTATCTACCTCACAGTCCATTCATTCAGTCTGTACTTCCTTAGCTTGCTTGCATGAATGACGTGTGCCCCTGGTGGCTGCGGGGGCACGGTGGTGCTGGCAAGTGGTGATCTCCTGTAGACACTGCCAACAGTGTCAGCAGCGCGTTTTCATAAGGGGTACACGGCCATGCTCAGGGTTACACATGCACCTGCATGCACCCCTGTACACATTGCACCAATGCTTGCTTGTGACACTGTTGTGGGAGACCGTACCAAAAACCTTGATGAAGTCAAGGTATATCATGTCCATTGGTCTTCCTGCATCCACAGAGCCAGTCATCTCATCATAGAAGAAGTCAGGTTGATCAGGAACAGCTTGCCCTTGGTGAATCCATGCTGACTATTCTTAATCACCATCTCCTCCAAGTATTTAGAAATGGATTCCTTGAGGACCTGCTCCATGATTTTTCCAGGGGCTGAGGTGAGGTCTGTAGTTCCCTAGATCTTCCTTCTCTTTCTTAAAGATGGGCACCATATTTGCCCTTTTCCAATCATTTAGGGCCTTCCATTACTGCCATGAGTTTACAAACATAATGACCAGCCACTGTAATCACATTGACCAAGCTCCCTCAGCACTTTCAGGTGGATCGCATCTGGCCCCATGGACTTGTACAGGTCCAAGTTTTCTAAATAGGTCCTAACCTGTTGTTTCTCCACTGATGGCTTCTCACCTCCTACCCAAACTGTGCTACCAGCTGCAGTAGTCTGGGAGCTGACCTTACCTGTGAAGACTGAAGTGAAAAAGCCATTAAGTTCTTCAGCCTTTCTGCATAGTCTGTCACTAGGTTGCCCTCCACCATTCAGTAAAGCACTCGTGCTTTCCTTGATTTCCCTTTTGCTGATGATATACTTGTAGAAACCCTTCTTGTTACCCTTCATGTCCCTTGCTAGTTGCAACTCCAGTTGTGCTTTAGCCTTCCTGATTTTTATCCCTGCATGCCCAAGCAATGCTCTTATACTCCTCCCTAGTTGTTTGTCTAAGTTTCCACTTCTTATAAACTTCCTTTTTGTGTTTTAACTCATTGAAGTGTTCCCTGCTAATCCAAGCTGGTCTTCTGCTATACTTGCTCGTCTTCCTGTGGATCACAATGATTCCTTCTTGTGCCCCCTGTGTAAGGTTTCTTTAAAATATGACCAGCTCTTCTGGCCACCTTTCCCCCTCCGCCTCCCAGAAGTTCCTACCAATCAATTCCCTGAGAGTCAGTGTCTGCTTTTGTGAAGTCCAGGGTACTTACTCTGCTGCTCTTTCTTTTTTCTGCATCCCGAACAGTTATCTTGTGGTCTCTGTGGCCCAAGTTGCCATCCAGTATGACATTCCTCACCGATTCTTCCTTGTTTGTGAGCAGCAGATTAAGAGCATGGCCCCTAGTTGGCCTCTCCAACACTTGCACCAGGAAGTTGTCCCCAACACTCTCCAAAAACTTCTTGGATTCCCTGTGTACTGCTGTATTGCCCTACCAGTGGATGTCAAGGTGACTAAAGTCCCTCATGGGAACCAGGGCCTGTGTTCAGGAAACTTTTGCTAGCTCTTTGAAGATAGCCTCATCCACCTCATCCTTCTGGTCTAGTTGCAGCACACTCCCATCCCAGTATCACCCTTTTTGTTCTCCCATCTGACCCAAACACAGAGACTTTCAACAGGCCTATCTCTAATTTCATGCTGGAGCTCTGAGCAATCATACAGCTTTTACATAAAGTGCAACTCCTCCTCCGCCTTCTCCCCTGCCTATTCTTCCTGAACAGTTTGTACCCATTCATGACAGTGCTGCAGTCATGCAAGATCCCACCAAGTTTCTGTTATTCCAATCATGTCATAGTTCTGGGACTGTGCAGGGACTTCCTCCAGCAGAGGCAGAGGTAGCAGTGGCAATGGCTCTGGCATTGTGACATCCTCCAGTCATGTTTCTGAGACTCTTAATCTGCCACCTCTCTTCCTGCCCCTCTTTCCAAGCAAACCTTCCCTGGGAAACTTGCCTGTAAGCTGGCCTGTTCGTTGCTCTTTGGTTCTGAAGGATTCACTTCCTTTTTCCCCTTGCTTTCTCTCATCTTCCTTCACTGTTAGCTTAGTAAGAGAGAGTTTCCAGGCAAACCCCTAGTGAACTCCCCTTTGCTTGGGACACTAGTTAAGCAGGGGGCTTAAGTTTAGGTCTAACACCTGAGTTCTAGCTACTTACACTAACTATATCTAGGTTAGATGCTCTTAATGAAAGAAAGAACTTCTCTTAAAGGTTCCTCTGCAAAGAGGGGGGCAGGAAACTGACCTGAGAACTGACTTGCAGACTGCTTGCAAATGGCCTGTTTGGTCCCCCTGTTTGCTTACTCCCTGGTTGCTCTGGTAGTCTCCTTTTGTACTGTGCTGGGCCTGGCTCCACCCCTTTGTTAAGACATTTGTTGGACACAGGCAGGAATCACCCAGCAATAATAAATGGAAGGTTGCCTTAAATTGATTCCCCCCCAGCACTTGGTCCTTCGCCCCCACCCCTGCACCTGTCCCCTGCAGTGCGTCCTGTATCTGCCCTTTAGCTGCCTGTCCCCCCGGACCTCCCCACTTCCTTCTTTGCCTACCCCTGCTCCCTGCCCTGCTCACCTCTTGCCACCCCTCCGCACTCCTCCTCTCCATGCCTTGCTGTCTCCACTCCCTGTCCTCCCTCCCTTTTACCTTTTGCTGAACATCTGGCACAGCCTCAGCCCAGGTGGGTCAGGGAGAAGTGGTGGAAGCTCCGAGCTTAGCTGGGTGTAGGTTGGAGAAACCAAAGCCAGAGCAAATAAACTATTCTGGCCCGGGACAGGCAGTAGTTCAGCTCCAGCTTCCATCCTGATTCCAGAGCCCAAAGCCAGAGTTGAGCTGCCACCTGCCCCAGGCTGGAATTCCAGTTCAAGGTGAGGCTTTCCACCAGTCCATCCCCATGCCGATTGGGGGAATAAACCTTGCTCTGGGTTCAA
Organism: Crocodylus porosus; assembly: GCF_001723895.1. Classification (NCBI taxonomy): domain Eukaryota; kingdom Metazoa; phylum Chordata; order Crocodylia; family Crocodylidae; genus Crocodylus; species Crocodylus porosus. The sequence goes on along the minus strand of NW_017728932.1, from coordinate 2,263,859 downwards.
GTAAATTTGATATATTCCATATAAGTAATGGTGTCCTTTTAATGAGATGCGTTATTACGGTATTTGCTGTAAGTTTTTCTTGAGAGGTAGGAAAAGACCAGAATTTGTGTGGAATATAAAGTGCACATTTTAGCAAAGGCTAAATTAGTAGGATTTTTTTGGGTTGGAAACTGTTTAGTTGCACAAGAACTTAATGAGAATAATCAAAATTCTTTCCATAAATTCTTCAAGGTTGAAGAAATATAAAATGTGTCAGAAATTGAGAAGTTGAAAAAGATCAGACTTGGTTAACTAAATGTTACTTGCCATCATGTTTCTGGTTACCGTGCTTAATGGTTCATGTTCAAAGCAGTGAAGAAATGCATTGGGAATCCTGGCCCTTACTGTTTTCCCTTTTGGCTTCATGCCAGGAAGTGGCACATTACTGCAATTTGTCTGGCTCTGTATTATTACTAGCACAGATAAAGGACTAAGAACGCTGGAACTTATATGCTGTAACTAAGTTTAGCCATTAACAAGGACAGCAAAGGTCAAAGAAGGTTGCGGTGGTTGTTTAAAGCCATTTTCATGTGTATCAACCATGTTGTTTTATAAAAGTTGCTCAGGGCCAATTCCTAACAGATTCTATCAACTGAGTTGGGGAAAAAAGAAAAATTGAACTGAATTTGTCTTAAGTTTACAACCAGGCCGTGATTAAGACAGCATTGCGTGCAGTGTGCTAGTTCCAGTTTTTTAAAGTAGATGGGGTACAAACATAATTTTAGATTAATATCGGGACTTTTGAGAATAGCTGGTAGTGTTCCTTTGATTTAAAAATGTGAGGTAATTTGTGATATTGCTGGATTTACAATGCAAGAAACTGAATTTCATTCTATAATATTGACTTAATTAAAACCTTTATTTTTCACCTATATTCTTTAGTACTATTTCCTTGTGGAGGTAGGGCCAGATTGTAGTTGGAACGCTTGTTCTATTTTCAATAAATTTTAGACATGACTTTTTGCAATCTGAATTTTATACTTTCTAGAAGGTGATATACCAATATTGCATTTCACTAGCCACAGAAAGTACAAAGGCTTGGGCTTTGAGAGGGGAGAAAAGGGTTTAGAAGAGGAGCTGATACAGGGGAGAGCCACTGATTCACGTAATCAGAATGCAACAAAACACAGATTAAATTACAGGTGTGCACGTTGCCTTAGCTTTCTCAAAATTCATAAAAACAAAATTTTAAAAAGTCTGTTTTCAGTAATACTCATTTCCTTTGCAAAATAAATGCACATTCTGGTTTTTATGTATGCACCAGTTGGTTTTAATTAAGATTTACTTGAATAACAATAAACCTACTGCTTTTGAGGGTTGGCTGGATGGAGAATATCAGCAAGGAATAATGGTCAGTGATTCAAATCCAACCGTGGTCCTCTGTGGTTTAAATAATGCAGCCGTTTTGATTGCTTATTGCTAGCCCCAACCTGATTGCAACCACCTCTGCACATAATTTCAGGTAAATAAATATGCACGTCAAATACTATTTCTTTTAATTTGCAGCGATGGAATACGTGAATTGACAGTTTTTTGTCTAGGTATAAATCAGAGCTGGTAGGGCACATCCAAAAATGCATGGACATTTGGTTCCTCAGGGACAAGTAACAGTGCCACAGCTGCTTGTCCCCAGGGAACGCCTGTGCCCTGCGTGCAGTAAGGGAGGTCGGGGTCAGCACTTTGCTGGCCCCAGCAGCCTTACCTGGGTCCTGGGGGCCTCTCAGGGCTGCAGCCACACTGCTTCTGCTGGGCAGAGCCTGCCCATGCACTGCTTGAGCAGGCGCTGCGCCAGGGTTTTTTGTTTTTTTGTTTGTTTGTTTGTTTTTTACCCCTGGAGCGTATGCTGGGGTAGCATGCCCTTGTTTGCAGTGCTACGTACTGCGCGACCGTGTTTGTCTGGACATTCCCGTAAGGAGAGGGAGCATCTTTCTGCATTTAAAGATTAATCCTTTGTCTCTCTTACACTGACTCTGGAGGGAGGACCTAAGTCTCCAGGGCCACTGGTATAGCATTTTCCATGATCACATAACCAACTAAATGAAATATTCTGCTCAGCCCTTTGTACATAACAGTGGAGATATTAGATCTCCATATCATTAAAAGGAAGAAGTACGTGCTCCTGTTTCCCAATTGGTTGTATGTATATCTACATATGACATGTAGCCCAACATCAGTGTAATTAAGTAAGACCCAGTGTAGTCATCCTGAGGAGAAACAGCAATAGAAATATGCTGGGACTGATGCTATGTATCTGCAGTTATCCTAGGTAGCGAACAGGTGGTACCTCCTGGTGCAATGCTGTAGTAGTAACAACTACCCCAAAATAACTAGTAATTTGTCTGTTCCATATCTTGGTGTAACTTATTTATTTTTATCAACATATATAGGCAATATAAATTACACGGGTATAAATTTATGTTGTGTTCAGGCCCGTAGTATCATTAGAGTACAAATAAATGGAACAATAGTAAATTTACTGACAACTGTGTAAGGCGGATTATCATCTTGAATTATTTTTTTTGTGCACAGCTTGTGCTAATAGAAGATTAAGTGAATGTTAAAGATTATACTCCATAGCAGGATTTGATTTTGCTCCTTGAGAATGCTTGCTAAATTGCTAGGCTTTTGAAATACCCTTATGGGCACTCTCTTGCATCCCAACAACATTAAACCATATGAAAGCTGGTGAAAAACATGTCTAGAACCATCTTACGTGTCTTGCCAAGTTACTTACCTTGATTAAGTGGAATGACCTTTAGCACTTTCAACATATGGGATGAATTATGGACGAACTAAATGCTTTTTCTTTGATTTAATTCAATGGAGAGCTTTGTATAAAGTGAATTTTAAACTTAGTGACACTAACAGTGCTAAATGCCTCGCTAATTTTGCAGTGACTGTTAATGACACAACCTCAGCCGCTTATAAGAAGTGCTGCTCAGAGCTGCTCACTGTTTATTCATCTGTTTTAGAAACGTTGGCACATGGGGCCATGAAAACTATCACCCTATGTAAATCCTGAGAAACTATTAATGCTATTAGACAACTTTGCTCCTGTTATTTGATTCTCAATCCTCTGCTCCTTTGGTTCTTTCACATACTAATGAGTTTGATCACTGCTTTATATAAATGAGGCATAATCTGAAGCTGTCAGACCTAAACTGTCTAGAACATACACTAAGTGAATTTATTCAAATTTCTCTTTAAAGCTAGGAATATTTATAGTAAAACTTGTCAGGATTTCAGTTAACAGTTTATACTAGAAGTCTTTTAGGTTGTAAAATATAAAAACAAGTCCAAAAATGACTGTGGACTAATATATTGGAGTTGCCTATGCAAAAATCCTTTTGAGACTTCAAAAGCAAATGAGGAAAGCCTTAGAGTTCTACTGAAATCAGTTTTTGATATCCCAGCTCCCATGAAAGTAGGTTAAAATTGTGTGTGTGAAAATCTATCTATCTATCTATAGCAATTAATACTAAGCTAATTTGTCTTTATAGAATGATAAGGAAGCAATATAATGCCTTATTAAGATCATTTTTGCTGTTTTGAAGATGACACTGGGTACATTTTGGAATGTAGGAGGCCTGAACGGATCCGGTTTTCATGCTTTATATGAAGTAGCTAGTGAAGGATGTACATACATCCCATAACCCTTGGGAAAGACCAACTTGACACATCCCCTTTTCTGTTAAATTTTGTTCATTTTGGTATGTCTTCCTTATACACCCTCCTTTTTCACTGACTGTCTTGTACTGTAAGATCTCTGGAATGGGAACTAGCTCACAAGGGCCCTGATTCTTGTCTGGATTTTGTATGTGCAACTGAAATATAAATAAGTAAGGAAAATGGTTCACACAACTTAAGTATGTCTTATAAAAGTATAAAAAAATGCAAAGATGGTTTATAAGGCAAAAGTCTGAATTCCTAAACCAGAAAGATACATGAAAAGCTAATTATAGTATGCAGGCAGTGAAAGATACAATCAGAGAAGGAATTTGAGTATGGCTTATAGTCTATTATGACAGTATTTTAGAATGGAAAATAAGACTATTTCTCCTGGAATTCATTTTCCTGTCTAGTTATATTCATTTTGAAAAGCTGATGCATCTTGAGCATGTATGTCCTGTTAAGAAAACTTAAAACAAAAGGATTAATGTAGAAAGTGCAGTATCTCTAATGCCCTGAATGATCATATGAAAATGAATCTGAGAAGTTGCTGTTAATATTCTGCTTTGCCAGACTCTCTTCAGTGTCCTTAACTGATTGCCAGTAGTCTGATTGTAAATTTAATGCAGAAAAGCTCACAACCTGATCCAAATCATTATCTCTCTGTTTCTATGTTCCTGGCTAAATAGGCACTTAGACACAAGTTGAATCTCACACACAGAAGATTTACTTAGCTGTCTTGATGAGAACAGGAAATTGGCTCTCCAGTACAAACTTCCAGAGTGCCAAAGGCTCATTCTTCAGAAAGATAGCTAGAACAGCACAAAGCTGCAAGTCAATCCGTTCTAAAGTTTATGTCCAGTTCAATTCCAGATAAATAAATATCCTTTAATTGAAGAATTCATAAATACTTTTGAAAGATTTTGTGTTGGACTTTAGGAGTTGGTTGATCTGGGTTTTTTATGTCTGGTTTTTTGTTTTGAACAATGGCTGTCCAAATTTAGAATTGATCTGTTTAAGACTGGATGCTGTAGAAGATCTTTTAATTAGTATTTTGGAAGTATTATATGCATAATTCTGGAGCTGGTCATTGAAGGGCACCGATTTCCCAGACCATTTTGTTGTTTTTTGGCAAGGAAGTTAAAAACCTGATTTACACAAACAGTCGTAAGCTCGCTCTCTCTTTTCTTTCCTCCGCTTGTTTTCTTCTTAAGTAAAGAGATTAAAATGTATCAGCATCCTTTTAAAATTCTCAAATTTATCATTGCAGTATAGCTTTGAAGTTTATTTCCTTATGAACTGTGTGGCCATTCTGTTGAAGACTTTCTCATCTGGAGCCAAATTCTCGCCTTGCATGTAAAACAAATTTATTTTGAGTCAGGTACCTTCCCGAGGTTTGGGGAGAACAGTAGTATTCACAAATCTTTATATGGTAGTCTTCATCTGTGAATCTTCCTAATTAATGGATCTGTTTGCAACACCCCCCCAGCTGTTCTCTGATCCCTCATCTGCAGTGCTAAGTGATACATCACAAAACACTTCAGTAATGTGTCCCCTGGATGGTATCTCCACTGCCTTATCTCCACCTCCAAACCAAAACCACAGCAGTTCTCCTGCTTTTCAGACCTGGTACACCTGCATAAAAGAAACCAGACTTGTGGTTTAGGTTCTTCTGATGAAGAACCTAACAAGCTTGTAGTTCAGAGGTTTTGTGTGTAGAAAACCTATGGTTAGCTACATAACTTAACTGGAGGTATAGACAGATGCAAGAATCGGATGGGTATCAAAGGATACAGATAAAAGCGGTCATGATGCAACTGCTAGGTCTGCGTGATGCTGTAGCCAAATCATCCCAACTTGGACCAATAATGAAAAATAATTAAAAGGTGGAACAATCTTTTTTTATGCTTGTTTTGCTAATTTATAATGCCGTGGGGTTCTGCAGACATAACAGTTAGGTTAGAACAGCTCCTCTGAGTTCCTAAGAAGCAGTAGCTTCCTTGTTCCTTTTAAAGTAGCTACAAATGCACTTTTGTCCATACTAGGCTTCATTCTTTTAACTTGTTCAGAGAGTTTTCTGCTGTTTTTGAGCTGTTTTAGAGTCATCTTTTGCTTTTCTAGTGTAACCAATCCCCATTTCAAACTGAACCATGGAACTGCCATAATCTGTTGTCATACTGCCCTTTGTCATTCAGTCCTCTTAAGTATTGTTAAGAGAGAGGTAGAGAGAAGTTCTGTGTTTGTAGCATATTCATGGCTGTCCAGTTTCTAAGATGGGCTTGCATTAGTGCAAGCCCTAGGTCCTCAGGTTATCCCATTCCTTCCCCCATGCAAGCATCCCCCATTTTAGCTCCCTTGCTGCAGTGTACTATGTGCCTCCTGGGGCAGGAGCAAGAAGCAAAAGCTGAGAAAAGGATGGGGAGCCCAGTGGCCTTGGCTGTAGCAACAGCCCAAATAATGGAGTTGTAGCTGAGGGCTGCACATTAACCCTTTGCAGGCTTCATGCAGCCCATGCCAGTTGGACAGCCCTGCATTAATCCATAAGCTATTTAAAAATCAGAACTAAGAATATCATTCCTCCTTTGCGTTTATGAATTTTTTTCCAAAAGTAGTTGCAGTGTCACTTGTGCAACTTGTCTCAGTATCTGAACTGAGCACTTCTGATTCTTATTGAGCATATCTACACGAGATGCTTGCTGTGCAGTAGCCTAATAATGCTACACAGTAGCATGTCGATCAAAAACCGTGCTAATACACTACTGCTCAGTAAGTGTCAGAAAAAAAAGTGTGCCAGTGCTACTGCGCAGTAGTATGTTATTATGCATTTAGTTAGTACTTTATTAAGGAAGTACTAAACTAAATGTGCAGTAACTACCGTGCCTTAATGAATGTGTAGATACTCCCATTGACCACTTGTTCTAGAATTGTTTATAACACCTAATTCTCTGGAAGTAAGTAGGCTTAACATGGCAGCTTTTTCTCTGTTTTATGTTTGCTGTGTCCTGAAAGCAGGATTTCATTATCTGCTAGAAAGTGCTTCACAGTTACAGCTTTAGAGGTGACTTCTGTTTTGCTTCTGTGACAGATTTGTGCAGGAAGACATGGTGATAGTTTTTGCTATGATCATCTGGAGCAGGAGCACGTGTTGCAGTGATTGTTTTGGGCCAGGTACAGCCATTACACATAAACTGGTAAAGGGGTCAGAAAGCAGTTTAAACCTCTAACAGAACAGAAGAGCTGCATGCACAGACCGTTTTCAGAATGCCGGAACTTCGTGTAAGACAGACCTGGATGGATGTAATATTAGACTTGAATTGGTTTAAGTTAGAGCAGTATCCTGAACTTCTGTACTAGTTCCTATAGCAAGATCACCTTAGTTTGCTGTCCTCTGACAACCCAGGCACCTCTTGCAGGGTGGCGTCTTAGCTTTGACATTTTCTGGCAGCCTGCTTAAGCTCCCCCCATCCTTTTGGCCTCAACCAATGCAGGCCATCCCTGTGCTCCCCCCCCCGCCCTCCCCCCAAAGAGTGAATGCCAGTTATGTTAGCTCCTGAACTAATCTAGGGGACTTGGAGAAAGCTGCAAAAGTTAGCGCAAATCCCCCTTGGGTTTTTGAACCTCTGTACCTAGTCTCAGAGACTAAACTTTTTGAAACCTAGCTTTGAATCCAGTAGCTACTTCTGTGCAAACACCATTTATTATGTGGTCATAGTTTAGGCCGTTATTCAAGATAGTCATAATATCTGGGGGAGGGAAGAGGGGCAATACATTTCCTGTTTTTGTTCCAGTTTTAAAAACTTTAAGGCCCTTTTCATTCAGATCACTGCATATTGAACTTTTAAAACAAAAAATTAAAATACTTCATTCTTTGCAGGTGTTTTAAAGGCTTTCAGTGTGGAGATAACTGATATCAGTTTTTGTCCATTGAACTAGAAACTTATAAAGCCTGCCTTCCCAATGACAGGCCAAATAATGCATGCAATTTTCCAAATAGCTGAATTAACTTTAACCTCATCTTAACAGTGTTCCAGGCTACTTCACAGCAGTAGAGGCCATGAGGTAAAGCTGGACAGTCCAACTTCTAAGTGGCCAGGGGCTGCACTCCCCTTGGGCGCACTAGCAGGGGCCTCTCCTGCTGTATCACATGCCTGGGAGCCCTGACTCACTGGTGGTGAGCAAGCTCTTCCTCTGCACCATACTACTTGGGCCTCCCCATCCCACCCCCTCTGCCACTGAAGGCTGTGTTCTGCTGCACCACCCCACACGGGGGAACGGTGGCTGGGTGGGAGTCTGGGGGCTGCAATTTATCCCCTTGTAGACCACCAGCTGGACATCCCTGAAATAAAGAATACTTATCAAATTGTAACTGCAAGGGAAATTTAGGTAGAAAGAGGGCAGGAAAAAGATTACATCATTATTTACAGTAATTGGTGATCTGAGTTGTGAATACCATTTTGAAGAGATCTTTGGACTTACATTTCTGGTGAAAGATAGCATCTCTAGCTGCACGGTACTTATTATCACTGTACTTTTGCCATTCTGGCCTGCTGAGTTAAGGTTTACTAATGTTGTAAACAAATATCACATTTTATCCCAGGACAAAGTGTGGGCATACAGACAATCCTTGTCCTTTATCCCAGAATAAATCCTAAAAAATGTTTCTGTATGAAAGGTAGTAATGGTTTATCCTGGGGCATAACAAAGTATGTCTGAACAGTTATTCAAGGATTGCATCATTAAATCAATACCAGAAAAGTAGCACTGCATTCAGCAGCTCACTAAATCCTGATTAGAAGAGTGATGTATGTACACACAAATCCTGGGATATTTTTGTCCCAATTCTGGGATAAACGCAGGCACAACCCAGGTGCCTTTTATCCAGGGATAAAAGCAGCTAACCTAAAAAGAAAGAGTGACTTCTACTGAATTACAAGTTCAATTTCCTCTGTTTATCTGGTTTTTTCTTGGAAATTTTTAATCCAAATGCTGTCGTGAACTGTTGCTGTTACTAGATGTGTTGGGAATTCAAGACGAAGATGGTGTTCTTACATCTATTTAAATAATGTTTTTATATAAATATGTAAGTATATTTCACTTGAATCAGACAAACGGGTTTGGATGTTTAAAAAGCCAGCCTCCGTATCTATCCCCTCCCCCCAGACCTTCACACTGTTTCTGTTCTGTGGTTTTGAAACATTCAGGGAAAATGTGTACTTCTGGTTTCAGGATGGAACTGGTTATGAGAATAATTTTGCAAGAGAGCCTGTTCATGTAAAATGTTCAGCTTGATTTCTTAGATCATAGGGTTTTGGGTAAATCTGTTAACTGTTTGGGTTTCTATCCTGTGTAAGTAGAATTCAAGCCTTGAATGCGCTCTCCCCGCTTTGCATAGTCGGTATTAAAAGCTCACTTTTTTCATTTTGGCATATGCATTTCAAGTAAGGTTTTTAGTAAATTTCCTTGTCAATTTCTTTAAGTTCTTAACTTGGACTGTGGTTTGTTTGTCACTTTTTTTCTTATAAGAACTGCTGAATGCCCACACCTTCAGCTCAAAGCAGTGAGAAGGATGAATGTTTACTTGGAAAGCCAGGCCCTTAGTGTTACCTGCTTTTTGTAATGAGGCGCTCGTTCATAATGTACTCTGCAACCTGTTCAAAGAGCTGACCAACCTTTGTTAGTTTTTATTTTACATTTTTGTGTGTCTTCATTTTTGCATGAAGCATATGAGTAGCTTCAGGCCTGTGATTGAGTTTGTTATTCAAAGGGTGCTCAAGCATCTTTCCCCTTTTTCCATGGAGAAGCAGTCATTTTGGCTTGCTCTCCAACTTGACTGAAATTTCTTGATTTGTCCTGGGCTAACATTTTTTTTCACATGTACAGTAAAATACCTCCTTGCTTGAATGCGTTCACCCTGTAGTTGGGAACAGTTTCATATATGCAAGGTATATGTATCTGAGGCCATCTCTGTCGTACCCTTTCCTCATTTGCTGTTTAAAACCACAAAATTACAGCACCAGAAATAGTCTGTTTTCACCTAATATTGTGATTACATTAGAACAAGACTCATCTAAAGCGCAAAATTAAAACAGTAAAATATCATTTGTAAAAATATCAAAATATCTTTGATAGTTCTTCACATATAGAAAGTGTTTCATAAAACTTACAAGTTCTGCCAATGTCAGAACTAAAACTGGCATTCTTTAGAAGCTAAAGGCCATGGAATAGTGATTGATAATTTATAGATACCCTGAAAAATTAAAATGTATATAGAAGTCACTTTAAAAATGAAATATTTTCAGTGTTCTAAGTGCATCAGGGATGTTAAGCAAAAAAGTGCACCTTTTTCATAAAGGCATTAAATACTTCAGGAGCCAGAAGGGCTATGTTGCTTGAAATGCTCACGTGAATCTATTGAATTGGCAGTATTATACAGGATATCACTGAAGCATTTATTTCTGTTGGGGTGGAAGTATTTTAAAATGGCTTTTGTGCATTTTTGTTATGTTCATGAATGAAAGCTGAAAGTGCAGCGTTGCGTGGGAAAATAAAAACTAACTGATGAATAGGAAATACTTTTTTTAAAAAAACCTAAAAAGATTTGGGTCAGGTTCATGTCTAATAAAGGAAAGCAAAAAGTTTTAAATTGTTTATTTGTTTCTTGAGAAGAAGTGTATCGACAACTTCACAGTTCACCCAGAAATCAAACTGTGATACTTTGTTCCTTTTTTAATGCTCTTTGGTTTATATTCTGGTCCTGCTGAAGCTATGAGAGATTTGTTGTTGATCTCACTAGGGCTTCATCCTTTTTTGTCAGTAACTATGCTAATTTGTTCAATCCATATAAAACCGTGCAGGGGTTAATACACAATAAGGGAAGAAAGAAACTAACTAGGAAAACAAAAATCCTGCACAACCCAGAAAGATGGGGAGACCAGAGATAATATTGCCCTTGTGGGAATGTTCAGTACTATCTCTTGTTGACGGCTGGCATTTAGATGCCAGACTCAAATCCTAAAATAGCAAGAAGAGGAGACCTGTTGGTTGTCTTCAGATTCTAAAGAAGTTTTTGAAAAGTACCCATTAGTCCTAGTTTTTAAACTTGATTATTATCTCCTGTCCACATAAAGGGTAGTGTAAATAGAATGATTTGTAATCTAAGATCCTACTTTACATAAAAAATATAAGCAGTAACTTTGATTGAATTAATTCTACTGAATACTTACAACTGTCACAGCATAAAAATCTCTGTATTTTAACAAAATGTAGAAATACATAACAGTGTGTGTAAGAGACTAGGAAATATTCATATTTTTATTAATATCTCTTTCTGTGTTTGTTTATAATGGGTTGCATGCAATGAGGTTAAATTAAGCAGGATTGTTAAAGGAACTAAGCAGGAAAAATAAAACAATAACACAGAAATGCTGGAGGAAACACTGGGACAGCTTTTTTATGGGGGAATACTGCTCTAAGTAGGGATTTATTTTCCCAAAGCTAAACTTAAGATCAAAAGGAGGTTGCAAAATATTAGCATGTCCAGGGTCTAGAAATGGGTGGGAGAGTTGAGTGAATGGCCAGGGATTGCCCAGGGAGTGTTAAATGAGAGCCTTCAGTCTGGTAAGAAAATTGAGGGAGAGAGCATGAAGGAACCTAAGAGCTTGTGCATGCTACAAGCTGGACAGTCTGTGGCTTCTTGCTAGAGATGATTAACTGGGCTGAAGGCAACATCGAAAAGCTGGCAAGGAAAGAGTCAGGTGCAAGTAAGCAGCGTTTGGATAGACATTTTTTTTCCTTGTTTACCCTTTGCTTTATGTGCTTTGTACTTTAGGGAAAATGAATTAATTCTGATTTGTTCTGAAGATGATGTTTTTTAAGTAGCTTTAATCACCTTGCTGATCGTAGATTCCTGGAATGAAAGAGCTTGCAGGTGCTGGACAAATTGGGCCTGTTACATTGATGTGATTGGAAAATGAAGAGGGGTGCAGCAGAGAAATCCAGTTTAAAGGGGGTCTACACTGTGTGGTTCCACTGAAATGAGGTGCAAGAAGTTAGGGCTGTCATAGTGTTATTTTTCATAATTTGTATCCCCCGAATTCTGGACTATTGAAAAAGCATGTCAAATGGAATTTAATTATATTTTCTCTTTTCAGATAGTAACCTGCCAAATGTTTATGTTTCTGTTGTTTGATAATGACATTGAAACTTATTTTCATGCTTCTTAACAACTTCAAGAGCAGCATTGAAAATAAGATGTTATTTCAGACCATGTAAAATGTTGGTATCTGCATCTTAAAGAGCATTGTCTGCTTTGAATCTGCTGTACGGATTAATTATTTCAGTCGCTCTGGGATCTGAAGGACTGTTTGTTAAAATTTTACAATAGTTGTTGTGGCCATTTGATGGACTCCATTGAGGTCATCCTGATGTTGTCAGGTACAAAGCTCCTTCTATACATGTCCCAGGCTGACATGTATTTCTGAGGTGAGGTGAAAAGGACACGTGAGATGGAATTAAACAGCCTAAGGTTAAAAAAAAAACAACAAAAAAGACTAAGGTTTGGTCCATATTGGAAAGTTATGCATTATAGCTGTATTAGTGGTGCAAGTTCTTGGTAAAATGTTACCATATTTACTTGAATACAAGATGACCCTCAATAATAAGATTCTATGTATGGAAAATGTATACATTTGTTAAAATATTTCAGGTATAGAATCTAATTATTGAAGTTTTGCCTTGAATTGGTCTCCTTCCTTCTGCTACAACAGGGAAAATAAACCCAGGAGGTCAGGTAGACTCTTACTTTCTGCCCCCTCCTCAACTTTCTCCTTCTCTCCTAACTGTCAAACCCTGCCCTCCCTGAACACATGGAGGAGAGGAGCAAAATTTGCCCATAGGCAAATTATTTAAATGCACCCATAGATTTAGTTCACCCAGAATTAAGACATTGTTCCTTTTTCAAACTTCTGCAAGTTTTAGCAGAAGAGTACACCATAAACAGACATACTTCATAACAGGTACTCCATAAACACAGCAGCATTTCTGTAGTTGCTCATAATGTAGTACAAACTATACACAATATTAGTTCAAAGCCAAAAGGCTCATGATTTACTATAGAATTCGTTGGATTGGGCCCAGCAAAGTCAACAGTGTTTCAAGTTACGGGGACCCCACAGCTCAGCACTGCTCAGTGTGTGTGTACTCCAGATACCCTCTATAGGATGTATGCCAATTAGCCCTTCACTCATAACTGGAACTGGGTATTCTTGTCACTAGTCCTGAGATGCTCCAAAAAACTATGCGGATGAGGAGCAGAGCAACATGGTCTAGCTCCACCTCATGGATGGTGGGGCCACACTAATCATATGCACCAGCGTTGAGATGTGGGGTAATAGATGCATTCTGGGTGAACTGTTTGGTGCCTGTGATGTCCCGGTTGGTGTTGTGAGTATTCCCCCCACTCCTCGGACCAGGCCCCAACTCTCCTGCCATGTCTTGATGGAACTGATTCTGGAAGGAGGGGTTCGGTGTTGTTCCTACCCTAGCTCAGGGGTGGCAATACTCACAGGGTCCCCTACACCCCAGTCCGCTCGCAAGCTGTGAAAGCTGTCGCACTGCCACTCCAGCCCATGGCTCTGTACTCCTATGGCCTTTCAGTGGGCCACCGCTCCACCAATTGCTAAGTGTGCTACAGGTTTCCAGGGGCCGCCTGCCACTTAGCCCGGCTCTGGCCCTGCATCGGACCCAGGCCTGCCGGGCCCTTTGCCAGCTCAGAGATGGTCAGGCCCTTCCAGGTTGGGAGTGTCCAACCCCTTAACCCCTTACTGGGAAGTTCTGCATAGGGGCATCCTGACTAGCCCTCTCATGATGCCCTTGCTGACTCCCGGTGGACCTGTGTTGAGGGGGAGGGGAGGGACCCGCACTGCTGGGTTGCAGCCTGGTGGGCTTGGTGTTCTGCCTCCCAGCTGCTTTTTTGCACCTGGCTCCTGCCGGGTTTTTAAATTCCCCGTGGTGGCAGCTGCAGCTGACATCATCAGCTGGCTGCTGCCCACCTTGATTGATAGCTGTCTGAAAAGCCAGCACAGCGCTGGCTTGTGCAGCTTACATCCCGTCTCTGCCTCCCTCCCAGGTAAGTTCCCTCTGGTGTTGGGGTTCTGGGGTCCCCCTTCTAGAGTGTCAGGGCCAGACCCCAGTGCTTCTGGTCCCAGGGAGTGTCCCCAGCCACCACAGCGCTCCATTTGGTAATGTTTGCCAGACATTTAAGGGTGGTGAAGAAACAGGAATTACTGGAAATGGGAAAGCAAGTTGCAGCTCAGCTGTGGGAGTGAAGAGGAAGTTGAAACGTATTCATTGTAGTGGCTCACCATAACCTCAAAAACAGTCAGCACTGAGGGGGGCTGCATACAATGGCAGACAACATTCTTTGGGAGATGCAATATCTTTTATTAGACCTACTAAATTGTTAGGAAAAATTGTTCTTTGTCAGCTTTCAGACACAAAGACCCTTCTTCCAGCATACGAAGAATTTCCTGGTGTAAAATAGAAGCTAATATGCAAAATGCAGGTCTGTGAAAATGCAAATGTGTGGCAGTAAGGATCAGAGGGAACGGGGGACAATAGGTGTGAAATGGGTAGGTATGGAGGGATGGGGTAATGTTGAACTGGTGATAGAATGTCACTGGTAAACGCAGACAGATTACTTGGGGTTATCGGATGGCAAGCAGGTTATAATGTGCCATAAATCCAGTGTCTATATTTAGTCCATGTTTTTTTATCCAGTAGACTTATGAAGTGTAGTTCGTAAGCTCGTCTACGATAGGTGTTTTCTAAATTCCCTTTGAGGATTAAAACTGAGAGATTGGAGAGAGAGCATTTGTTTTGTGAGAAGTGTGCACCCAGAGGTAATTGGGTATTTTTGTCTTTGATAGATTTCCGGTGTGCTTTCATTCTGGTACGCTGTGGGTGCACACTTATGAGACAACCACTCTCTCTCGAGTCTCTCATTTCTAATCTTCAAAGGGAATTTACAAAGCAGAAGATTTCAATTGTATAATCGAAGTGGGTGACAGAACAAGGGAAGGAGGAAAGGGAGCTTTAGACAGCTCATCCAAACTTAACAAATATAATAAAAGAAGACTCGCTAGGAGATGTGTGGGTTGAGGAGAACATTTTCACTACAGCAGACCCCAGTGGAAAGAAACAATCAAGAATTGACTTTGTGCTTGTATCAAAAGAAATAGGGATAAGGAAGAAAGAAACCATACACATGAGTTTTAGTAATCATTGTATGCTGAAGGTGGAAATGAGTCTTGATAAGAACCCCAAAAGAGGGAAGGGACTGTGGAAGTGAAATGTGTAGCAATGACGAGAAGAAGAGATATGTCAAATGTACATGAGACATTATATCGGCGTGGCAAACACTGAAGAAATACTTCGGGAGTACCAGAGAATGGTGGATAATGGTGAAGAAGAGGATGGGATAATTCTTTAAGAAGGAAGGCCAAAGATGCATGGGAAAAAAAATGAAAGAGCTTAATAAGAGAGCAGCAAAAAAAGATGCAGAAGCTCCTAAAGGAAGACAGGTATAAGAAGAGGTAGGAGAAACAAGACAAGAATTAGAAACTTGGTTTAAAAGGAAAGAAGAGTAAGAAAATATTCCACCCTGGGTGGAAGAAGACTAAGAGTGATCCTGATACTTTGCAGCCAGAGTGAAAATGGCAAAGGAGAGCTTAAAGCACTGTGAGAAGAAGGTGGTGCCCAGGTGGAAAATCAGGCAGAGATGTTGGAGGCAATGAGAAGATGTTTATGAATAGCTATACCAGAAGAAGGAAACAGACAGGAAGAAGATTAAGGGTTTCTTGGAAGAGACTGAAGAGAAGGTAGAGGAGGAGGGAACAAAGAAGATGGAAGACAAGATAAGCTTAAAGGAAGTGGAGGAGTGCTCAAAACCCTTTAAACAAGGGAAATCACCAGAAGCAGAAGGACTGCTTGTGGAATTTTATGAAAAGTTTTGGCTATGGGTCAAAAGTGGGGTATAGTGGAAGTTTCTGAGGAAATAGAGAAAACGGGAGAGGCAGGGAAAGATTTTATAAGAGGCATTGTGATCTTGCCCCTCAAGAAAGGGGAGAAGGAAATTCTGAAAAGCTGGAGACTGATTACACTGATTAATATGGACTATAAGTTAATGGCCAGGACACTAGCTTTCAGGATGAGGAAAAACCTCCAGAAGATAATACATGAAGACCAAGTATGCACAGTACCAGGTAGGGGGTCTCCAAAGCTATCAGAATGATCAGAAATATACCATCTCACATCCAAGACAGGAAAGCAAACACATTTATAACAAGCCTAGATTTAGAAGAAGCGTACGACAGAGCGGATCATGATTACATATTTGAGGTGCTAGGGGAAATGGGGTTCCCAGAGAAGTTTATATGTTGGATAAGATTATTCTATAGAGAAGTAGAGAGTCAAGTACAAATTAAGTGGAACGTCAAGCTGCGGTCTCCACAGCACCAAACCAGGGCTTAAGGCTTTCACCAGGTTCTGGTTTGGCGCTGTAAAGACTACAGCTTTCAAGTTCCTTCCAGCAACAGCCAGGTGGGGGAGTGCCTGTGATGTGAGTGGTGTCTTGTCATGGTGTCCCTTAGGGAACAGGCAAGAGAGCTACAGGAGGAGGTGGCAAGACTTCAAAACATCCTCTGCCATGAGGACTTTATTGATTCAGTTCTGGAAGAGACCTCTAGGACTGCGGATGAAGGACTGCCACAGGCAGCACTAGAGAAGGCAGAGGATGTGGACTGTCAGTAAGCGGGGAGATGGAAGTTTGTGACCTCTGGCAGCAAACGGGAATCTTTATCTCCACCTGCAGCAGTTCTTATGGAGAACAGATATGGAGTCCTCACAACTGAGGAGGAGGAGGAGGAGCATATTGCATCAGTGGAGGAGGACAGGCCAGGCCTCCCCAAGGTTGGAAGGATTGAGACCTCTGCCACCAAGAGGAAGCAATGGGTGGTGGTGGTTAGAGACTCCTTTCTGCGAGGAACAGAGTCTGTTGGCCTGACCTGTTGTCTTGGAAGGTCTGCTGCTTTCCCAGAGCTTGGATCTGAGACATCATGGAAAGACTGCCGAGACTCATCCGGCCCTCTGACTACTACCCTGTGCTGCTCATCTGTGTGGGCACCAGTGATACTGCCAGGGGAGACCCTGAGCACATCAGAAGTGACTACAGAGCTCTGGTCACAAGGATGAAGGGCAGAGAGACTCAGGTAGTGTTCTCATTGATCCTTCAAATTCAAGTCAAAGGGCCTGGGGAGGAGCAGACACATCCTGCAGATCAATGCATGGCTGCACAGATGGTACTGCCAGCAGGGCTTTCTTTGGCTGCTTTGACCTTGGGATGTTGTTCCAAGAGGAAGGATTGCTAGGAAGAGGTGGGATCCACCTGATGGAGTGGGAAGAACATTTTTGTAGACAGGCTTGCTAACCTAGCAAGGAGGGCTTTTAAAGTAGGTCTGCTGGAGGGTGGAGACCAAAGCCCTGAAGTGGAGAAGTGGGTGACTTGGAGAGGCACAAACAGGTGGCGGCAACAGGGGAGGCCTTCTCTTTCTTCTGAGAAAGTAGGGCAATTGGCTAATTACCTCAGCTGTCTGTACATGAATGCACAACACCTGGGAAACAAACAGGAAGAATTGGAAGTCCTCATAGTCCCAGAACTATGATGGAATTGGAAAAACAAAGTTGGTGGGATAGCTCGCGTGACTGGAGCACTGTCATGGATGGGTACAAACTGCTCAGGCGGAGGAGGAGGAGGAGTTACACTTTAGGTTAAAGACCTGTATGATTGCTTAGAGCTCCAGTATGAAACTTGAGATGGGCCTGTTGAAAGTCTCTGGGTTAGAGTCAGAGGGGTGAGCAACATCGGTGGCGATGTGGAGGGTGTGTGTTATAGATCACCAGACCAGGAGGATGAGGTAGATGAAGCTTTCTTCAGGTCGCTAATAGACGTTTTAAAATCACAAGCCCTGAATGGGGGACTTCAGTTGCCCTGGCATCTTCTGGGAGGGCAATACGGCAGTGCATAGACAATCCAAGAAGTTTTTGGAGAGTGTTGGGGACAACTTCCTGGTGCAGGTGTTGGAGTGGCCAACTACGGGCCATGCTTTAAATCTGCTGTTCATAAAAAGTGTCAGCTCTCAGACTACTGTACTGTTCCCAATGTTGGTAGGTGGCAGAAGAAGGAGCAGTGGTCTTAAGTTGCAGTGAGGGAAGTTTAGGTTAGATATTAGGAAAAATTCTCATCAGGAGGGCAGTAAAGCACTGGAACAGGCTAACCAGAGAGCTTGTGGACTCTCCATCCTTAGAGGTTTATAAGACCCAAGTAGACAAAACGTTATCAAGGATGATCTAGTTGGGAACGGTCCTGTTTTGAGCAGGGGGTTGGTAGATGACCTCCTGAGGTCACTTACCCTAATTTGGTGGCAGATGACAGAACAAGGAGCAATTGACTCAAGTTGCAGCAAATGGAAGTTTTGGTTAGATATTAGGATATGCTTCCTCACTAGGAGGGTAGCAAAGCAATAGAACAGTCTACCCAGAGAGGTGGTGGAATCTCCATCCTTGGAGGTTTTTAAGACCTGGCTAGGCAAAGCCTTGCCTGGGATGATATACTTGGGGATGGTCCTGGTTTGGGAGAGAGTTGGACTAGATGACTCCCCGAAGGCCCTTCCAACCGTAATTTTCTATGATTCTATGAGACTTTGAAGGTCACTGTCTGTGTGGGCTCTTAGTGCATCATAATCAAACAGCGGCTTGCGTATCAAAATTTCTGCACTGTAGTCTCCTCTTTAAAGCATGTAAGGTTGAATAATTTTCCATTTGAGGCTGCATGTAGATAAATTCCTTCCGTGGCTGTCCCAAAAGCGTACGTCAGAAGAAAAGCAAATCCTGAACAGTGTCAGGGCAAGGACACATTCCTGCTTGACTCCCCTTTGAATCTCAGAAGTCTGAGACTGTGTTCCAACATAGCTGACTGTTCCCTGCATTCCATCATGGAAAGAGCAGATTATGAAGAGGAGGACAGTTTGGTGGACAGCCAATCTTTTCCAATAATTTTAAGAGGATTTTTCTAGTGACAGGGTTGAAGGCCCTGGTCAGGCCAGTGAAGGAGAAATATAGAGGGGTTTCCTGTGTGAGACTATCATGTCTACGGTGGACTTATTAGCTCTAAAGTTGCATTGCGACTTGGGGTAGGCATGTTCTGGAGTCTTGTAAGCACCAGCGAAGCAGTGATCTTTCCAATAGTGCTTTGTCTTGAAATGCCACGGTCGTTGTTGCAGTCGCTGCAGTCACCTTTATTTTTGTACAGAGGGATTGTGTTGACAACTTGCATATCTTGTGGCACTGTACCTGCTGTTCAGTAGTGAATATGCAGCTCTTACTCTGCTGTTCAGTAGTGACTAAGAAGCATGGGTTTCCCACACTTGATCACTTCCTCAGGAATGCCATCTTTTCCTGTGGCCTTGCCACCGGTCAAATTGTCTGGCCTTATTTAGGTCCTTGACCGTTGGAATATCATCAAGTTCTTCAAGACCAGACAATACAGTAAATGGCTGCACTAGTGACATCATTTTCCCTTGAATTGTGTTCAAGATGGTGTTCTCCCCATCTTTCCATCTGTTGCTTTCGGTCTGTTTTGATTTCTCGTGATGCTGTCCTTAATGGAACTGACTTCTTTGCAGTTGGACCTGTCACCTTCTTGATTCTGTAATACATGCCTCTAACATTTCCAGTGTCAAATGCTGATTGTATTTTCTCGCAGCCGCAGCCAGAATTCATTGGCACGGCGTCTTGAGAATTTTTGGACAAGACTCCTCGCTTTCTTCAGTTCTTTCAAAGTTTCATTTGAGGCTTTCTTCTTGTGATTTTAACGTAGCAGTTTGTTTGGCCTTGATAAATAGAATCAATTCATGCGAGTCACCTCAAACGAATCCCGGTTTCTTCTGACCTTTTCACCAAATATAATCAACAGTGACATTGAATAGTTTGTTTGGTTTTTTTGAGGCTTCCCCCCTTCTCTTCTGTAGTCTCACAGAAAGGGAGCTCTGAATCAGCCTCCTCCAGAGCCTTCATAAACTGCAAGATTTTCTGATAATCAGATGTGTTTGTGATGTTTGTGTATGGCAAACACTGATACTTAGAGCCAGAAGATTTTCTTTGGTTTCAGCTTGATCTTAATGACCGCCAGGGGTTCGGGTTTTCTCTGATTTTAACACCACCAATTTTGTCTGTCTGCCTATCACAAAAAATGGGGATTTGGAGTTACTTTTTTTAACTGAAAATTGGGAATTTTTTTAAATTGGAGAAAACCAGGATTCCTGGTGACCACAAACAAGTGATCAGTTTGTGATCTGTACCATGGTAGCTACAAGTAAGGAGGATGTTATTGAAATTGGACCACCTAGTGATGATGTGGTCTATTTGGTGCCAGTGGCTGTTTTGTGCGTCTCCATGATACCTTATGGCCAGCTTCATTTGAAAAAACAAGGTGGTAATGCACAACTTATGATAACGGGCAAGGGCTGTTGGAGTTCTGCTCCTGTCATTCATGTTTTCCATTGTATAAACCCAGGCAAATTAGCCAGGATTCAATCTTAGCACCAACACTGACATTGAAGTCCCCCAGGAGATGCAAGTTCTCCATGTTTGGGATCCTACTGATAACACTAGCCACTTTTTAATAAAACTTGTCTTTAACCTCAACAGAAGAGGAGCGTGTTGGAGCGTATGCCTTCCGAAGCATAAGGGCAGAAAATGTGGGGATCCTCTCAGAACCATTTGATGGATTCCTGATCATTTTGAGATTATTTCTAACAGCAAAGCTTACACAAGGCTCACATGCATCTTCAGAAGTTTTCCCTTGCTGGAAGAATGTGTAGTATTTTTCTTTTAAGGAGCTGTTTGAGGACAGGCATGTTTCTTGAAGTGATGCAATGTTCATTATTTTCATGTTTCTTGAAGTGATGCAATGTTCATTGGATCAACCTATTAATTCCATATTTATCACTGTTGTTTTACAAGCATCGGAGAGATTCACAAGATTGTCAGCCAGGCCACTACACATAGCCCTGACATTCTGTGTTGAAATGTGGAATATTGATTTTCCTCTTTCTTTTCTCTGGTACAGTAAAGTAATCTACTTTTTGAGTTACTCTTAGCTCCAAGCACCCATTGGAACAGACAAATGGTGGCAGATCAGCACCTTATTGACTGGGGCTGCCAGCTTTAGGCTGGTGAAATACAGTCGCTCTCACCAGCAAAGATGATCTGTGGTGTCCCTTTCTTTGCCAAATGAGCTGGACTTATAACTGCTGCCTCCCATGTTGGATCCCTGCTTGAAAGATGAAGTGAAACTGGAATGACCTCTCCAGGTTGAAAATACGGAGGCATTGGGTTGCCCAGACCAGTGTACCCCATCTTGGCATGGCTGTTTTAATCCAAAGAAAAGGCAGGTGCTAGTATGTTTGAAACCAGCTTGTCTGTTTATTGCGGCTCCATATCTAGATTGACAGCTGACCAGGGTTAAAGAGCCCAGCCTACCCTATCATGGAGTGGACTTCAGTTCTACAGCCTTTTGGCAGCATTTCCTCTGCCAGGGGTAAGACTAGTACGCTCCTCTACGGTGCTCCTCTGCTTAAAGCCATTGACACTTTAGATGTTGTCAGGTTATTTACTCACTACCTAGCACTCAAAAGTGTTAATAGTTGCAGGTAGTACTGTCTACTATATATTATGGTAGCAAGCAAACCTGATTTAATTCAAATGTAGACATGGCCTGAAATTATAAATTGCATTTGGCATAATGAGTAGTTCGCAAATGTACTGTATGCAATAGCAAACAAAAAAACCCTGTATCATATTGAAATATGGCCAGACTTTTTGGTATATTTAACAAACTGCTTAGATAATCTGAAGCAGATGACACCGAAATATGGCAGCGTAGCTTAAAGGTGATTATAAAGTACCACTGAAGTTATTTGAAAACATGAAAGAAAAATAACAGGTAGCCATAATGAATTCTTTGTCTGTGTAGGAATGTTAAGAGCCCAACCTCTAGATGTTTACATCTGGGTAAAATGGAAACAAAATGTTAAGTCAGGTCTCCACTGTAATGCATTTTGCATTGTATGTAGGAGTTTTATGCAGTGCAAGAAAGGGTAAAGAGGAAGAAAAGCTGGCCTTATTTCTATTTTACTGTTGCTTTGGACTTGACATTTTAAGGTTTTTCCCACAATCCAATTTATAAGGTGAGGCATAAGGTTTAAGTTGAGTGAGGGGGAAGCTGAGTTTGAAAGGCAAAACCAAATTGTAGGCTCATTTTTGGGGTGCTTTCCATTCTTATAGTGGAAGGCAAGCCAGCAAGTAAACAGTGTTTGGAACTACGGGGTATCTGCTTTCATGAAAGGATGGCTGGCATTGTTATTCCAGATCATGAGCAGTCAGTTGGCCATGATCAAATATGAAAGTGGAATTATTGGTTGGTGATATACTTACCAGAATTCCTTTGACAAATCTGATATCTGTGGAGTTCATCTGATGTCAAGTAGAACCTCCTCAGATCTTGGACTTGCCAAGTTCCTTGACTGTGCAGTATCTAAGTAGTCATGTTTATGTGTAACCTCATACGTATGTGCAGTAAGTCCAGATGTGGGGGTGTGTGTATGTACACACATGCACATCTGGATTTACTACACGTGTATGAAGTTACACATAAACATGACTGCTTAGATATACACATACATATATGCCACATGAACTGATTTTGAGCTTTGATGTGGAGCAAGAGAATATATGCTTTTCAGCAGGATTTCGTGGAATCCTGGAAATTTGGGAAATGTAAACCGTTGAATTTAAGAACTTGGTGGAGAGAGGTTTTTAACCGTATTGTGGGAGACTTTCATTAAACTGTTAGAGGTTCCATGAAGTCAAAAATCTGGTTGAATACAAACATTTGAGCTACACAGACTTAATCTGTTACATGTATCAATGTTATATCCATTTGAAGATGTAATTAGAACTCTAGGGATTACTGTTTTGAATGTCGGAAAGGATAATGGACAAGTCTTTTATAGAATATAGAGTATTTGGGTAAGAACTAGGCCTTCTTTTGTTTGGAAAGCACCTAGAAGTCTTGAAGCAATCCACAGTCTAAATAATAGTGTGTTGATACTGATTATGTGGAGAAATCTAAACAAAGTTTAAAGTAAGTATGACCTTGCTTAGCTGAGAGCCACCTGTAATACAGTCCTTTTTCAGTACTCTTGGGACAGCAAACAGTTGGAATCAGTGACTTCTGTATATCCCATGTCTTTGCCACACATGCACACTCCTGACTTTAGGATGAATCCTTGTTTGCTGTAGGTTTAAAACTTGCGAGTCTCTGTGAGAGACCCTTGGAATTTTGTGTTTTACTTTCAAGTTGGTTGTGCATGCCTGAATTATTGTACGTATGTGTTCATTTTTACTTTAAAAAGCAGGTCCAGTATGGAAAAGTGCCTGAAAGATGCTTTCGGAAGGATTCCTGGCTTTTTGCTGTGTTAATAGGATAGTTTATATTTTACATTCGATGTTTACAGGTAATTCACTCATCTGTTGATTAGTATTTAAAGGTGTTTCACTCATTTGGTGCTCACGCATTTAAGAAATCAGTCTCATGCTATGTTGAGCTCGTAGCGCTACTTGATATCCATCATATTATGTATTTGGAAGACTCAGCTGTAAGGAAATAGTTTTCCTTGCATTCCTATTCACACGTTGGTGTCCACAGCAAGTCCTGAACTCAGCTAGAGAAGTTCTCTGCATTGTTTATTAGACCTATCAATATACTGAGTAAAACAGTATGGAGAGAGAATATTGGCATGAAAGTAATAGGTAAATATCATCCTTTTGCTTTAAAAAAAAAAAAGAAAAAAAAAAAGAATATTTGTACAGATTTCTCCCAGGCCCTGCACAGGCATTTTATCGGCCAAATTATTGGCTCCATCGGGTCAATATCCAATACAGCCAATTTTCTTTATATCTGTACCAATCCGATATCAGGCTTGTCACAGTGCACCTCTACTATTTATTTAATTTTTTAAAGGAAATCGGTCATCTGGCCCAGTGGGCCAAATAAAGGGCACAGGACCAGTCCATGGGCTGGATCAGGCCCGCAGATCATAGAATCATAGAAGATTAGGGATGGAAGGGACCTCAGGAAGTCGTGTAGTCCACCCCCCCGGCTCAAGGCAGGACCATTCCCAACTGGATCATCCCAGCCAAACCTTTGTCTAGTAGTGTCTTAAAAACCTCCAAGAATAGGGATTCTACCACCTCTATGGGTAACCTGTTCCAATATTAGCAAATTGCCCATCAAAAATGATGGGCGGTAGGGTGGCGGAGATGGAGCCCAGCATTCAGTCCTGTGCCCCCATTCCCTGCCCCCGTGCTAGTCCAGCCCCGCCCCCTTCAGGCCCAACACTGTCCCCCCTGGTAGTTTGGGTTTGGGGTCGGGGCCACCCTCTTTCCTTCCCTGCCCCCATGGGCCCAACCTCACTGTGCCCCCACTGCGGCAGCCCTGCCCCCACTTTGGGGATGGGTCCACTCCCCCCACCCTCGCCCCCGCTGCTTCAGCTGGCCCTCCCCACTTGCCGCTCTGGGCCTGGGCCTGTTTCCCTCCACCCACCCCCCACAGCTTTGGGTCTGGGCCCACACCCCTCATGGCCGCACCCGTGCCACCACCGCCCTGTGCCTGCAGTGGGCGTGGGCACAGTCCCAGCAGGGTGGCTGCAGGCACAGATTCAGTGTGGTGGCTGCAGGCACGGGGTGATAGCCACTGCATGGTGGCCGTGGCTACTGGTATCGTACTCCCCAACTCCCCTCCCTGCCAGCTCTTGTTGAGGGGCGAGGGGGGGTTTCCGGGCCGTGGCTTCAAGGAGCAGATTGCCTCCGGCTCTGTCCCCTCTGTTATGGCGGGGTCCCCTGCCGTTCCCCTCTGCCTCCAAGGAGCAGGGGGTGGAGGGGAGGGGGAAGGCCCCCTTGGCCACCCCTTTCCTCCAGCCCCTCAGTCCCCACTGTCATGGTAGCACTTCACTGTCTGTCCTGTCCATCTAGAGTGCTCTGGCTGCCGATATAGTCACTCAGAGCACAACTAAAGCATTACAGACAGACAGACAAAGGCTTCTATAATATTACAATAGTGGTATTTCATTTTAATCTCAGAAATAATTGGATTTTGGGTTACCTTTTTAGTTTGAAAATTGGGGATTTTTTTTTTATTGGAGAAAACCAGGATCCCTGGAAATTACTCAGCCAGCATCACCCCCAGCTTCTCAGAGCACATGCCCCAGACGCACAGTCCACCAAACACTCAGTGGGCCAAACGCACAGGCAGCTCTGATCACTTACCTTCCTTGGGCAGGATCTGGTGCGTGGTTTCTCTTCCCCGTCCTCCTCTTGTTCCGAGCAAACTGCCTGTGAACTGCTTACCCTGTCTTTAGGCCTTTCACTGATTTCTTGGTCGTTCGGGGAGTCTCCTATTTATAGCATGCTGGGCCTGGACTGAGATGAGCCTCACGTGCTAGAACCAACAAGTAGGCTTGGTCTGGCATGGGCACCATGTGGAACATGCACCCTGGACTGCCCCACGCGCAGCACATGGAGCTGGAGCTGCAGACTAAACCCTAGATCGGCCCTGTACACCACATTCAGCATGTGCCAGCCCCACATACTGCGTGGGGCATACACGGCTGGTCCGGGTGCATGCTGGATGTAATGTGCAGGGTTGCATGCAATGCCTATGCCAGACTGGCCCTGCACACTACATACAGCATGTGTGGCTGGTATCTGGGCCCAGTCCAGACTTGCCCCAAATCCTGCACACAGGGCTGGTCCACCATGGGGACCACATGCCATATCCTCCCATACATGCACCCAGGACCCAAAGGCAGCACCATGGGCTGGGTGATAGTGCTCCACAGGCCATATCTTTGATACCCCAATTAAAATTGGCAGACAGTGTCTGAAGCTGATGGGCCTATTTCTTTCTTTGAGACTTGTAGCACCTCATATGTTCTGGTTTAGACAGCAATACTTTTGATTTCTGAGGACCAGAAAGCTTTTAGATAGGTTCATATATACTAAAGCAAACTTTTTTTACTCAAACGAGTGTGTACATCATTTTTATATAGTAATATAATATAAATTAGGAAAATGTATTTCAGAAGTGTTTGATAGGTTTTATCCAACTTAGCTCTGTTGTGGACCAAGGAGTTTTACCATGGAGATGGTAATAAGGTAAGGTTAAATGATGTAGATAACTCTGTGTAGTTGCCATATATGGCCATGCAAATAAAGTCTGCACAAATCCTCAAGACATTTATGGTCTTCTCTGATTCATCTGTCGGAGCCAACAGCTTCAGCCAAGAGATAGCGAATTTGTTAAACTGCATTAAGTTCCTAAATTGCTGCAGCCTAAGGAACAATTCTGTGTGTTCACAAGGGGATATGTTATGAAAGCCTTGCCTTTAGCAACAGTTTTGAAGAAGATTTATGTCAATAGAATTGGGAAAAAATCCAAAATATTCATTTTGCTATTGTCCACACATTAACTTTCTAAGTGTTAACCATTTTCTATAGAAAGTTAGGTCATATTTATAGAAGTAAAACTATCTTTCCTTAAGTGCAATTTGTCACCTACTCTTCTAAGTTAGTAAAAAACAAGCCTTGTTGTATTCATTCTGTTGATTTATTTATACAAGTATGTCCTATTTTAATCTGTTACTGAGTTCATTGCAATTCACTGCTATGCTTATATGCTTTTAATGACAGACAAAAGTGAGTACAAACCTAATGAAATGTTCTCTTTTTATTTCAATCCGATGGTTTTCTTCTCTTGGATTGTCTTTTTCTGTTATATTGTATTGGAAGAGTTTACAGTTTAGCCTATGACAGAGGTTCCCAAACTGCGCTGTGTGCACCCCTGGGGGTACACAAGACATCTCTGGGAATATGTGGGAAAAATTGTGTAATGATGGATTTAATTTCCATTATAATAAGACCTGGCATTTAAGGGGGTTAAATGTAAACTGCGTGGTGGTAGGAGTATGTGGGCAGCCAGTAAATCTGGAAGGGGGTACATCTGGAAGTAAGAAAAAATTTGGGAACCTCTGACCTATGAATTTGGGAAGTGGTTCCAGCTGAAATCATTGCAGTTGTGAGAGAGGGCTGCCATTAGAGACTTGTTTGAATTGAATTTATTGACTTCATTAAATAAAAAAACCCAAATACAGAGTATTGAAACACTCTGTATTGATTTTGTTCTGACTCTTCTTGATTAGTTCATTAAGGCCCCCTCTAATATTATATCTGTTATGCGATTACCTTGTTAATTTAGACTGGCTTCATGTGCAAATCAACTGTCACTCCTTAAGAATGTCCAACCAGCTATAAAATTATTGCTGCCTAGATTTCTTAGACATTAGGGCTGGAAGGGTTTGCGTAAGATCATTGGGTCCAGCCCCCTGCCCCAAGGGGCAGGAAGTCAGCCAGGGTCAAAGGATCCCAGCAAGATAAGCATCCAAATGTTTCTTGAAAGTGTCCAGAGTAGGTGCTTGCACCACCTCGGGGGGGGAGGGGGGTCTGCTCCAGGCCTTGGGGGCTCAGACAGTAAAGAAGTTTTGCCTTATGTCCAGTCTAAAATGGTCTTGCAGGAGTTTGTGACTGTTGAACCTTGTCATCCCCTGGGGTGCTCTGGTGAACAGGTGTTTCCCCAGATCCTGATGCACACCCCTGATGTACTTACAGGCCGGCACCAAGTCGCCTCACTACTGAGCCTGCACTTTGTCCAGGCTGAAGAGTCCCATATCTCACAGCCTCTCTTCATGAGGCCTGTTTTCTTGTCCTCTGATCATGCACGTGGCTCTCCTCTGGACTCTCTCTCAAGCTTCTCCACATTCTTCCTAAATTATGGACCCCATAATTGGATGTAGTACTCCAGCTGCGATCTCACCAAGGCTGAGTACAGCGGGAGGATGACATCCTGGGTCTTGCTTGAAATGCATCGGTAGATGCAAGCCAGAGTTTTATTCACTTTGTCAGCTGTGGTAACGCATTGGTGACTCATATTCACCTCATGGTGAATTATGACCCCAAGTCTTTTTCGGTCATGGTGCTAGTGAGTGTAGCATTGCTGAGTCTATAAGTGTGATGCGAGTTTTTATTCCTAAGGTGGAGCACCTTGCATTTTTCCATATTGAATGTCATCAGGTTTTCATCCTCCCACCTTGCAAGCCTATCAAGGTCAGCCTGGATCACCAGTCTATCCCAAAATGTGGATACTCTTCCCCAAAGTTTGGTGTTGTCAGCGAACTTGGCCAGCCTGCTTTTGACATCAGTGTTCTGGCATTTAAGGGGGTTATGAAGACATTAAAGAGCACGGGTCCAAGAATGGAGCCTTGGGGGACGCCCCTAGTTACCGAGTGCCGTGTTGATTGGTTCCGTCAGCTGCCACTCTCTGGGTTTGACCTCAGAGCCAGTTCCCAGCCATCGGACTGTGGAGTAGTCGAGTTTGCAGTTGCCCAATTTTTCCGTGGGGACACCAGGTCAAGGGCTTTTTTAAAGTCCAAATATATGACATCATTACCTCTTCCCTTTTCATCCAGGTGATACGTCATTTGAACCTCCTGGTCAAAGGAGGAAATAAGATTGGTCAAACAAGACCTACCCGCAACAAACCCATGCTGGCTATCCCTCAGAACGTTGCCTTCTGTTAGTCTATCAAGAATGGTTTCTTTGATATTTTATTCCAGAATCTTCCCAGGGACTGAGATCAACCTGATTGGCCTGTTGTTTCCTAGGTCTTCATTCGTCCTTTTCTTGAATGTGGATACCAGTTGACCCTCTTCCAATCTTCAGGTACTTCTCCTGAGCTCCAGAAGTTCTCAAATATCCTCTCTAGAGTCTGTGCTATGATGTCTGCCAGTTCCTTTAGCACTCTTGGATGCAACCTATTGGGACCAGCTGATTTATGGGGGGTCCAGCCTCTCAAAATGCTCCTTCACAAGATCCATGCCAATGGATTCATCCTCACCCTGGTCATCCCGCATTGTGTTAGGCAGGGTGGTCCCTTTGGGCTGGTGAAAAACCAATGAAAAGTAATCATTAAGCAGGTTGGCTTTTTCCTGGGTGTCAGTAGCCGGCTGCCCCAACTGGTTTAGGAGGTGTCCAGTGCTGCCCTTGTTTTTCTTTTGACTCGCCACATATATGAAGAAGGACTTTTTATTATCCTTGATTTGTGGAGCCAGTTGGAGTTTAGTTGTAGCCTTGGCTTGCCTAGTTCGCTCCCTGCAGGTGCGGACCAGTGCAGTATACTCCTCCTTAGTGGTATTTCCTGTCCTCCATCCTTTATATGCCTCTCTTTCTAGGCATAGGAGGTCCATGAGTTCCCTGTTGAGCCAAGGGAGTTGTTGGGCCCTTTTACCACCTGTCCTCCAGTTTGGGATGGACTCCCCTTGTGCTAGGATCACTTCCTTAAGGAGCAGCAACTCATCATGAAGTCCCCTCCTTGTGAAATCATGGCCATTCAGGGCCTCAAGAACAAGCCTCCAGAGCTTATGAAAGTCAGCTTTCCTAAGGTCAAGGACTACTGCATTGCTGGCTGACTTGCCAGCTTTGTGATGGATAGTGAAAGTGATCAACTCATGGTCATGGTCACCCAGCTTCTCTTCAATTCTTAGGCCGCTGATTAGTAGACCTGTGTGAATAGGAAAGTATTCAATTTGGATTTGACCAATTCGGAGGCCAGTGATTCAATTCAGATAATGGTCCTAAATTGATTTGGTCAAATTGGCTTTGAAAGTTTTGCCACAGATTCGGAGAAATTTGGCAATAGATTGTAATGGGGAATCACTGAAATACCGATAACTTTGTCATTGTTTGGCTGATTTGGATAAAAATTACTGGGATGGTAGCCCCTTCTGAGGGCATGAAGTGTGCCAAGTTTCAAGGAGATAGGTTTAGGGATTTCTGGGAAACTGCACATCAAGCAGCTGACAAGCGAAACTCGTGATGTGTGACTGTATGTGTGTTAAGGTGTACCCTCACTGGCTCTGGGGCCTCTACATGACGGTAGTGTGCCCCAATGAGGTCTCCTACAGCCCCAGCCCAGCCCACCACTTTAAATAACAACAGGTAAGCAGTATAGTAGTACTAGCATCTCAGGCAGCCAGACTGTCACAGACTAGACCCTTTCTTTCCTTTCCTCCAAGAGCTTCTTCTCCAGCAGCTGCCAGAGCACTCTTCCTGCCAGCCCCAGCCCTGGGGCTTATATGTGCCCAGGGTCCTGTCTCCTTCTGGTCAGCTGACTGGGCACAGGTGCAAGGGGTGTTGGTCTAAGTACTGGCCGGTTGTTGGGTCAATCTGGTATCTTTTAGTAGGCCAACTAAAGAGTTAGATTTATCTTATCACAGAAGAATAGAAGTAGGGTTGGAAGGGACCTTGTAGATCTTCAAGTCCGACCCCCTGCCTGGGCAGCATAAAACTGGGCTCAAATGTCTCCAGCCAGGTAGGCATCAAGCCTCTTCTTAAAGACCCCCAGGGTAGGAGCCAGCACCACTTCCCTTGGAAGTTGATTCCAGATCCTAGCCTCCCTGACTGTGAAGTAGTTCTTATGGATGTCTAATCTAAACCTACTCTTCAACAACTTGTGGCCATTATTCCTTGTTATGCCAGGGGGCGCTAGGGGAAACAAGGTCTCTCCCAAACCCTTCTGGTCCCCCCTAGTGAGTTTATAGACGGTCACCAGGTCCCCCCCTCAGCCTTCTCTTGTGAAGGCTGAACAGGTTCAGGTCCCGCAGTCTCTCATTGTAGGGCCTGCCCTGCTGCCCCCGATCATGCGGGTGGCGCTCCTCTGGATCCTCTCCATGTTGTCCACATCCCTCCTGAAGTGGGGCGTACAGAACTGGACACAGTACTCCAGCTGTGGCCTGACCAGTGTCTCATAGAGGGGGAGGATCACCTCCTTGGCCCTACTTGAGATGCACCTGTGGATGCACAACAAGTTCCGGTTAGCCCTGCCAACCGTGACCTTGCATTGTCGGCCCATGTTCATCTTGGAGTCAGTAATGACTCCAAGATCCCTTTCTGCCTTCGTGCTCTCAAGAAGCGAGTTTCCCATCTTCTAAGTATGCTGCTGGTTACTACTGCCCAAGTGCAGCACCCTGCACTTGTCAGTATTGCAACACATGCTGTTTTTGTTAGCCCACCTCTGCAACTTGTCCAGGTCTTGCTGCAGTTTTTCCCTCCCTACTAGAGTGCCCACCTCACCCCAGATTTTGCTATCATCAGCAAATTTAAATAGGTTGCTTTTCACCCCGATGTCCAAATTGTTGATAAAGAGATTGAACAGCGCGGGCCCAAGGGCCGAGCCCGGGGGGACTCCACTGCCCACTTCTCCCCAGGTCGAATATGACCTGTCCACCACCACCCTCTGAGTGCGACCCTTCAACCAATTTGCAGTCCATCTGACTGTGTAGGCATCAATGCCACAGTCGCCTAGTTTTTTAATGAGGAGGGGTGGGAAATGGTGTCAAAGGCCTTGCTGAAGTCCAGAAAGACTACATCCACGGCGACACCTGCATCCAGTGCTTTTGTGACCTGATTGTAAAAGGCAGTCAGGGTGGTTGGACATGACCTGCCTCTAATGAAACTGTGCTGGTTGCCCTTGAGCATCATTTCTGAAGCCGGCCCATCACAGATGTGCTCCTTGATGATCTTCTCAAAGAGTTTCCCTAGGATTGAGGTAAGACTGACGGGCCTATAGTTGCCTGGGTCCTCCCTCCTCCCTTTTTCAAAGATGGGGACCACGTTGGTTATCTTCCAGTCATCTGGCACCTGGCCCGAGCACCATGAGCGCTCATAAAGCCGTGCCAAAGGCCCTGCAATAACCCCTGCTAGCTCCCTCAACACCCTACGGTGGAGAGCATCTGAACCTGCTGATCTGAACACGTCCAGCCCCTCCAGAAGCTCTCTGACCCGGTCCTCCCCAGCCTGAGGTCTGGAGGCATTCCCCTTGAGTCCGTCTTGCATCACGGTGGAGAAGTCCCGGTCCCTGCCCAAGAAAACGGAGGTGAAGAATTGGTTTAAAAGGTCTGCTTTCTCCTCTGGCGCAACCACCAGTTTGCCCAGAGAATCTTGCAGGGGCCCCACATTTCCCGGTGCTTTCTTCATCCTCCCTATATATTTGAAAAAGGACTTTTTATTATCTTTGATTTTTTGATGCTAGTCCTAGCTCTATGTCCACCTTAGCCCCCCTACAAGCCCGAGCATAGGAGATAGCATCCCTCTTCCACTGGTTGTACACCACCTTTTTGGCAATCAGGCATCCCCAGACACCCTTGGTGAGCCAGGGGGGCTTTCGGGCTCCCCTTGCTTCTTGTTGGGATGGTCACCCCTTGGGCCCTGAGTATCATCTCCTTAAGGAACGACCACTCATCTTGGGCACTGGGTTCCCCTCCTCTTGAGAACCCTGGCGCCTCTCCCACTAATCTCCTCATCTCATTGAAGTTGGCCCTCTTGAAGTCTAGGGCTGCCGCCTTACTGCAGGCCCTTGACACCCTGTGCTGGATGGTGAATTCCAGCAAGCGATGATCGCTATCACCCAGGTGGTCAAGGACCTGGAGGCCCATTACCAGGTCATCCCCTGTGACCAGGACCAGGTCCAACAGGGCATTTTCTCTGGTGGGACTGTGCACCTCCTGAATTAAGTGAAGGTCCTGTATCTCGGTCAGGAACCTCCTGGAACGGTCCGACCTGGCTGACTGTTCCTCCCAGCAGATGGCTGGGTAATTTAAATCCCCCATGCCAACCACATCCCTTGCCTTAAGTGCCTCTACAGGCTGGCCTGAAAATTCCTGGTCCAGCTCCTCCCCTTGGTTGTGGGGTCTGTAGTAGACCCCCACTGTTAGATCCCTCTCCCCACGGCCCCCTTGTATCTGGACCCAGAGCACTTCCGCTTGCCCCTCCTCTGACGCCATTCTGCTGGCAGAGGATGTGTATTGCTCCTTGACATACAGTGCCACACCCCCGCCTTTCCTTCCTTCTCTATCCCGCCTGTAAAGCCTATAGCCCCTAATGCTAACTGCCCAGTTGTGGGATGAATCCCACCGAGTTTCTGTAAGCCCTATTATGTCTGGGTCTGAACTGGCTATTCTGAGGGCGAGTTCCTCCTGCTTATTCCCCATACTACGAGCATTGGTATATAAGCATTTAAGGCCTTGCCTAGCTGCGTGTGCCACCCCCTGACTTGGGAGACTATCCAGATCCCTGTTTCTTACCTGGGCATTCCTTGCATGTGTCACCCGTCTTGCTCGGGTGGTGTCTCCTCATCTTCCTGTGGCCCCCTCCCACAGTGAGGCTAGTTTAAAGCTTGCCGTACGAGATCAGCCAACCTGGAAGAGAAGACACACTGGCCTTTAGGAGAGAGGTGAAGCCCATCCCATCCCAGCAAGTCCCCCGCCCGAAAGCATGGGTCATTATCTAGGAACCCAAGGCCTGCCTGGCAGCACCAACTGCATAAGCACCAGTTGACCTCACCAGTGCAGGCCCCGTGTCACTGTCTCTGCCTACTCACCGGAAGAAAAGAGGAAGAGAGGAGAATATCTTAGCAAGCTTTCAGCTTGAAAAAACCTTTGTCAGGCTGAGGAAGCATCTGCAGTTGGTGTGTGCTCTTCCTGGATGGAAGGAGCAGTAAAGAAGCCAGAGGCTGGCCTACAATGCAAGCAAGAAAGCCAGTCAGTGAAAGTGGAAATGGAGGTGTCGGGGGTGAGAGAGACAGGTTGGGGGAAGTGGGAAGGGGGATGTAACAGGTAAAAGTGGAGCAGTGCCTGGGGAGTCAGATGTCAAACAAGTTGTAGTGTGTCAGAAATCCAGTGTCTATGCTGAGTCCATGAGGAGGCTGCTGAAGTGAAGTTCATAGGCTTGGCTATGAAAAGTGGTTTGTAAATTCAAGCAAGCACCAAATCTTGCTAACCTCATCGCCAGAAGCCAACTTCCTACAACTCAAAACACAAAACCTGCCAACATATCTCCAGTACCCCTACAAACTGCGCACCAGAGTATATCACAGACAACAATACCCAACTGCGGGGGGCACATTTCTCACAAAAAAACTCCACTCTGTCTCCAGTCTCTCGGGCCTGATCCTCAAAGGGAATTTACAAACCACTTTTCACGGGGGGATGGAGACGGGACAGGTCTGTTTTTCCTCACCTGCTCCCTGCTTGGTCCCCCATTATCCCCTGGCCAACAGTGTGCTCCAGCCCCCAGCCTCAGCTCTGCAGGGGACCCAGATGTCTGTGGCTGTCAGTAACTGGACCCACCAGCAAGTGAGCTACATTTGTTGAAGGGGAGTGCGACTACACTACTGCAGTCCCCTGAATTTCCGC